>NC_135372.1:120759498-121086998 GCF_049243985.1 Paroedura picta
ACCTTCTTTCAAAAAATGGAATACATATCAGTTGTTAGGTTATGTTTTGATACATAATTTACAGAACAACTTCCAAATAGTTTCTTTTTGACACTAAGGTAAAAACAAAAACAACAACAAAAGTGAACCTCTGGCATGGAAAGTTTCACCAGAAGAGATGCAGAATGGTCTGATAAAAAATGCCATGTCATAGT
This sequence comes from Paroedura picta, assembly GCF_049243985.1. Lineage (NCBI taxonomy): Eukaryota > Metazoa > Chordata > Lepidosauria > Squamata > Gekkonidae > Paroedura > Paroedura picta. The sequence goes on from NC_135372.1 coordinate 120,759,693, forward strand.
TCAAGTGAAGGAAAAGTATCAATGCCTTACATTCATTAGTGCATATATGGACACTAATTCCTTTCTTGTGCTGGGAGTTATGTTTGGAAAGGATCTCATGAATTATATTTCTGAATGGAGAGGTAGATCGTGGGGGAAGTACTAGGTTACATTTTATTGGGGAATGCTTTATGGTTATGAATATTGTGTGAACAAATATTTCTAGCAGCTGAAATAGGATATGATGCACAAATAGATGGTCCTTGATGTATAAATCTGAATGTAGGTGATAAACTCTATATGTAGGTGCTGTTACAAAATAAAGTTGATCTGAAACTACTCATCTTTTTCTAAACATTATTAATACTGAAAATGGGCCTTCCTTTATCTTCAGCATTCAGTGTGACACTACTCACCAAATTGCCTTTATCCTCCCTCTCAACCATTCCTTTGCCCTCAGTCACTGTGTAGCCAAGTTTGATGGGTAATGTGGCTTCTTTTTCATCTCATGATCCCTATTGGCTGGGATTGTACATGTGATTTAGTGCAGCAAGACAAAGTGGTATCGAGGAAGGAAATATGGCATCAAAGCTGTAACTGCCAGAGAAAATAATAACAATGGACAGAATTGACAAAAGACGAATACATGCAAGATTATACTTTTTTTCAGGAAATATTTCTACCCCACCAAAGTTGATGTTCTTGGCCTAAAATTTGAATCTGAAGACTAAGGAGAGCGGTTCCACTATAAAGTGAAACGGCTGTACCCATTGGTACAATTATGGCACATCTGTCAGCTGGTGCAGTCTTGAAAGTGGTTGTAGCGCTGGGTGATATATAGGGCTAGCACTGTCATGAGGCTAACTGAGGCAGTTGCTTGAGGCAATGGATTTGAGGGAATATTTTGCTTATCACCGGCCTCCTGGTTCACCAATGGATGCTACTGCTTCCCCATTCCTACCACCTCATTCCTGCCTCCAACTGAGAGCCAGAGGAGCAAATTTTCCTTGCTTTCTCCTGCCCCAACAGTCTTCTACAAAGCAAACTAGCAAGCCATACATGTGGACTTTCATGAGATTCTTCCTTTTAAGAGTTATTATTTTGGTTGCTTAGGCAACCCTGCTGATGACCATGATTGTTTAGACAACCAAACTATGGACAATTTTTTTGCTAAGGAAGCCCTGGGCATGCATGACTGGGGAGAGCAGGAGGCAAGGAGAATTAGCTGTTTGGCTTCCACCTCAGTCTGGGAGATGGAAATGGCAGGAACAAGAAAGATGTGGTGATAGTATCACATAGCATTGTTCCTCAGGAATTCCACTATCTGGACAGTCTCTCCTGTATGAATCAGGTTCTCCTGTATGAAACAGATATAAACACTCAAATGGCTCTTATGATAGACTTGCATGCATTTGACTCTGTATAAAAACTGGAATGTGGCTGAGCTGTAGAGTGTCTCCTTCATGTATAGAAGGTCCCATCTTCGATATGTGGCATTTCCAGTTTTAAACAAACCAGACTGCAGATGATGTGAAAGAATTCCACCTGAGACCTGGGAGAGCTGCTGCCAGTCATATTACCCAAAACTGACCTTGAGAGACCCATAGTTTGACTTGGTAGAAGACAGCATCATGTGTCAAAAGGACAAAATGACTTGCTGGAAAAACAAGCATCTCTTTTCCTTGTTTTAATAACTCTGCTGAAGGGAATAATCTCAGACAACAAAACAAAAGTGCTTTTTTTTTTTTGCAATTGAACCTTGAATACATTCAAGTGTGAGCATCTCTAGTTAGCCCCTTCACTGACATCTGAAATGAAAGATGTGTGTGTGCGTGTTAAAAGCTTACACTTTTTAACAAATTTACACCCTAAGCAGGATGGTTAGCTGCATTTGGCTTTGGAACCACAGAGCTGCACAGGGAAATAGCAGATGGGGCAATTCTATGGGCTGTTTTGCAACATTCCATTGGGTTTGCCCAACTCTCAGCTTTTCATTCAACCCCCAAGTCCCAGGCTATTATTAAAGTTTCCATTGTGTAATCCTGGCTTGGTCACCACTCAGCCCTCCAAGTCCTATGGAACCAATTCTGTAATAATCTATTTGTTATAAATTAGCCGCTACAAAGTTAACTCCTGAGATGGCGTCTAGACTTTGACTCTGTGGAGAGCGACAATATCTGCCCTTGGAAAAAATGAGCAACACAGGCTCTGCTTTCCCCTCACATCCTGTCAGATAACACATGAGAGATGGTTAATAATAAATTAAAAACATTGCAGCCACAGGGAAACTGCAACGTTTCCCTTCCCCCTACCTCCTCGTCTCTTTTGCTTTTTCTACCCCATGGGCTTAATCAGCATCAAAGAGTAACAAATCCAATAAAATGTTTCTCTGAGCCAGGAACCAGACTGAACTGGATACTCTCCCTCTCCCCCACTGCCAGCCCATTTTCAAAACAGCTGACAGTTGAGGTGAAAATAGAGGGGAGGGAAAGAGATGGGGATGGGCAAATCCAAGTGGAACTCTGGCTCTTCCTCTCCCTGATCAGCTTGTTATTTACCGGACAGGCAGTAGACAGTGTCAGTAGGCCTTTTGCTTTAAGGCTGTTGCTTCAGAGGGGGCCTTCTCCCGTCTTCCTGGCGGGCTCTTTCACACTATGATCAGAAGAATGCCTGTGTTACAGACCAAATGTCTGCTCCCTTCCGTTCCCTTTTATTAAGTGAGTTCAAGTGAAATCTTTCTGGGCAAGTGACCTGGTGCCACTGCTCTGGAAGCACCATGGGCTTCATAGCCTTCAAACTCCCACACTTGTTGGAGAATTGCCATGTTTCAGATACTAAAATCTCTCCAACTGGGAATCCTCCTTGAAGCAAACCATTTAGAAAAATCAAAAGTCCAATAATTATTAGGATTAGCAGTCATTGTGAGGGTTGCCAGCTTCCAGGTGGGGCCTGGAGATCTCCCACTATTGCAAGCGATCTCTAGCAATAGAGATCAGAACCCCAGGAGGAAACGGCTGCTTCTGGGGCAGACTCTAGGGCATTGTACTCTGTGGAGTTCCCTTCCTTCTTCAAACTCTACCCTCCATCCTTCTAATCCAAATCAGAACTTGCAATCCTAGTCGTTCCAAGGCTGTCTTCAGCAAAATGGACTGAAAGTATGATTAGCATTTTTTAAAGGAAAAAATCCATAATACTGGACTGTTTAGTGAGGATGTGGGACAGAAGCAAATGGGTCAGAGATTGGAACCAAGGCAGGATCTAGTGTATCTAGGGTTGCCTGACCTGTTGGGTAGAGGAAGGGCTTCCCACCTGCCAGACCCTGCCCCACAACCACTGATCAGCTGGCTGGTACGGGGAATTACCTTTAGTAGGAGAAGGCCCTGGCCATGTTGTAGCATCTCATAGGAAGTGAGTCATCACATCATTGACTTCTGAGCAACACTCTGATTTCAGCAAAAGCAATATCATAATAGAAGCCAGTTTTTCTACAAAGTTTTTGCCAAATGTGTCACCCAGAAATTGCTGGCATGATGACATCACTACCTGGGTGATGCCAGAAACATGGCCTTAGCCGCCTTCTTTCTATTGGTAAGCTCCCTATTTTCCTTGAATTTCCCAGCATCTCCTTGCTCATTTTCATTGGAGGTTTCATGCTCAGCTGCAGGCTGGAGTTTTAGTTGTGGCAGGTTGCCCCATCTCTTCCTGCACCCACACAAGGGAGCATTTGGCCTGTTGCACCTCATCCACCCCCGATTTGTGCTCCTGCACGGGAGTTGGGGCAGTGAAGTTCCCAGTGCGTAAACGGTCCTTGGGAGACTTTTTGCAAATAATCCCTGTTCTGCCCTCCCTTTGACAAGAACTTTGGAGTAGGGAGCCTCTTGTGGCGCAGAGCCTCTTGTGGCGCAGAGTGGTAAGGCAGCCGTCTGAAAGCTTTGCCCATGAGGCTGGGAGTTCAATCCCAGCAGCCGGCTCAAGGTTGACTCAGCCTTCCATCCTTCCGAGGTCGGTAAAATGAGTACCCAGCTTGCTGGGGGGTAAAACGGTAATGACTGGGGAAGGCACTGGCAAACCACCCCGTATTGAGTCTGCCATGAAAACGCTAGAGGGCGTCACCCCAAGAGTCAGACATGACTCGGTGCTTGCACAGGGGATACCTTTACCTTTACCTTTACCTTGGAGTAGGGATATTATGAATGGAAATACATGCTTATTTCCACAGATGCAAACCAAGTTATGAACTGACCAGAACTATCCACATTTGTTTACAAACACAGTTGGTAGTGTCCCTTCTAGTATTTTTGGGTGATCTTCTGTTCTTCTTTTACCAATGTCCACTTATGTGTTTACTGAGCATTCACTTCCACTCATTCTCATCTGCTTTCCTTTCCCATCTGTGATTTCATTATGTAGTCAAATTTGACTAGATGTGTCATTTGCTGAACCCTTAATTGGTGGGATCATTCACACAACACATTAAGAAGGAACAGGCTGCTGCTAGTTAGGGTAAAAGATATGGAAAAGACAGGTCCCAGGTTACTGCTTTCATACCAGGCTTGACTGTCCTTCAAAAGCCCTTGATATCTCGGAAAATATAAAAGTATTAAATGCACACAGATCTGGAATCTGGAGTCCCAGGGATCTGAAGTAACCTTTAGTCATCTTTTCTCTGCGACATCAAAGCATCCAAGCCAATGGCCACCAGAGAAGCCATAGTCCTATTATCAGAGCAGATCAAACAATGTCACCAAGAGAGGAGAGGTAAAAGGGGGAAAAATCAGGTATTAAAGAGAGTATTAAAAGTATGACAAAAAGTTAAGGGGAGAACAAAAATTTAACCTGATGGTAGTGTATAATTCACTACTTTTGAACAGAAATCTCTCTTTGAACAAAGCTAGCATAGAAAATAGTCTCTGGGGGGGGGGTGGAGGGAGACATCATACACGTCTATACCAGCTATGTCAACATGTTAAAACAGCCACGATTTAAAAATGATTGCTAAATTACCAGTGAATTCCTTTGCAAACACTTGACACCCATATAATCACCATATTTAATTAACCAATCAATTATTATGATTTATGCTGTTTTAATGATTGAGTTGCAAATCATTTTCAATCCCAATGCTTTCCATCATGAACACATTAATCATAGTGTAGTCTTTTGTCTTTAGTCAGGCAAAGGTATCGGATGTTATTCCAGAATGTGGTATTTAATCCAGAAAAGGATGGGTCGGGTTCAAGTCTGTAGTATGATAGGAGTTACTGAGGTACAAGCACACAAAACTTACTTAACTTGCAGTGTGGCTTTTTATTGGCAACGGTCTGGAAAACTTGAACACTTTGCACCTGCACCTCCAGACATAAGACACTGGCATATGGATAAAACTACATTTCAAACAACGACTCATGTGCAGAGTTACAAAACACTTCCCTCCCCTATGAACCTTGGCCACTATTTATGAGTGGCTTCTGATGCATTCCAGAATTTGGGCAAAAGCCAGGCCTGCCCCTATCTTATTTAACTTTGTGTACATACAAACACATTCCAGTACACCAGCCTGCATTCCTGCCATTAGAGGAGTTAGTCTCTATCTTGACCAGGGGTAGTCAAACTGCGGCCCTCCAGATGTCCATGGACTCCAATTCCCACGAGCCCCTGCCAGCGAATGCTGGCAGGGGCTTGTGGGAATTGGAGTCCATGGACATCTGGAGGCCGCAGTTTGACTACCCCTGATCTTGACTAAGGTGACCAGATTGTCCCACTTTTGGAGGGACATCTGGCAAATTGTACTTATGTTGAAATTAAAAAAATATATATTACAATACTATTTTTGCGTTCTATGCATTCTATGAAACTTTTTGTTGCTCCATATAGACCAAATTTTTAATCAAGAATGGTCAATGGTGTCCCGCTTTACTAATGTTAAAATCTGGTCACCTTAATCTTAACAACACTTGCCCCCTAACTGAGGGAAAAAGTCCAAAAGAGTCCTGACACAGATGGGTAAAAAAATTATTTCACCCTTCAGTAGAAAGATGAACACTATCAACAGTACTATGGGAGTTCTCTGAGGGGAAAAAAAGTTTAATTTTTAATCCAGGTTTCAGGGAGAACATTTTTATCATTTATTCCTGATTTTGGGGAAAGACAGTACCAATTCAGGATTCAAATCCATAAGCAGTTTTTTTTTGGGGGGGGGAGAGGTTTCCATAATTGTAGGACTATTATTTTCAATGGGGAAATGAATCTGAGTATCCGGTGCATCATTTTTTAAAAGATAATGGTGCCAAATTTTCACAGAACACGCTACTCCTTCTTACCTAAAGATCCTCTAAGATCATGGTGGAATAGAAAAAGGGAGTTTATTTTATAGACTCTTGAAATAGATGTTCCAAAGAGAATCTCTTTCCACTCTTTCAGTGGTGCAGCAGCCCCGTCAGAGAATGCCACATGGCAACATTAACCATTTCCTGGTTGCATCTGGTTCCTTTACCTCCTCTTACAATGAATGACTGACAATGTTGTTTAACCTTTCCACTGAGAATTCTGCATTCATCATATTTCGCTGCTATGCAAAAGTAAGGAGGTTTCCTTTGCAGAAAAACATCCTCCCACCTTGTCACTGTAAACTTTAAAAAATAGTTTTAATTTTTCAGATAAATAGAGTGTATGTGTATGTAAGGAACTGCAAGTGATATGATGAATCAATCATCTAGTTGTTAGGCAGTCTTCACCCACTGCAGGAATACCTTCATTATTTACTACTACAGTTTAAAGCAGGGGTAGTCAAACTGCGGCCCTCCAGATGTCCATGGACTACAATTCCCAGGAGCCCCCTGCCAGCGAACGCTGGCAGGGGGCTCCTGGGAATTGTAGTCCATGGACATCTGGAGGGCCGCAGTTTGACTACCCCTGGTTTAAAGACATCCTTGTGGGTGAAATCATAGAATCACAGAGTTGGAGGGAAACTCAATGGATGACATTGGGCCAATTGCCCCATTTTAGCCTTACCTGCCATACAGGATTGTTGTCCTGAAAAGAAAATGGAGAAGCAGGGATCAATATTGAGAGCTGCTTTGGGTCCCCAAGAGGCAGAAAAGTGGAGTATAAAGAAATAAACAAATCCTGACTAATTGCACTTTTGCTTGCTGAAAACCCCTTTATTGTAGCACCATTATAGGAACGAATGAAGATAATTGCATACAAATGCCATTCTTCACTGGAGAGTGTGAGAGTTTAAATATCTCATAAAAGTCACACTGTCTCTACACAACTGTAAAGACATACATTTAAAGATGTATATGTGAAAAGACAGGTCTGCTTCCACAGCAGGGTATTTTCCCTTGGTGGTCAGGTTGCTGGCATGGGTATGTATGAAATCACAATTTCAACAGATATTTCATTCTTTCCATTGTTAGCTATAGTTTCCCTTTCAATGTACATTTGACCCCCCCCCCAGCAACACACATATTCTGGTTTCTTGCAAACAACTGGATTCTCTTCCCATCCTGTTTTAATATCTTTTTAAAATTTGGGAAGATGGGTAGGGCTGCATAGGAATAGTATAATACTACAAGCTCTCTTTTGAAAGCTAACATATTTCTACAGACACCATGGGATGATTTCCTGCTCTGTCGTTCTTCTATTTCAAGTTAAACTGGGGTGTGGGTGATTCTATTGTATTACAACTGCAAAGTTTGGCCCCTTACATTCATCGAGACATTGTATATTTTGAATCACATCATGAGATCTGATAGGCTTCATAGAAACTATAAATTAGCGCGGAAACAGAACTTCCATATATGGAAAGTTTCTCTCTCTGAATACCAGATGCCACAGATAAAGGCCATCGTTCTCCTGGCCTCTTTGTAAATTTCTAGAGGCATCTTTAATCCGCTCCTGCGGAGCAGATTAAATAAAGGAGTAAGGGCTGTTGGGGGGGGGGGGGGGGAGTTAGGGCGGTCTCTGTCCGGGATAAAAACTCTGAGGAGCAGAATCAGGAGCCCTGAAGCGGCTCCTGATTCGCTCCTCAGAGTGCCAATCCAGGGCCAAGTGGCCAATTGGGAGGCGCGCTAACCCCCCCTCCATGGCCACCGCCGCCCACCTACTTCCCACCCCCACCCCCAACCAACGTCCCCGGCTGCCCCTTCCCACCACGGCAATGCACGTCCATCCCCACCCATCCCCCCATGCTCGCCACTTACACCTCGCGCCTGGGACGACACCCGGCCTCGCCCCGGCCTTCCAGGCCGACACCGCAGCGACCCTCTGAGCAACGGCTCGCTCCCGCTGCTCGGACACAGTCCCCTGACGTGCCATTCCACCCTGAGCCCTGCCGCTGGCCCTCTGCCGCTGCCCCGCCACCGCTGGCCCACGGCACCTCGCCTTCAGAGCCTGCCCCGCCGCGCCTGGCCCGCTGCCGCACTGCCGCGCCCATGCCGCCCTGCATACCAGGCCTCCTCCGACGTCGTGTCTCGATCGCTACCATCACCCGATGACCTGCGCCGCCATGGCCGCGCCGCCCCGCATACCAGGCCGCCTCCGACGTTGCCTGTGGATTGCCGCCCGGCCTCCTGGACTCGCCAGTTCACTGCTAGGTATGTCTACCGGTGACAAGCAGGAGGCCGCAGCACCGCCGACCATGGCCGCCCGCAATTCCCCGCAACCCTACCTTTCCCCCCGCTAGCTCCCATTTTATTCCCTGGTAAAATGGGCTTTAAATCTAGTCAGCAATAATGTTGGTAGAGAAATAACCTTGGATTTAATGGAATTTTGGCCTGACCCAACAAAGTTTTTCTTATATTCTTACAGAAAGAGCCTCTTGTGGCGTGGGTGGTAAGAAGAAGAAGAAGAAGAAGAAGAAGAAGAAGAAGAAGAAGAAGAAGAAGAAGAAGAAGAAGAAGAAGAAGAAGAAGAAGAGTTGGTTCTTATATGCCGCTTTTCCCTACCCGAAGGAGGCTCAAAGCGGCTTACAGTCGCCTTCCCATTCCTCTCCCCACAACGGACACCCTGTGGGGTGGGTGAGGCTGAGAGAGCGCTGATATCACTGCCCGGTCAGACAGCTTTATCAGTGCCGTGGCGAGCCCAAGGTCACCCAGCTGGCTGCATGTGGGGGAGTGCAGAATCGAACCCGGCATGCCAGATTAGAAGTCCGCACTCCTTACCACTACACCAAACTGGCTCTCAGCAGAAATGCTGTCTGAAGCTGTCTGCCCATGAGGCTGGGAGTTCAATCCCAGCAGCCGGCTCAAGGTTGACTCAGCCTTCCATCCTTCTGAGGTCGGTAAAATGAGTACCCAGCTTGCTGAGGGGTAAACGGTTATGACTGGGGAAGGCACTGGCAAACCACCCTGTATTGAGTCTGCCATGAAAACGCTAGAGGGCGTCACCCCAAGGGTCACATATGACCCGGTGCTTGCACAAGGGGATACCTTTACCTTTATATTCTTACAGAACCAATACTTAGGTTGTTTGGGGAGCTGTATTTAGGACATTGGAGTTTTTTAAAAAAGAAACCCACCAAAAATAAAAAGTCAAGGACTATCTGGAAAGGAACATAATGTGTAAAACTTCAGTTCAGGCAGATCCTGCATAAACATGCAATATGCCTAAATGCTCTTGAGGACTAGGTACAGGTTTTTGATGGTTTTAATTTTATCTTTTCCTACAGGCTACAACAAGATTTGCTACTGGGGAAAAGGTTGTAGACAACTAGACCCTCCAGATGTCCATGGGAATTGTAGTCCAGGGACATCTGGAGGGCCGCAGTTTGACTACCCCTGAACTAGAGGTTCCAAAGATAGCTAAATATCTGAGAAATCCTGAAACAGAAAGCAGAAATAGTTTCAATAAGACCTTTCTGAAAGGGCAGCATACCTGCCTCTTATATATTCACGAAGCATTAATAGGGCCTGTCAGCCTAGCTTTTCCTCAGATGGATTCAGCAGAAAAATTCTGCTTATGGAAGGGGTATGATTTTTCCCAATTCCCATCCCTTGTGCAGTTCTCTGATCCCCTCCTATGCTGTTCCTAGGGGTCTCATTTCCTCCAGTAGCAGCATGGAGGGGGGAATCCCACTCTGCTGATGGAAATTCCTCCTGTCATTAGGGATTTTGTGCATGATCCAAGCCCATGGTTGTTTCATACCAGGACCAGCAGTCCTATTAAGTAACTGGAGATGGTGAAGGAACTCTTCTAGCAGTCAAAAACAGAGATGTTAAGAAGAAGGGAACTAATGCTGTTCTTAAATTTTGACTGAAGTGAAATTCTGTGGCCAATCTGGAGCTTCTTGGGTGGGCAAAATATCTGAGGAATGCTAAAAAGAATTTTGCTAGACCAACGAAGTGTGCCCATTCATTCTAGTTAGGGATGGATGTGAAACAGGAAAATGCAGTTCAGTTCATTGCTTGTGATTTGTCCTGTCCATGAACCACAGACTGTCATGAATTTCAAATCACCTCACGAACTGCTTTGGTACATGAGATGGTAGATCCCCCCCCCACACACACACACACAACATGTCTGAAAAACCAAACTTACAAAAGGAACTCTGGCTGACTCTCCTCTACCAGATCCCCGAATTTGGTGAGAATTCGATTTAAGAATTCTGTTATACCCCCCAAAGGTGACTCCAGGAAACTTTTGACTGAGGAAATGAACGCCTGGTAACACTGTGTGGAACAGAGATTATTCCTGAAATGTTGAAGCATTACAATTAGGCATAAGCTCACTCTCTGACATTTTGTGGTTGACTATATCTCCTGCAGCAGCCATTTTGTGGTTGTGCCCACCATCCTTTGTCAGAATTCCAAAGGTGTTCACAAACTCTAAAAAATTGGGGCCCCTAGATTTAAGCAGTTTAAGAAAAACCCAGAAAATGTATTATTACTTATATATATAGCTTCTCTCCCTGACATTTTGTGGTTGGCTCCACCTCTAACAGCAGCCATTTTGTAATTGAGTATATCTCCCATAGCAGCCATTTTGTGATTGTGTCCAATACCCTGTACCAAAATTCCATAAGTGCCTGCAGGCCCAGAAAGGTTGGGGACCTCTGATCTAGTGGGGGAAATTGCCCCAGAAACTGTAAATCTTCTTTCAGGATACTGGAAGAGCCTCTGTTTTGCACAGAAGAAGAAGAAGAAGAAGAAGAAGAAGAAGAAGAAGAAGAAGAAGAAGAAGAAGAAGAAGAAGAAGAAGAAGAAGAAGAAGAGTTGGTTCTTATATGCCGCTTTTCCCTACCCGAAGGAGGCTCAAAGCGGCTTACAGTCGCCTTCCCATTCCTCTCCCCACAACAGACACCCTGTGGGGTAAGTGAGGCTGAGAGAGCCCTGATATCACTGCCCGGTCAAAACAGTTTTTATCAGTGCCGTGGCGGGCCCAAGGTCACCCAGCTGGCTGCATGTGGGGGAGTGCAGAATCGAACCCGGCATGCCAGATTAGAAGTCAGCACTCCTAACCACTATACCAAACTGGCTCTCAGTTTTCACAAACTGACAAAGGTTCCAAATTCAGTCCCTGCCATATCCAGTTAAAATGGCAGGAGGTGATGTGAAAGACCTTGCTCTGCCTGAGACCCTGGAGAGACCCTACCAGTCAGTACAGACTTTGAGGGGCTACACTGGTATTGGAAAGGGATGTGTTTATCCCTTCACATACTGCACATTTACTGTGTGAAACTGATTTCTCTGGATTATTAACCCTGGAAGCAATTTTTTAAAGGTATGACTAATAACAAGCCAGTCAAGGTGTGGGGATCAGTTTTGATCACAGAAGCCCATAGAGGGGAATGCTTAAACATTCTCTTCCCTCCTCTCCATACTATGCTCTTGTTTGAATATGGGCCTACATTGTTGTTTTTAAATGGTGGAAGATGGATCTTCACACTTCTCACATGGTTCTCTTCTTACAGATCCAGTGTGGTAGAGTGGTTAGAGTGCTGGGCTAAGATTTCAGAGACCCAGGATCTCCCCCCCTCCCCACCACACACACCAGGAAGCTTAATGGATGACCCCTGACCAGACTCTCTCTCTCATTATTGTGACGATCAAACAGTTCACAGAATATTCATCACCCTGAAATCTTTGAGGGTGGGATAAAATATATTATATGAATATATTCTATGGTTGAGGCTGGGGTCAGCGAGGAAGATCGATGGGCCCCTCCGGGTGTGAGTAGCAGACTGAGTTATCTTGACCTCCTTCCTCGCCCCTCCAGTAGTGGGGATGTGTGTGTGTGTGTTTGAGGGGGGGTTCCACCATGTTCTTGCTTTTATGTCTTTTAATGGGGGTTTTAATGGGTTTTTAATGGACACTGTAACATGCCATGAGACGGCTTTGGAAGTGGCAGGAAATAAATAAATAAATAAATAAATAAATAAATAATAATAATAATAATAATAATAATAATAATAATAACAACAACAACAACAACAACAACAACAACAACAATAATAATATGTTGCAAAACCTTTGGGGTGTAGCAACTCTGTCCAGCGATTTTCAAGCAAGGTCTCTCTTTTGTTCTCCAACTCTAAGATATTCCCTTGCACTTTAAGCTGAATTTCAGGCCTTTCTAATGTGAATCTGAAAACTCAGCTGGGCAAAACACGAGACATCTGCCCCCTACATCCCTTGTCATTGACTTAACCTCATCAAAAAACCCTGAAGGATTTCTCATTGCCAACCTGTGACTAATAAGGTGATGGTAGAACCTTCTCCATGTGAAGTGTGTAAATATTTACCATCTTTCCAAACAAAGAGGATACTTGCTGCTCTCATCCCTGGGAGAATCAGATGCTGTGTAGAGTCAGGAAGCTCTCAGAGGGTGCTGGCTTCACTGGTTGCAGCTGTGAAATCAAAATACGGGTATGACTCAATCCAGTGGTTAAGTTCAGCTCACTTTGAGGCACAGGCTTTGATTAAACTCATGTGTCATTTTCAAAGGTCCCTGTTTAGCTTGGTTGTAGATCATGATTGCATAATGAGTTTATTTAAACGATGTCTCCTATAAAATCAGATGTTGCATGTGGACTTAAGTATTACTGTGTAACAAGATATACCTATTAAACAGATGTTGAATCTTAATGACCGTGTTCTTGACAATCAATTGAAACTGAAACCTAATCGCCAAGCCTGCAACTGGATATTGGTCTTTTCCATTTAATAAGATACTCTAGTAATATAATTATAGTTAATACGGGTTGTTATAAGTAACATATTCAGGGAGATTCACCAAAGTTTATGCAATGCAGGCATGTTATATAAAATCTTCCTAAGACAAGTGGGTTTTCTCAGCCCATCTCTTCTCAGGCTCCAGAAAAAGCAGTTGTTAGGCCCTTGCAAATGAGGTTGAAATCCTTATTGACACGCTACTCAGCATGCCTCCAATAACATCACTCTTTTTTTTGTCCACGTAGGCCACTTCCTAAAACAATTATTCATCCACAATTAACCATGCCTTTAAAGTGATGGGAATGGAAAGTCTATGAAGTCAGCAGCATGGAACTTTCAAAGCCTCACTAGACAAAGTGGACTAAACATTTTCACTGCTTGTGCTGTGCTGGTTTGCATCTTTATTAGAGTTCTTGGGCATCCGCTATTTTTGCCTTTAAATCAAGAACTTCAAATTGACTGCAAACTTAGGCAACTTAGGCAAACTTAGCAATTCATGTCACTGATTCTGCACAGGCAGAAGGGTTAACAGATACAAGTTCTTTGAAGAAATTTGTCTTTAAGACAGATGTGCAACGGGGGGGGGGATAGCAGTATGTGTATCAGTGAATGAGAGGGGAAGTGGCCCCAGAAGAAGCATGCCTTCTAAAAGTCAGTTTGCCACCTGTGATTCTTAAAAATGCAAAAGGACACCCTTCTTGCAGGCTAATGGCTCTCCATGTAGTGTGACAGAACAGCTCTTTGGGGAAGATCTGAAGGAAGCAAACGCTCACGTTTATCCATCCGACCCTGGTTTTATGCTCCAGGTTAAACATTAACTCCAATCCCAATGAAATTTCTGCTCATTTTGTTTGTTTGTTTCAAACATTATCTGGCATCATGAATGTAGCATGCATGTGCTACTCTTGACCTCCTCTGATTTGCGGGTTGGGGACATTCCAATGTTTTCTACAACTTGTTATGGTTTCAAGATCTTTCACATGTTCTGTAATCTCTGTAAAAAGAGTGCTGCATGTCCACTTATGGAGTTTCAGTTATAGCCCTACCTATGAGTAAATGATATGAGAGTTAGATGAGGAAGTTCTTCCTGCTGTTGAGCTATGGCTTGAGATGAAGTACTGGCTCCAGAAGATTGTTGAAAAATATGGGTTGGATCCAACCAGCTTTTCTGCTTATGTAAACAAAAAGAACTTTTACCACCAAACAGACTGTTCTGGGCTTCATGTATCCTGCATGTACAAAAGCTAGATGGAACACCAGCTGAAATAAAAAAGCTAGATGGAACACCAGCTGAAATTTAAAAAATCTTATTGAGCATAACAGGCAGAATTGACACTATTTAAGTAACAACACCCTGAGGAGCTGTTGGTATCCTGGAATCTTTTGAACTTTTCAGTCTCGACAGAGTAATCACCCTTCCTTCTGGATGAAAAATAGGTCCATTTCTGCTTTGGACTTGGATAGCCTCTAGTGCACATACATGATAAACCTCAGTAAAGCATTGAAGATAGTTCAAACAGATTGAAGCAGAGGTGAAGGTAATCCTTTGGAATCTTTAGTGGGCATCCCTAGACAGACAGACAGACAGACAGACAGACAGACAGACAGACAGACAAAGTTCATGAGATGCTGGCCCCCCAGACTTGTTTGATGAGAATCATGGAGCAACTGAACTCTTGATTCTTAACAAAAATCAATTAGTGATAAGAGGAAGGTGTGGGGGATAGAAAAGCGAAAGCTGATGTTTTGTTATCATAAATTAACGTACTTGCATAGGCTTGACCCTCCTGCCTTCTGACCAAGGGAACGCACTTGTCATCACCTGTTTTGCTGTTCCGAGCTTTTTTAGTTTAAGGAAGAAGAGCAGCCTACACAGGCCAGAGCAAGTTTCTGTTCAGCAGGGGAGAAAGCACTTGTGAATGTTGCAGGAAATGAGATCTTAAGTCAGTGCATAAAACAATCTAATCCATCACAGCCCCTCGAATGGCCCCTCATAACTCAGGGCCTGTCATACCCCTTTGTGCACATGAAGGCAGTTGTGGAAGAAGTGACGAACTGTGCACATATTCTGTTAAATCCGTTCTGGCAGCTGAAGTAATATATTTTCAATGCCAAGTCACATAATTTTACTTTAGCTCATTTGACTCCAGGCTACAAAGCTATTCCAGAAAACAAAGGGATGGTGTTTGAATAATGAATAATAATGAATTTAATTCGTGGGCTTGTACTGGGCTGGAGCCTGTGGGAGGTTAAATATAAAGAAAGCGATGGAAAGTCAAAGTTACACGCACCCGCGCTTGCGCGCACACACACACACATACACAAGGAAGAGAGAGATAATCCCTGCTGTGATATTTGTATAGGTAGTGTTCTCCTCATTAGATCATGTAACGGATATTTTCACTCTGTGGTGATTTCCGTGTGGAAACAGGCTTGTGTGGTCTCCCTGTTGCTGAGGTGGATATTGCTGAAGCACCACAGCAACAGGGCTTTCATATGGCAAGTTACTCCAGCTTTCCTTCTTCCAATCACCCAGCACTGGCCACTCTTCATCCTTGGAGCCACTGTGACTTTGCTCATTAAAAATGCTAGAATATTATATGATTTATGATTTATGATTGTATTTGTTGACTGCCACTCCCGGTCCAGCTGGCTTATGGTGGTTTACATCAAGTCTAAACATACAACCCCACAATTCCCCCCAACCCTAATCCACCTACCCTTCCCTCCTGACAAATGCAATGGGACCCTACTGACCCCATGCCACAGGAGAGTGGTGTTCAGAGGAGGGGCCCAACAGATGTTCCATATCCCAGCCTCAACCAACTCTGTTTTGCAGGCCATGCAGAACTGTGATAGCTCATTCCAGCAGGTAGGGGCCAGGACCAAAAAGGCCCTGGCCCTGATCAAGGCCATGTCCCGTAGGCCAGGGATCACCAACCTATACAGATTTTCAGACCTCTGTGTGGAGCATAAGGATTTAAAGGTTCCTCAGTCTGTGAATGGCCATAAATGTCAAAACTAGAACCTTAATATTGATCTGGACCTCAACTGGCAACCAATGAAGCTGCAACAGCACTGGCTGGATATGGGCCCTCCAAGATGTTCTAGTATGGACTCTCGGAGCTGTATTTTGTACCAGCTGCAATTTCTCCTATCAAGCCATGGGACTTCCATCTTGGAAGGGTTGTTTTTCAGGTCAGACTTGAGCCTGACCTGCTTCTAAACAACTGGCAAATGTATCTGTGGGAGAGTCAAGCCAAATGTCCATTAAGAGAGAGCTGGGTATCATCAGTGTACTGATGACAACCCAGCCTGAAGTTCCAGACCAGATGACCAGAGGCCACATAAAGATGTTGAACAAAGTGGGAAAAAGAACTGCCCCTTCTGCACTCTGCACAGAAGTTGGTAACTGTGCAACTGATTCTTTCCCACTGCCTCCCTCTTTATGAGGTTCTGGAGAAAGGAGATCAGCCACTAAAAGCAGCTGAGCACTCACCCGAGCCGCTGTTGATGCGGCAGCCTGGTGGGCGAGGCAGAGATGCAGCTGGCTGTGTGCCCACACATGCATGTGGTGTGTGGGCGGGGCGGTGAGCGCAGGGCTTCTTAAGGGTCTTCATGCTCGAAGCCCGCCCCTTTTGCCCGCAGCCGAGCCAAGGATGACCCACCCTCCCTCTCTTTGTTTATTTCGTTATTTGGTGGAGTTGGATTGTTACTTATTCTTGTTCATTTTGTCATAGTTGGCACCATTGCACAAGTAGAGGAGCCCGATTAGGTGAAGGAGTCAGGTCATGGGCACATGTACCTGTTGGAGAGGGACCTTTATTGAGGTGGCCAAACTGTGAGCTAAGCTGACACCAGCTGGGGCAGGCTGACACGGCTCTCAGGGCCGGATGGCTCAGGGTGGGTTGAAGAAGGTTTACGCCTTCCTCGGCACCCCGAGTGGAGCATCTCCCTTTTGGAAAGATCCCCATCGATTATCCTCGGGGCTGCATGAGGTAATGCAGGGTGCCTGAGATGACGGGTAGGGGGTATATGGTCGGCTGACCACAATAACCGAGGGCTTCCTCTCCTTGTTTTTTGCCAACATCTCTTGTTTGAGTTAATAAAGCTGTGGCCAGTATTTAAAGCCATACAGGTCTCCGTGTCATTCCTGAGCCATAATGTACAGGCCTGCAAGTCAACAAGTCTGTTCCTTATAGTCCACCACAGGCAAGGCAGTGGGGCAATTCATGGCCGACGATATCAAATGCCACGGACAGGCCCAGAAGCACAAGTAGCATATTAATGTAATGAAAGTCCATTTTGTACCAGTTACAATTTCAGGGTCAGTGCCAAGGGTACCCTGTGAAGAGTGAGTTATAGTCCTAGGGCAACATGCTGACTGGCCAAAAGAGCTTTCCCCCACCTCTCCCTTCAGCTCACAGTGGACACAAATTGTGAGGATTGGTGGACCTTTGGGGATGAAAAGGCATGTCACTGACCATGCTGTAAAAGTGAAACTGAGCAAAGTTACCCTTTATGCATGTAAAATACTTTCATTGTTTAAAATAGTTTCTCTTTTACTGTTGCAAAAATAAAAATAAAAATGAACAGTCTCTCTCTACAACACAAAGACCCATTCTTAGACCAGAATACAAAAACATAAAGGATCAAAACAAAATGCTTGTGATACTCAAGCATTTGAAACAGTTTATGGGTGTATTAAAATAAAACTAAAACTAAAGCTAAAAATTAGCTTAATTTTAATCATTATGAAAAATCACAGAGGACAGGAAAGCCTGGAGGATCATTGTCCATGGGGTCACGATGGGTCGGACATGACTTCGCACCTAACAACAACAATGAAAAATCATGAAATCATCATTAAAAATAGCAGGGAGAAAAAATTAAAAAATTAAGAGATTTCAAGTTCAGAATTTTAGATCTTTCAATATATTTCTTGTCCTTCTGGCGAGTTTGAATCACAAACACACAGAACTTCACCATCTTCAGAGGGATCTGAGGCTTTCCATCGAGAAGAAGCTCTCTAATCTTCTCTGCATTGGTTTGATTTGGCAAGTATATATATATTTCAAAACCTAGGTTTGTTTTGAAACTTCTTAAAACATTGCTCCTGTGTTGTTGTTGAGCTTCTGTGGAATGGCAACTACAAATACATTTTATCGGGGAAAGCGTTTTTTTTTTTTTTTAATGTATAAGTCTCCAATGGAATAAATGCTTTTATCCTGCAAAATCTGGCTCATTTTTTTTTCCTGGGGGAAATTCTCCTTTCTTGACAGAAAGCAACTGGAATGAAACTCAAGACATTATGGAGCCGTGGAAGGATAACAGAGCAAATATTAAGCAATCTATTCCTCCTGAGTTTGTGATCAGTTGCCACGACCACAGCATCCCATTCTGAAGTATATATTGTTCATCAGAGCCTATCATTATGTAGTTAGGTGGTCTGTGGGTCCCAGACACTTGGTCCTGTTCTCACATGATGCTCCCTGCCAAGAAGCCGGCTATGGAAGTCAACCTAACTTGGAGCCTTATGCATCCCAGCTAACAGGAAGTGGAGATGCAAACTTTTAAACTGTACTCCACTTCTCCAGGTCAGATACTCATCTATTTGACCTCTTGCCCCCACCTTTCATCAAAGCACTAAAGACTTGCCGGATTGTATGGAGACCAAGGAGGACGTTTTATTTTGGGGTGGGAGTGTCCTCTCAGAGAACTACCTTATTTTGCTTGATTCCTATTGCTTGGCAGGATTGGGATGCTGTTAAACAGGCTAACTGAATCCATGAGGGTTTCAGGGAGGAGACTTTCTTGGCACTCTGCCATTTGAATTCTGTTCCATCCAGCATGGTGGGAATTATGGTTTTTCAGCTCCTCTGGTGAACCATTCAGTGTACAGGCAAGGAAAAGCAAGGCACAGCAAAATTTCCAGTTAGAGCTTTGGACCAAGGTAGGTGCCTTCACCAATAATGCTCCCATCCTTTGGACAACCTAGTGCATAAGGTAATCATACCAAGAAATGCAAAGATGTTAATGGTGTCAATCAGCTTTGATGGAGAAAACCCAACTGGGATCTGGCATTAATTCCCGGGAGGGGTGCAATTGGTAGTTTTGCTGAAAGTTGTTTCGAAGTTGAAGACTAACAAGGACAGGTACGAAGGTTTCCCTGTCCTTGTTACATATTTAGCTTTGCCCTCTGTTCCTTGCTTTTGAGTCACTAGGCTTTTGCTAACCCTTTGTATCTTTAGGACTCTTCCTAGTTACACAGGGGCAGTTGGATTAGGCTAGTCAAAGTGAATTGGCATTTTAGTATAAGTGGTTTGCTGTTCCATTGAGACATTAGGTTTGGTTAAACACAAATCTAAACTCAATAAAAGTTTCTTATGTCTCCCATTAGAGGGGATTTTTTTCAAGAAAATGTCTCTGCCTCAACAATTGTAACTTGATATGTCAAATACTTGGAGGCTTTCTCTTGAAAATGGCAAAACTGCAAGGAATAAATGCTGTTCTCTCAAGCCACAATTATATTATTCCAGCATTTTGCTATCAGCAGAGTTCATTTTTTTCTACCGTTTTGGGCTTGAATATACTTTGCCTTGTCTTTTAAAAAAAAGTCTACTGAGTTCACGTCCTACGAATATTCTCTGACTTGGCAATGATTGAGAAAAATATTTTTTTTACAGTATTCCTACCACTGGATTATAATGAATTTATTTCAAAGTTGTCCCATTATAACCAATAATCTGCATGATACAAAATGCTTCCACTTTCCACTTTCCATAGAAACAGAAGACTGTTCACTGGTATCATCCTGGTAACTGGCAAAGAGAATGAGAAAACACATCAGGAATCAATGTGTGGTAAAATATGTAATAAATTAGCCAGCTATATGGACACACCAGATCAATATTCTCTCTGTGGAAATGGAGACAGTATTATGGGTGTCAACACTACAGCGATTGTGGATTGGCAGGAAACTGAGGAAGAAGTGGACACAAGAGGCAGATATGGGGGGGAAGAAAAAATCCTCAAACTTCTAAAGAAGAACCTGTAGAGCAGCCCCCCCCCCGATATTTTTGAGCCTGTGAGCATCTTTGAAATTCTGACATAAGTGGGTGCAATCTCCTAATGACTGCCACAGGATTCAGAGCCAGCCATAAAACAGTGACTGCAGGAGGTGGAACCAAACACAGAGGAAGCCCAAGTGCAGGTGGGAAGAGACAAAAATTTAAAAGATATACTGGGGGCCATTCCGCACCTGGTAAAAAAAGTGAAACCCTTACCTTTTGTAAACACCATATTTTATGCGTTTTGCACAGCATTGTGAGCATCCAGCATTATATCTGCAAACTGGCAGCTACATCCTCCATTTTAAAGCACTTGCAGGGAAATCACATAAACTCAATTACCCCTATCATGTAGCACGAGCAGGATGAGAGCAGTCAGCAATCCACGAGCAAAAAAACATGTGTGTTACCGAAGCAGTGAGATCTCCAGCTCCATTGCCCGCCCTCGAGCCCACCTCCCTCTCTCTTCACCTGAATGGGCTTTCTATTTTTAAAAAAACTGCCTGGGGCAACAAATAGGTGTACAATCGCTCAGGAAAAAAACACTTTTCCCCATCAGTTTACACACACAAATAAAAAAAAAACATGCCTCTCCCCCACAAAAAAAATTAGGGGAAACAAATTACTTTACAGCTTCAAGGCTCAGGATTCCAAGAGGGGTGACAGTAAAAAGAAAAAGAAAAAAGCCCTAGATGCATAGGCATTTAAAAGGAGAACTTTTATTTTTTTAAAATTAGCTGGCATCGTGGTCCCTTTAAAAGAGGGAGAAAGGTGATTGGTCTCCTGTCTTGATTGACAGGTGGAGAAGATGAGTGTGTATAGCACATTCCCCTCTTCTGCCATTTCAAGCAGGTGTACGGAGTAGCAAGACGCGTGAGAGAGAGGAAGAGGAGCCACCAGGTGAGGAATTCCCGGAGGCACATTTTTCTTTAGCGTTACACTATTGCACTGGTGTAACACTAATTTCTTTTACTGAGCGGAATGGCCCTGTGTAAGATAAGTGAGAGAAAATGAGACCAATACTGTAGAAAAAAGCTGCTGCTGAAACAATGGTATTTTACTCTGCATAACTAAGCGGTTCTTCTGTGGCCAGATGGAAGGACGGCCTCACCACTCACTGAAGGCCGTGTTGCTGGAGATGTGGCAAGGCTGGGCCTAAAGGAGGATGAAGGTTCAGCTGCTGGAAGGTCCACCGTATGGGCACTGACGGCCAGGGGCAGTGCATCCAATCTGGCTGGCCCCGTGCCAAGCCTGGACAGGGTGGGGAGAGCTGAGCAAGGCTCCCTATTTAAGGGGCTCCCCATGTGCTGGCCCCTTCTTCCTGGCAGCTGGCTGCATCGCTTACTGCTTCGCTGCCCTGCACTCTCTCTGCAGCACTCCTGGTCTGCAGTTGGAGTGGAGGCATGTGCTGTGGGGCGTGGGGGGCACTTGCAGACAGTGAGATCTGCATTGGCAGATTCCACAGGTTCAGCACTGGAAGGGCCCCAGGGCAGGACAGGTGGCTCCCAGGCTGAGTCCTGCTGGCAAGACCCCAACATACCTGGCCTCACATACCTTTTAAAAACACTTGGTGAGCACTAAGGAAAGTATCAATGAGTTCTGTGTCACCCATGAGTACAAGGTTGGGGACCCCCGTGATAGAATATAGTGATTAACAGGATGTCCATGGAAGTCAGCTTTGACACTGGAAAGTAAGCGGCCTAAGATAAAAATGTTTTAAACATCAGAGAGCATCAAGGAAAGGAAGAGGCAAGATTTAGATCTTTTGACCTGTATGTTCCATTCTCAGTTTGTTTTCTAAATGTCTCCTACCTCCTGTGTCCCACCTGGCACATGAATAGGGTAACACACAAATAGCTGGTGTATAGGGTCACTGGCTCTGGGTTGAGAAATACCTAGAGACTTTGGGGGTGGAGCCAGGAGTGGGCAGGATTTGGGGTGGGGAGGGTCCTCGGTGAAATATAATGCTATGGAGTCCACCCTCCAAAGCAGCCAGTTACTCCAGGGAACTGTCTTCTTTAATCTGGACATGAGCTATAATTCCAAAGGATACCTACATGTGTCTTCCAAACACATCAAATCTGGACCTAAATGTTGTCTGTTTTATATTTTATCTCTGTTCCTGGTGGCAACACACATTTCCAAACATTTCCCTATGCTTTTGTGTACTATGACTATGTTTTCTGCTGGACAGCATTACAATTAAGATCAATTTATTTTTCAGCATGCCAGAAGCTGATCTTCTTGAAGGCTGTCAAAACACAGCATGTTCCAACATTGTGTTTTGGAATTTTGAAAAAATACAAGGAACCAGCAAAGTTTTCCTTATGACTTTCCTGATATAGAATTTAGTTAAATAAATATTCCGGCTGTAGAGTTTGTTGTTGTTGTTAGGTGCGAAGTCGTGTTCGACCCATCGCGACCCCATGGACCCCATGATCCTCCAGGCCTTCCTGTCCTCTACCATTCCCCGGAGTCCTGTAGAGTTTAGCTAGCTCTTAACCATGAACCCAAAACAAAGTTAGCCAGTAGTTGCATTCAGCCATGTCCATATGAGGGTTCTGCTGGGGATCAGATGCATTAAAACAGTACAAGGTGAATGACAAACTATTAACAAATGGAATAATCTCCTTGCTGCATGCTGCTGGGCCATAGAAGTTCAAGTATATATCACATAGCAGAGAAATTTGTGTATAATGCAATTAAGATCCTTGGGTATAGCAGGATGTAAATCTGCTTACAATGGCACTGTAATTGGCTTGCAGAGGTACTCTGTGAAACAGCATGCTGGATTAGAAGGGTTGTTGGTTTGATCCAGTGGGGTCCTCTTGTGTTCTTATAAAGTGGGAAGATCCATCTGGGTGACTGAATCTATATAGAAGTCTGCTGGCATATCAACATCCATGCTTTTACACAGAATGTAGGCAATGTTCCCTAGTTCATTTTCTTTAGTAAATAGCCATAAACTATAAACCATATTCTGTGCTGGAGAAATTCCAACAAAATTTTGGCCTTTTCTGTTTATGTTTTCCCCCATTTAAGCATCAAAATTGATATGCGCGTCACGGCATCAAAAAAATGTAAACACACTTGTTTACATTTTAATGACCTGAAATGAAATCTCAAATAAAGTTCAGCCACAGGGTTTCAAGTTTTATTGGCATAGATATGCAAGACCCCATCTGGTCTACGGATTTCACTGGTTAATAATAAAAATCAAAGTTTGGCCAGGAGACCAAAACATGAGGAGCAAAAAAGTAGGTAAAC
The DNA here is from genome assembly GCF_049243985.1 of Paroedura picta. Taxonomy (NCBI): domain Eukaryota; kingdom Metazoa; phylum Chordata; class Lepidosauria; order Squamata; family Gekkonidae; genus Paroedura; species Paroedura picta. The sequence continues at coordinate 120,783,181 of NC_135372.1, forward strand.
AAAAATTCAGTCTTGATTATGACTGTTAACATCTTTCATTACTGTTCCACTGGGAATTGTTTAGTGGAATTCTATTTCACAGAAATATTCACAATAAATATTGCTAATATCCCTGAAGCTATCTTGTGCATGTAATGGATGTGGTAGAAATTTTGATGGTACTTTACCCATTATTTCCACACCAGAGGCTTTGCGCAGGGCTGCAGGCTGGAGTCTGAGCTGGGGCAGGTTGTCCCACATCTTCCTTTGACCCAGTGTACCTCGTCCACCCTGGATTTGTGTTCCCACGCAGGAGCTGGGGCAGTGAAGTTTCCAGTGTGATAATGGTATTCAGAAATATTCTCTTCTGAAACGGGGCCAATTAACTGAAGCTTAAGTGACACATAATCAATGTGTCCCAGCTAAAGTGCAACTCTTAGGTAAAGTAATGCTGAATTTCCATTGAAACTATTCCATTGAAACTAACACATTAGTGACAGCTTACTGAAGTCTCACTACTTTCAGCTGAAACTGGGTATGATGAGGTTTACAATCCTAAAATCCTCTTCCAGCATGGTGTAGTGGTTAAGAGCAGTGGCTTCTAATTAGGGTTGTGCGTGGCAGCGTCTGAAACGGCCATTCCAGGCTGACGCAGCCAGCGCTGCAGCAGGGAGGAGAGTCATGGTGTTGGCTGCGTCGGCCTGGATACAACCCTACTTCTAATCTTGCCAGCCAGGTTTGATTCCCCGCTCCTCCACATGCAGCCAGCTGGGTTACTGATAGTGTTGTTTTGACTGAGCAGTCCTGTCAGACCTCTCTCAGGCCCATTTACCACACTGTTGTGGGGAGAGGAAGGGAAGGCGATTGCAAGCCTCTTTGTGAGTCCTTTGGGCCGGAGAGGGGCGGGGTACCTGGCCTTAAATAGGCCAGACGCACGCACCCATCCTCTTCGTGCCGGCCGCCTGCAGAGAACAGACACCCTCCCTCCCCTCCCTGTTTGGATGTTGTGTTTAAGTCGCAGTCACGGTTATGCTAGCCTGTTGGCAGGGAGCCTGTTGGCAGGGCTCTGCGTGCAGGACTCCCTGAGATGCGTGCAGGACTCCCTGAGATGGGGGTCTCAGTAAAGAGACCGGCAGTTCCTGGGCGCGGCCTACCCGACTGGGAGGCCAGGGGCCCGGGGCCAGGCGGCAAGGGGACACCATTGGAGGCGGACGCTCTTTGGGTCCCTTGTGGCTGCTTCCCCAGATTCCGTGGCGGAAGGCATCCCATCCTCCTGGCTGGGAGTGAGGCATGGAGCTGGAGCGCCGCGATTCAAAATTGCAGCCAGACGGCTGCCGGGGGGTCAGGCTCCCTTCACCTGCATAAGGCCAACCCTACGTTGGGGTTGTTTGTTAATAAATGGCTGCGGGCAAGTTATTTGCCAAAAAACTGGTGTCATGTTTTCGCTGGGGAAGTCGCCACCTGCCAGTCAAAAAAAAAAAAAAAATCCCTGCTGGCTCAGACCAATATTCCATCTAGTGCAGCATCTTGTCACACACTGGACAGCCAACAACAGGGCATAGAGGCCAAGCCCATCCCCTGATGTTGCCTCCTGGCTCTGTGATACAGAGGTTGAATGCATATGGTGAATGTGGTGGTTCTCCTAAGTCGCCATGGCTAGTATCCATTGATAGATGTATCCTCCATAAATCGATCTAATCCCCTTTAATGCTGTTTATTCCTGTGGCTATCATCCTCTGGAAGTTCATCACAGCCAGCCCTTGGATTTCACCATCCTGAATAATTTTGTGCCCTCTGCAAACTAGACCACTACACTACTCACCCCTGGTTCCAAATCATTTATGAATCAATTAAATAGGACCAGCCCCAATACCAATCCTTGTAGGACCCCACTGTCCATTGATTCCTACATTTTGTTCGAACAAGCTTCCTGCTGCAAGGCAGGAGAGAAAGTGGAAGTAGACAAACCAGGATTTACAAGCAACTGGCTTGATTACTTATATCTGGAAGACAGACCAGGGTCTAGTGCACAAAGCCCTGCTTCGGGTGATGTCTAACTGCAGCTACTGAGTGTCTCTGTCTAGGACTCTTCAGTTCTCTTTCTTCTTCGGTGGCACGAAGGAACCCATTCAGCAGGAGTGCCATAGTGCTGCAACACAACATAACATGCTGCCTGCACAATTAACATCATTATAGATGTGTAATTTACCTAATTAGTTTATTTCATCAAGCAAATTGATTCCCTCTGCCATGTAATTTCCACCCCCCCCCCCGTATCCTGCTTGTACCTTAAACTAACAAGAAATGCATTGTTTTGACATGACAGCTTTATTACCTTCTGAAAGGAACCAAGACATAAATATGACATCGAGGCTTTCTCCTTCTTTTTTTTAAGTAAGCTCATAAAATGCTAAAAGGATAGGAGCCATGTTTGGTTTTTTAAACTGTGAGACAACAAGGTGTGATGGTTCACATCTCGGTTCACATCGCGGCAGGGCAAGCAGCTTGGCCGGGGTGGGCACTGCCACTATTGCCACCCCTCTTGCAGGCGCCCGCACTCGGCCATCAGCCACTCCCTCAGTGCCTCCAGCGCAGCAGTCTCCTGCCAGGCACTCCAGGTGGTGGCACAGCTCAGCGAGACAAGAGACAGAACTGAACTGAGAAACCCAGGGGGAAAAAACCAATTTATATACAATCATGAACAATGGATCTTCACACCATTGGTCAGTTTCAGTTTAATTTCTGTGAACGAACACTTGCATAATTTTATGGTTGGGGGTCACCACATCATATTAAAGGCTCATGGCAGTAGGAAGGTTGTGAACCTCTGTATTAGAATTTGGGAGACTCAGGGTTGAATCTCCACTCTGCCATGGAAGTTCCCTGGGTGATGTTGAGAAAGTAAATGGAAACAGGTGAGAAGTGTGTTTCTTAAACAAGGGAAAGCGCCTCTCAGCCATGCAACTTTATGCCCAGAGATAACAGAGTGGTTGACAGGAAGCAAGGAACAAAGTAGTGCCTAGACTAGCCAGTCTACATTTCTACAGAAAGCAGTGGCTTCTTCTGAAGCGGCTTCCCAATCTGAGCTGTAAAGATGCAAAGAAAAGACCAGGAGGTTGGGGCTTCTTAAATAAAGCACATGGATGATTTGTTGGAGAGGAAGCCCTTGGCTGGAAGACAACCATCAGTCAAAGCAATGCTGAAGCTAGCCTGAAGCAGCACACCCAAGCTCGACACCATGTGATTGAGAATCATGTGTCAGTTCTGAGCTGGTCGGCAGCACTTTAGTTTTTATCTACACCAGAATGGAGATGCCCCACAGGCATCTCTCCAAGAAGCCTTTTAATATCAACCCGACGTGCAGAAATTGGGCTGCTGAAGTTTTACCCAGCGTTTAAGATCTGTGGCCAGAAAGAAGCATCCCTTGCTTAATTGATATGTCAAAGGTACAGGACCAGGGCCAAGTTAAACGAAAATTGGTATCTGCATCTGCCTGTAGTGCTGGCAGGAGATCACTGCAGTGTTGGCATAAGATCCTGAGCTGTGAAATTGTATTTGCACAACTGTTGATCCAAGGCTTTCTGAAGGCTTATATGTAGGTGGGAGCAACACAAATTTTTAGGATTAGTCTTTACAAGGCTCACACAAACTGACTTGGTTGAATTTTAGTTCTGATATGAAGCCTCTGTTATTGTTTTCTGTAGGTCTTATATGCCCATTCATTGATCCATACAATCCATGTAATGATCTTTTTTTTCATGGGAATCATGGGAATAAGAAGTGGAAAAAATCAGGAGTGTAAGAGAAAATTTTGGGCCTTGACTTGGATGGTCCAAGTGAGCCCAGTATTGTGAGAACATGGAAGGGTTGGCAAGTATGTGAATGGGAGAACACTAAGGAAGTGCAGAGTCACCAGGCAGAAGCAGAAATAGCAAATCAAATGCGTATTGCAGTAACTATGTGATCCTATCTTCTGATAAACATTTACTGTTGCTTTAAAAAATATAAAAACTCCCAGCTATTGAGGAAACCGCTCCAGGGCTGTCAAGAAACCAGATGAAACCCTGGTTGAGAAAGTCTGATCGATTGCTTTGAAAACCCAGTAAAGTCGCCCTAAATTGGCTGCAATTTAATGGCACCTTAAACACACACACAGATGAGAAAATGTGGAGGTCATTTTATTTGTGTATTTATTTATAATATTTTTCTTCTGCCTTATCTCCTTAGACCAGGCTTTCTCAGCCAGGGTTTCATGAAACACCCAGCTTGCCAAAGCTTGCCTACTTGCCAAAGCTAGTAAAGAGCAGGCTGACACGTAGCAGTAGTTATGGACTATTTAGGCAATTGAAGTAGCTTAGAGCTAGGAGAAGCACTGGCAGTGATGTAAACCTGGCAGTTCATACCCCAAATTGCCATCACCATGATGATATGGCATGCCTGATTTGTTCTTTGTTGGTCACTGGGGCTTCAGGCTCTCTTAAAGCTTAGTGCATGTTGGGGCCTCATAGAAGACTGCCTATATGAAATAGTATGTAGGACATGGTTCATCATTGTCTTCCGTTGGTTTTGGGGTCTCTTCTGTTGTGTATGCTAACCTTCAGAGACAGTGAGCATAGAGCCTGAGCAAAGAGTCTCATATCAGAGACTCTTAAAGATCATTAACTGGCATGCAGGATCTGACCTGCCATTGGACTCTTTAATGGACCTCTAAAGCAGGGGTAGTCAACCTGTGGTCCTCCAGATGTTCGTGGACTACAATTCTCATGAATTTGCTGGCAGGGGCTCATGGGAATTGTAGTCCATGAACATCTGGAGGCCACCACAGGTTGACTACCTCTGCTCTAAAGGGTCTCTACTTAGGGCCAATCACAGGCTTTGGTGGGAACCTTCAAATGTAAATAAGTTTGTTTTTGATTGTTATATGTTCAGTTGATGGTTTTCAGTACAAGAGCTGTGTTTTTGAAAAGAGTGTTTTTGAGTCTTCATTGAACCCTCTCTTTAATACCAGCCTGTAGACTTGAGTATGGGCCTTAGAATGTCTTCAGGATTCTGGTTGAGGTATTGGTCTGAAGCAAGAGGACAAAATTGGAGTCCAGTTTAATTCTGAGTATAAGCTTTTGTGTGCATGCAGACTTCTTCAGATGCTGGTCTTTGAAGTTCTCTAGACCTTTCATCTCCACTCTACTGAAGATGAAAAAGAGCAGTGGTGTGAGAAAGGCAGCCAACTGCATACTGGAAGCAAGGCTGTATTTTACAAAACATCTTTTGGGGGAAAACTAGGTTAAAAGTATTTAACTGTCTTGAAACATGGCAGGAATGATATAGTAGGGCTCAGAGACAGTGTGGGAGAGCCAATGCAGGCCTCCTGTTCTTTGTGAGCCAAATTTATTCTAGCAAAAACAAAATGAAGCACATCGAGCCTTAAGATACCAGGGGATTCATATCTTAAATTAAACTTCATGGAGCCTCTCTCACTTTGAAAGACATCTATTTTCCCTCTCTTAAATGAAAGAAATATGAGACAATATCAGACATCCTCTATCTCCTGGAAAAGAATCCACCACACAAATTGTTTCTTTGGCAATAAATTACCAGTTGCTGAGGCAGACTTTCTTGAGAATGTCTACATGCAAGCGTTGCTAAATGTGCTCTCATTTCTTGTGTGGTCACTTCATCAGCTTAGGCTTCTATGGTCAGTGAACAGATGAAACATATGAAACTGTCCGGTATCCAAGTGTGTTGGCTCTACCCTCCCTAAACCACCCCATTTTGGCACAGTGTCAATGTGCAGGTATACTGAACCTTTGCAATCTGGAATATTCAAAAAGCACCCTCCCCAGAACACAAGAGGTGAGCACACAGAGATGGGTAGTGGTATCAGTATACTCATTTTTGTGCCTGGGGTTGCCTGCCTCCAGGTAGTGGCTAGAGATCTTCTGGGATTACAACTGACCAACAATAGGCAGAGATTAGTTCCTGTAGAGAAAATGACTGCTTTGGAAAGTGGACTCTATGGCATCATACCCTGCTGAAGTTCCTCCCCACCTCAAACCCCACCCCCCTCAGAAATTTCCCAGTCCAGAGCTGGTGGTCCTACCTGCTCCACCTTGGTCCTGTACATAAAGGCATATGTACAGAGTTGAGCCCTCAAACCCAATACTTATTGAGTAATACTGATGGGTAGCAATTCTCCAGATTCTTAGGCAGATGACTTTCTTGGCTCTACTTACCCGAGAGCGTTTTAACTGGAAGTGCCAGGAACTAAACTTGGAACTTGGTGCATACAGATCAGTTACTCTGCCTCTGAAGTACCACCCCCATCCTACAGTGTTCACAATATTTCTATGGGAAAGGTAGCCACTGGACAGTCTTGTTAGGTGATCTAAATAGCTGTTTAGAGCCCAGTTAAGATAATCATTGGTCCCCACCGGACTACATATAATAATACCAGTGGGTTTACAATGTGCAATGATGATGCAAATAGCAACAGCCACATTGAGATGCAAGTTCAACTAACTGATTTTCCTGCTGAGCATTCTTGAAGGGAATGCTGTTGAAAGGGCTCTTGCGGCCCTTTCTTAGATGCCCAGTGAAATACCAATTGCCACTTTGAGGTCAGGAGGTGAATTTCCTCCAGGTCATACAGGCCAGTGATTCTGGTTTTCTTGGGGGGGGGCACCATCTGGGCATGAAATTGGGGTCACCATGGGTGGGCAGGTAGTTGTGATTTTCCTGCATAGTGCAGGGGGTTGGAACTAGATGACCTTGAAGTTCCCTTCCAACTCCATGATTCTACATAGGCCTTCTGAATCTGTACTGGGTTTAGGTTATTCTTAGTAGGAGGGCAGAACTTCAGCTGGGTAAATGAACAGAAGGAATTGTCTTGGTAGGAAAAATGATATAATGTGGTAGAGTGAGTTTATAATATGATCTAAGGTTCTAATGTGGTTCTTGAGGGACAGTGAGGTCCCATCAGGAGATAGTGAGGTCCATCACTGTGGAAGATATATGCAAACATTGTAGAATGGAAACAAGACCCTGTCCTGTAATTCTGAACTGCAGTGGTGGTTGTTAACAGGGAACCACTCTTCTCTGGTTCGACCACACTTGGAGTACTGTGTTCAGTTTTGGGCACCCCAGTTGAAGAGGGATGTTGACAAACTGGAACGTGTCCAGAGGAGGGCAACAAAGATGGTGAGGGGTTTGGAGACCAAGGCATATGAAGAAAGGTTGGGGAAGCTTGGTCTGTTTAGCCTAGAGAGGAGATGACTGAGAGGGAATCTGATAACCGTCTTCAAGTATTTAAAAGGGTGCCATATGGAGGATGGAGCAGAATTGTTCTCTCTTGCCCCAGAGGGACAGACCAGAACAAATGGGATGAAATTAATTCAAAAGAAATTCCGTCTAAACATCCAGAAGATGTTCCTGACAGTTAGAGTGGTTTCTCAGTGGAACAGGCTTCCTCAGGAGGTGGTGGATTCTCCATCTTTGGAAATGTTTAAACAGAGGCTAGATAGCCATCTGACGGAGAGGCTGATTCTGTGAAGGCAAAGGGATGGCTGGTTACAGTAGATGAGCGATTAGGATGTGAGTGTCCTGCATAGTGCAGGGGTTGGACTAGATGGCCAATGAGGTCCCTTCCAACTCTATTATTCTATGATTCTATGATTCTAGAAGGAAGGAATGTAAATTTGCCCAAATAAAACTATTACAGCATATCATAACTTGTGCACACGTGGCTTAAACACACAACTGTGGGCATATGCTATAGCTGTCCTCATGATGCTACATGATTCAGTTCAAGAAGAAAGAAAAAAAAGAGATTTATGCAGTGGTGCTGAAAAATTCTGCTGAAGCTTCAAAATCTACCAATAATTCCTATCATACATTGAAACATAAACAAGCACATTTGTAATGCAGAGGGCACACTGAGATATGAGATAAAACGTAAGGGACCAAGTGGCAGACATTCACTCACAACATTATAGTTCAGGGGCAGTATACCTTTAATGCACATTTTTTTAAAAAAAACCCTACAATGACAGGTAAGTGAAGCACTGTCTGCAGATATTGGGCTCAGATAAGTTTATAGAATACCATTAGAACATTTGAGGTGAAGGAAACCTTATGAGTTTGCTGCCATAGAAAACGAACTATTTCTCCATTGGGCTGGGTCTGTGGTCCCTATCCCATGTCCGCTGCAACAGCCAGACGTGAGCTATGGGTACTCCTCAATTCCTGGGCATGTGGCGCACAATTCAGACCACAATTGTGATTCGCATAAAGGGGCTTTCACCTTCCTCGTGCACAACTCGGTTGCAATCTCAGCTGGGGGCCATGAATGCGGGAAATGAGGGGAAAAAACCAACTTAGATCTGACGGTTACACTGGACACAGAGTGGGGCATTCAGGTCCAAAATGTGTACACTATAATGTGTCATGAGGTTAGAATCTTGCCAGTAGCATGGGAATCCTATTTTATTTTACTTGTTGAGCAGGCACCAAGATAGCTACCAAGGGGTTAATCCTCCCCCTTGCAGCCCATGAAACGACAACAAGCTCTTGGCAACCTTCCCCTTTTCTTTATATAACACTTCCAAGCAATGAAGCTTGTATCTCCTAGTAATGCTTTTAATTTGTGTTCAGTTGGGGAGAGGCCAAGATTTAATTGAAATCATTATAGTGTCTTTGCTTGAAGTAGCTGTGGGCTTGTAGTGGGACTGGAGGAGGTTACTCTGGAATAATTAAAAGAAATACATAAGGTCATCATTGGGACCTGAGCTATTCCAGATGCCAGAGGAAAAGGTTGAATTTAATGACAACTTCTTGTAGCTTAAATAACATTTGTGAACTGCTACTTTTGTATATTAATATGAAAGTCTGCCTTTTCTCTCTCACTCACACCTAAGAAAATGAATATTGCTTTCCATCTTGATCTCCGTGGGAAAGGGCAGGTGATAGGAACAAAAAATGAATATTCTTAGCTTTAGGGGGATTGGAATCAGTAGACAAACATTGTACCTTTGCAGTAGCTCAGATTATTCTTGGCCCTGAGTGTGAGAGAGGACAAGGGTAATAGTAGGAGTGAATAAGCTTTCCATCTTAACTTACCTAGTATATAGTATACTATTCTTTCCTCTTACATCACTGCATGTTCCATATACCCCATCTTTCTTCACAAAGGGGATCTTACAGCATTCTCCTCCCTTCACATCAACCCTGTGAGGCAGGTTAGGCTGAGAATTAATAACTGGCCAAAAGTTACCCAGTGACCTTCTAAAGCAGAGTAGTGATTCATACCTGGGTTTCAAACGATGGCAGCATGCTGACTTTCTTGGAGCAAATGCTGTTGAACAGTTGCAAGCATCTGGGCTTGTGTAAATTCTGGAATTAATGTGAGATTAAACCACCTGGTAGGGCTGCCATGTACAATTTGGGAAATTCCTGGGAGTTTGTGAAGAAGAGGCCTATGTGGGGTACAATGCCATAGAGTCCATCCTCCAAAGCAGCCATCTTCTCCAGGAAAACTAATCTCTGTATCCTGTAGATTAACTTTATAGCAGGAGATCTCTAGGAACCACCTGAGGGTTGACAAGCCTGTTTCCTGGTGGTTGTTGCAAGGCCAGGCCCTGATGAGTCCTCCCTTAAGGTCAAAAGTCCTGGAGATGACCCTGCCTCCTTCTCTGGCTTTTACTGACAAAAACCAAAGCTCCAACTATCAATATTGTTGTGGTTGAATGGACACAGAGCGTATTGGTTTCTTAAAGCTTCAGCACGGATCCTATTATTTTAAGGAGGTTATTTCACCACCCCTCCCTTAAGATTTCAGACTTTTCTGTCAACCTGGGGTTTATCTTGAATTTGTAGAAAGACCCATCTTGTCCATTCATGGCATCAGTCACTGGATTTAAATAGTCAAAGATGTGGCCACACTGAGAGTTAGATATATTGATACCTGTGTGTGTGATTTACTGATGAGCAAATAAGACTGAAAAAATATGAGGGGAGGGATTCAGAGTGGTACAAGAAACAGGGTCACTGGGGGTTGAATCACACGAGAGGTGAAATTGGAGTAGGGATTTGGGAATGTGTCAAAAAACAGGGATGAGAGATTTGAAATCATCCTTGGTCCATCCCCAGCATGTATCAGGGATATCAGTTGTATGTTTGGAACCTCAATGTGTAGGGCTCAAATATTCAAATCAAGAATGCTCAATTAGCTACCTGTTCAGCTTGTATTCTGTTTGCAGGAAGAAGTTACAGGAGTCAAGCAGCTGGTTCTCTGTATATGAACAGCCCAAACATGTCCAACTTTACAACTAAGAAACAGTATATGTGCAGTTAGCTGTTGGGTTTAAATGGTTCCCGACTCAGTTTGTTTAGATTTGTATAGATGTGTGGTTGAGTTTGCGGTTCAGTCATGAACCACAGACCAAGTTGAACCACAAAAACACAGTTTGTGCCCATCCCTACTACTTGTAGGTGTTCCTTCCTTCTGGCTAACTCCTTCTTCTTTCCCATCTGTCCCTATCCACCATGAGAGCAAGATATGTTATCTGTAATTTTCCCCCCAACATCCTAGCTTAATAGTTGGGAGAAATATGGGAGCAGGGACAGGCTTGCTGAGTTGTACTGAAGTGTGATATGACTTTTGATTCACACTGGAAGTGACATTTGTTAAATCCATGGGCTAAGGAACACGGAATCTTTCAGCTTTTTATTGGAAATCAACTCATAGTACAAGACTGTACTAAAAAAAAACAGAATAACCCTCCAATATACACACATACAAGACAATCAACTTCATGTGATAGCAGGTGATTGGTTACAGGATGGTTTGAATCAATTGGATCCCATGAGGATCCTTCTGTGAGTCAACCAATCTGGCAGTGGCTGCCTATTACAAACCTACTGGCTCCAGTGGATCAGCCAGCCAGCCATGAGCCAATTAGAGGCTCTGGATTACGATCCTGCCTCAGACCTCAAGCTTGGTCCTTGGCAGGTCTACATACACAACAACATCATTTCCTCAGGATGACATTCTAGGTTTTGCTGGTCCCCAGGTTTCAGAGTTCAGTTCCCCCTGGAGAACGTGGCAGCTTTGAAAGTTGGGTTCTACAGCCTTATATACACTGAGGTTCTTCCCCTCTCCCAACCCCACCCTCCCCAGACTCTAACCCCCACATCTCCAGGTAATTCTTGACTCAGAGATGGCCACCCTGTATACCTTTCCTAACCAATATGGAGCTCCTTCACAATGTAGGACTTTTCTTTTTCTAAACCAACATGTCTCATGTGGCCTTCACTACAGAAGCAGCAACCCTTCTGCACTGCAAACCAAGTTCTAAGGCAAGCTATCCAGTGAAACATATCTGTCCGTGCAAGACTAAATTATGAACCTGTAGCATAAGCAGGTACTGTGCAGAAGAGAACTGATTGTTATTGCCTTTGAACCTAACACTGAACAGCAACACTAAGCCAATCCAGCAAGGGCTGTGAAGCACTTGATCAAGGTAAGGTCAGCTGGTAATGGCATTTGCCGCAAAGGTCTCAGAATCTCTAACTTAAGTCAGTAATACTGGCAGACTGGGAGGGTGGGGGCAATGCATCGTTTTCTGGCTGTGATCAAGTTAGTGGGCTTTTAAGGGCTTTTAAGGGCCTGTGAATTTTGCAGTTTCTGTGGTTCCAAATGTGGCAGATGTGCCTTCTGAACTGAGCTTGCCCTCCCATTTGCTTCTCTTTCCATTTGTCAGTTAGAATGCAGATGCCCACAACAGACTTATTTCAAAGAATTAACTTGCAGCAAATGCTAAAGATTTAGAGGGCTGAAGTTAAACTCATGACCCCCAAAAATATAAGGAGGTTTGGTTTTCAGGCGAATTAGTCTAGCTGGGCTAATGGGTGCCAATAAGGGCTGTAAGCTTTGTGTCAAGGACTTAATCTTTTAATTAACCGCGGAGTGAAAAGTAGCTTGGGAAATGCAATAAGTCAGATGCAGGTCAGATGAAGCCGAATAATATGGGGCCGCTGGAGAATTAACATACCAAAGAAATGCAAATAGGAAAAAAAGACCTTAATGCTTGGGTTTTTTCTGGTTGGCAGCAAAATGGAAAGACTGGTTGCATCCTTTAGTGCTCCTGGTTAGAGATTACTCAAGAGGGAGGGGGTGTGACTCTGTGTGTGTGAGTTTGGTAGTCTGACTCCTTTTATATTTAACAGAGACTTGCTCAGTGCCACAGCATTGATGAAACTGAATATACCAACCATGTAAGGTGTCCTTCCAAGATTTGGACCCCACCTACTCCCATTGCCCTATATTTTTGTGATCCTATTGAGCAAATCTGGACACAATGGAAGTTTATTTGAAGAAAAAAAAACATCAGTATTCTAAAAACACATCTCCTCTGATGCTGTGAGATATTCTTGATATGCTTTTGAATCATATACACTACAGATCTTGCATATTCCACTACTCAGAGCAAGGGTTACTGGGGCAATGGGTGGTGGTGGTGGGGGGGGGGTAAATGTGAATTAGTACCTGTGGATTAGAGCTGTTCCACCAGACATATGGTTGAGGACAAACAGAGCAATAAGAGGTGCTGCCTTCACCGCTGGAATAGAAGGAAGACCTGCCCCCCACCCCGCAGCCCGAAAGATCTGGATGCCCCTCCCCAAGTTCTATCACATGGAGCTGATGATATATATACATGTTTTAATGACTATTTTGGTTTTTGTATCATCCTGATTGTTTAAACCCACCTTGTTACCTACCCTGAACTACCACAAGATACAAGGATACAAGAATAAAGATTTGGTTTGCTTATTTATTTAAATTCCTACATTGTGAAGGTGGCTGGACTAGATCACTCATAGGGTCTCTATATTTCTGTTTCTGTGATTCTACATTTATCATTTTTCTATACTGACTCAGCTTAAGGGAGTCAAAGTCACCGCAGATATATTTTTGAATCTGCTACTGAGTGCAAAAGAAAAAAAAATACAGAGTCACTGTTGTAAGAGGCTAGAGGCTAGTGAAGGGCTGAAAAGCCCTCCTCTGCAGCATCATTTGTGGGCTGAAAAAGGCAACTTTACTTGGAGGTCTGGTGAAATCAGGGGCAAAAATTTCACTCATTATGCAGGATTACGGAAAGCATGAGTCTCCCTACTCAGCTCATACAGGATGCTAGTACAGAATCATAGCCGAGTTGTACCATTTGTAATATGTAGGCTGCCCCTAGGTTTGCACTTGGGCATTCCTGCTTGAGAGCAGGGAACTAGTGTGGTAGACAGGAAATGACAAGACACAAGAAGACAAGACACAGGGGTACAAAAAAAATTGAGTCCAATAGCACCTTTAAGACCAAGAAAGATTTATTCAAGGTGTGAACTTTCAAGTGCACTCTTCCTCAGACTAAATGGAACAAGAATAATGAGAGTACAGATATATAGAGAAGGTAAATTAGTGACAAATTAGTAAAATGTGTCACAGTATCCAAATTATGCCATATGATAATTCTTTGCTGGCATTTAATGACATGTACAATGTTAGAAGATTAGCAAGTAAATAAGCCTTTGATGGTGTAGATGACGTAGTTAGGTCCAGTGATAGTGTCATCGGAGCGTATTTGGCAGCAAAGTTGGCATCTGGATTTGTTGCAAGCTCTAGTACCAGTGTCCATGTTCACATTAGTTGTTGCATTGTTGTGGGTGAGGAGTTGTTTGAGACTGGGGAGTTGTCTGTATGCAAGAAAAGGTCCCCCACCCCGAGTACTTGGGAAAGAGAACTGTCATTATCCAGGAGAGGTTGTAAGTCACTGATGATGCGATGAACTGTTTAACCACAGGGGTGTCTCTCTGGTATCTTGGCTGTTCTACAGTTCTCATGTTGATACAACACTTGAGGCATTTCACAACAGTACCATTTTTTAAATCTTCACAATTGTTAAAATATTCTGTTATTTCAAAGAGAATGAAAGCTGAAATTGTATTCACTTACTTAAAACCAACCCCGCTGTCAACTAAGATGCATATTTAATTGTTCTCCCTATATTTTGTTGAGCTGGAGCAGTTTCAAGCAGTCCACCAGTCATGGGTAAGGGAAGAAAAATCATTAGAAAATCAATGTTTGCTTAATTGAAGATCCTTCTTCCAAATGGGAATGAAGTGAGATATATGACCTCAGATTCACAGACTGTATAATGATGTCAGTTTGTCAAGGTTTCACATTTGGTATATGCAGGCTGGACATTTTATCAGCAGCAAATCAGAGAGTCCGCTTAGGTACAGAAAGGGAAAGGATATGAAGGATGCATACTTGACCCCTTGATTCCCCCTCCCCAAATTGCTGGGATTTAGGGCAATTAAGAGATGATTTCTGCTTTTTTTTTTTTTAGAAATAGAACATCCAGAGTTAAAAGGGAAAGAATGACCACGTGGCCCAAACTCTTCTAGCAAGGTTTGTTGAGGGCATATACATGATATAAAAACATTAAATCACTTTGTATAGAAATTATGTATATCCATGAATGAGGCAGAGGAGAGTTTATGAATAACCTATTATCATCATCATCAAAGCGATTTTAAAACAGGATGCCTTTTTTTTACCAAAAGAGGGATGAATTTCAACCATTATTTTTATAATAGCATCGCATAGTTGTTGAGCATCTGAGCTATAGCTAAGTCCCTGGTGTGAATTATACCATGAATTTATTAGATTACTTTCTACAACCTTGTTCCTAGCTCATCCTCATACAAACCCCAAGTATATTATGGTGATGTTCATGCTCACTTATCTGTAAGTTTACAATAGAAACTATGTTGTAAGGCACCTTGTGGTAAACATTTGAGGACATTGTCTGCTTAACAATGTCCCTGACATCCTTTGGATTGTCCCAAAGTATGAAATTGAATATTAGCTGTGAGGCTTTTGTGAGCTATGTCATAGAGAAAATCATGTTGCCCTGCCAAAGCTTTCCTACCACGTTTGATGCAGAATGTGAATGAGAACCCCCTTGACCATCTCACAGTCCTACTTTGGACCATTTCTGTGATATAGGGGAGAACAGTCCCAAGGTAGAGGATCACTCCTCACCCTGTCCCACCATCTCCTGGCACTTTGATCAATGGTTCACATGTTACAAAATGGGGTTTCAAGTTACCCCTACATTCCCCCTGGTAGTCTGCTACCACCCCTGAGTCTGTCCCAAGATCTAGGGGGTCCAGGGGCAACCCTTAACGTCTCTTTGGTAATGAAGCAGGATGTTTCAATCCAAGTCTGGGATGAGAGACCTCAAAACAAAAGGATGTGGTAGCTGTAGCCAAGAGTGAGTAATTCTTGCAAATCTCAAAATCAGGCAAGTGTTTAAAAATCAATTAATGTTTATTAAGGTGCACAAATCAAGCTAATCTTGTCAGTGACAATAATAAAAATAATAAAAATATATAATGTATTTGTATAATATTTGTATAATATTCAATAGTCACAAACAAGAGGATTTTGAAATCAGTAATCATAGAATCATAGAATCATAGAGTTGTAAGGGGCCATACAGGCCATCTAGTCCAACCCCCTGCTCTACGCAGGATCAGCCCTAAGCATCCTAAAGCAATCAAGTAAAGTAATCAAGAGTCAACAGAACATAGACAAAGTCCAAAGCACAAGAAGTCTGACCCACAAAAAGTATGGCTCCAGGAAGGTCAGATGTAGCAACAGCACAGAATGGTCAGATCCCTAAAGATAAGAAAAAAGACAAAAAAAGAATGCTTATGGATAATCTGCCATGTGGGGCCTAACTGGAAGTCCCTATCAAAATTTAGCTGAAAGCCAATTAAACCCCTAGTAACAAGATGACAAATTACTTTTAATACCCAATCAGGGACTACTCTTGAGGTATTCCAGTGTGATATCACTTGACCTGCAGTATCAAGGAAGTCAGACTCTCATACCAGCAAGGCTGGGGTTAATTAGAAAAACTGGAAGAATTCCTTATCATCAAACATCCATTCTGGGGGTGGGATGAGCTGATGTTAAGTTCATGGTTTACAAGTGTGTTCCAGGGAAAACTGATGTAAGATATAGGAGATATGGTTTAAAAGTCACATCAGAAAATAATCTTAAAGAACTAGGCCAAAGCCTGAAGCGGAGTTTTAATAGAACCTGAGAATAGACTACAACTTCAGACTGCTCTCCTTGGCCAAAGCAGACTAGGCTCTGGCAGCTGTCAGGCCAACCACTTGTCCTCTTGACCTGTGCCACTGTGGCAATGCCAGCTCAACAGGATGAATGTTGTTGGAATCATAATCCAAGCAAGGTTTTCTTTTTTTGTTTTTGTTTTGTTTTGTTTTTTACAAGCCCAGAACAATCTGTTCAGTGTACAGTATGCCCAGCAGAACCCAGTGGAACTACAGGCTTAAAGGGTCTGATCTCAAAGCAGAGTCATAAGAAATCCAGGAAAGGAGGGGGGATTTTACTGTGCCAGTGCCATTTGTATTGCAAGCTTAAAGGGACTGTTCACAAAGCACAGAGTCAGAACAAATCCATTCAAAATCCCTCAATTTTGCAAGCTCTGAACAAAAAAATTGGAAAAGAGCTGTTTTTATTACTGTTTTTCACAAACTGAAGGATTCCCAAAGCAGTTTACAAATACCTTTCCTTTCCTCTTCCAACAACAAACAAACTGTGAGGTAGGTGGGGCTGAGAGAATTCTGAGACAATTGCTCTGAAATAACAGTTCACAGAGAACTGTGACTAGCCCAAAGTCACCCAGCTGGCTACATGCGGAGGAGTAGAAAATCAAACCCAGTTCTCCAGATTTAACCATTCTGACTCTCCACACAAGGAACACTGACATGTGTGTGTGTGTGTGTGGGGGGAGGCTTCTTGACATTTACAAGACTAGTTTCAAACTGACACCCTGTTGCTTTGAAGTTTCGTAAACAGTTACACTGAGCCATGACAATCATTTTGAAAATGTAATGCTCACAAAGCCCAACTTACCTCCATAAAAAACTTGAAAGTTCATAGAAAGTTGGTGCGATTAACTTCACTACCCAAACAACAAATCCATCAAAATTCATCACAAACTTTAGTTCATGAGCCAGTTCATATCTATCCATAGTCTTCAATGAGGAGAAGAGTGGGATATAAGTAGATAAATCTCTCTTGGTCACCCTTAATGACATCTAAAGATGTTTGCCTAAAGTGGCCACTTCACCAGCACCAATGTTTGATCCCATGCAGGTTACAACGATGATCTACAAAAGACTGAGAACTTCAGGCTGAAATCAATAAAGATGATCTTACAATCATAGCAAAGGTGATTATATTTAAGGTCATTAAAAAGTTGTCAGATGAGATCAATGTGAAATAGAATAAACATTTAGCCTATAACTAGCAAATACACCAAACAGTTGCCCAAAACTAAGTTGAAAAAAAAATTCAGTAGGCATAAAATTGATGAATTCAGCTGTCATGTAATTAATACAGAATTACATAAGCAATAACTAAATGATTACCCCCGTTAATAATGCATTAAACTTCTCAAGAATATTTAGACATTTATGTAAAATTTAACCAATTTGCCTGAGGCAAGTTATAGTAATTAGATATTTCTACCCAAAATATTGACAGTTTCTAATGGATATCTTCGCATTGTAAATTTAAATGCCACACATTTCTTTTGAGTGGTTTGGGGGAATATGAAATGCTTTAAAACCATAACGCCAGCTTATAGTCAGTATGGAATTATTACCACATTAGCAAAACTCATCAATCATTTCTACAAATATTTGTGGATTTGTTCTTATGATATAAAACTACCTCTCAAGAATGGATGCATTCACATTTGCATTCTACCACTATTCTTAAAAACACACACACACACAACCCTCCCTCCTACTAATTCTATACAACTGTGTGTGGAAGCCATTGCGGCAATCTTCTTTCCCACACAAACAAAATCATGTGAGCAGTTCCAGGCTGGAGAAGGGGGGGGGGAGATGGGACCTTTATACAAATTTCCCAAGGGGTGACATTGGTATGGGATGAACTACAACACAGCCTTGTTCATGAAATGCAAGGATCTTTAATTTATTCTTGTAGTGCACACATCTACACCCGTTTTAGGAAAGAGCCAATGTGTATTCACTTCACAAATGAAACCAGGGATCAGTGTGTGGATATGTATTTTTTTTATGTGTAACTGTACACATGCTTTGAATGTAAAATGACAATTATTCAATGAACTTATAAAAATAACCACATGTACATAGATTGTACATACAATCATGGCAACTTGTGAACAGTGTTGATGTGTGAAATAAATTCAAGTTGATATATACCTTATTTTTACCTTTTTTCCATTTTACCCTCATAACAACCTGGTGAACAAATTTTGAGTCCAGTAGCACCTTTAAGACCTTGTTGTTGTTGTTGTTAGGTGCAAAGTCGTGTCCGACCCATCACGACCCCATGGACAATGATCCTCCAGGCCTTCCTGTCTTCTACCATTCCCCGGAATCCATTTAAGTCTGCACCGACTGCTTCAGTGACTCCATCCAGCCACCTCATTCTCTATCATCCCCTTCTTCTTTTGCCCTCAATCGCTCCCAGCATTAGGCTCTTCTCCAAGGAGTCCTTCCTTCTCATGAGGTGGCCAAAGTATTTGAGTTTCATCTTCAGGATCTGGCCTTCTAAGGAACAGTCAGGGCTGATCTCCTCTAGGACTGACTGGTTTGTTCGCCTTGCAGTCCAAGGGACTCACAAGAGTCTTCTCCAGCACCAGAGTTCAAAAGCCTCAATTTTTTGATGCTCAGCCTTCCTTATGGTCCAACTTTCACAGCCTTACATTGCAACTGGGAAGACCATAGCCCTGACTAGATGCACTTTTGCTGGCAGGGTGATGTCTCTGCTTTTTAGGATGCTGTCTAGATTTGCCATAGCTTTCCTCCCCAGGAGCAAGCGTCTTTTAATTTCTTTGCTGAAGTCCCCATCTGCAGTGATCTTGGAGCCCAGGAAAATAAAATCTGTCACTACCTCCATTTCTTCCCCATCTATTTGCCAGGAATTGAGAGGGCCGGATTCCATTATCTTCGTTTTCGAAGTTGAGTTTCAAGCCAACTTTTGCACTCTCCTCCTTCACCTGCATCAGGAGACTCTTTAGTTTTTATTCAAGGTATGAGCTTTCCTGTGTATGCATAACTCTTCAGATACAATGTACTGTATACTTCACTTAAATTGTATCTGAAGAACTGTGCACACATGAAACCTTGAATAAAATTTTGTTGGTCTTTAAAGGTATTACTAGACTCAAAATTTTGTCTGCTACTTCAGACCAACATAGCTACCCGCTTTAAACAACCCGGTGAGAGATTGAATGAGAATTGTAACCCATTTGAAACCCAGTTTTAGGGATAGGCACATTTTTTCTGCTCAGTTCATGGTTTGTGGCTGAATGACAAACGAAACCATGAACCGAAAAGCTTGTTAGTGAACCAGTTATGACCTCTTTAAACCCCTGCTTTCTGTTCTGATTGAAAAGTGGTGGGGAGCAGACAGCAGGAATTTAAAAGGCTCAAAGCCACTTAAATCCCTGCTCTCTGCTGCTTTTCATGGGGAGCAGAAAGCAGGGGGTTAAATGGCTCTGCGCCATTTCAGCCAAACAGCTGTTTTTCATAATGAGCAGAAATTAAAGGTTAAAATGGCTTGGATCCTTTTAAACTTCTGCTTTTTGCTGTTCAAGAACCAGCAATAAACTGTTTGAAAAATCATGGAAGTTTGTGGCAGCTCTTCAGCTAGTGAACATCGCTTTGCAAACCATGAACTGGCCAAAATTCATGACAAACTTTAGTTTATTAGCCAGTTCATGCCTATCCCTCCCCAGTTTCCCCAGTCCTAGTTCAACAACCTACTCCATGCCGGCTTCTAGTCATACTACACATTTTATAAAGAATTAGAAAATTCGCAATAAGCTTTCTGCACGTTGTAAATAAAGCCATCAGAAGACAGCCGTGGTAACCCTTCCCCCCACCCTCACATGTCAGTATTAAATTCAGAAATCTGTTGTTTTGGATGTGGAAGAGCGTTCAGCTATTTAAATATCTCCCGTTTGTAGTAATATTTCAGGCTGAATAATAATTCAGTTTGGAATTCTTTCTTTCTGTGTAATATGCAGGACAGTGGAGGATTGTGCACCTTTCATACTATATTCCAAAGCAATCCTTGTCCCATTAGAGCCAGAGGCCCCTTAAATAAGGATAGAAGAAGAACATTGAATAACAGTCTATTGGGGGAAGTAGTTTCTATAAAGGCAAATATGAATACATCTAGCACACACTAGCACCGAGTTAGTTCAGCGCCCAGGAGAAAGTGTGTGTAAAGCATCTTTATAATTCATAGGACATCACTCTGGTTTGGGCGAGAGAGTGAAATAAATCAAAGTGATAGCTAAACTGTAAAGCTCAGCTTTGTCTGAAAGCCTGGCTGTCCAGGAGTGCTCTGTACCCTAAGTTCAGCGGCATCAGACAGACAGGAAGTATTCATGGTGTTTATTTATTTATCTATCTTTTATACTGCTCCTCCCTGTGAGTGGGCTCAGGGCAGTTTACATAATAGCAATAAAACATACTATTAAAAGTTCAACAGACACATTAAAACATAGTGAAATCCCCTCCTGCCCACAAATATCTGCCCCTTTAAGAAGAAAAAGAAAGGGGGGGAGAAGAAAGTGGGGGGCATGGTGAGGAGAGGGAGGGAAATCCTACTTAGTATTTAGGCTACCATCGCCTCAACCGTAGGCCTATCAGAAGAGTGCCATTTTACAGGCAAAATTTTGTTCAATTGGAACTCAGTGAACATATGACATTGCATCAGGCTGCACCAACTCACAGTTTGATACTAGGTTGGTGTTGTACAATTGCAGTAGCTCATGGCTGGATTTTCTGATGACAACCCAGGATGCAAATGACTGCTACAGTGCAATGATCGCAAAATATCTGATTAAGTGTGGATGTAGCCCAACACTGATTCAACGCATTGGCCCATCTAAAGTAGCCCTCTCTGACTGGCACAGCTGGACAAGATCTCGAGTCGGAGGTCTTTCCTAGGTTTTCTAAGCGAGATTCTTTATTTGGAGAGGTGAGGGGCTGAATGAAAGCCTTCTCTGAGGGGTAAAGGTCCAACAGATGCTAGTTTTAATGGATGGTGGTTTTAATCTGACATTAGATGTAGTACTGTTGGGTTTTGTGATATATTTATTCTGAGTAATATTGGTTTCCCCCTGCCCCCAGCCCCCATTTTGATTGGTTATAAACCTCATAGAGGTTATAAACCTCACTCTGGAAAGGTAAGGTGGAATTTAAATTATTTAAAATACATACATGGATAGGGATAGCAGATCATGTTTTGGTTGACGCTTGATATGTGTGTCATTTGAGCTTCCTGTTAGGAATGTTTCCAAATATTCTCTTTAAGGAATAACCATCCAGCAATAGTTGATAGCCGATCTGTGAAAGGTTTATTGCCTCTTTAGCTGAGCTGGAGTAATTGCCTTGGGTGATACAAGGCAAAGGGTCCGTGATGATTCATAAGATGACGGCCAGATTGTAGCAAATTCTTACATTTAAGCAGGGAAAGGATGAGTGATATTACATGAATGACCTAATGTGCAAGCTTGTACATAACCCTTTCGCCGAAGCTGTTTCATGATCCCAGGATTCTTCCTATAATCTGACACAGAGATAACTGTCCATTCTTCGTCAGCAGTCAGTTGCTTATGCCATGCATTACCAAGACCATTACCATTAAGTGTGTGTCTTATTGTTGATTTTATTTTACTATTTATGCTTTTACTAGAGACAAAGCTGAGCCTCTTGTGGCGCAGAGTGGTAAGGCAGCCGTCTGAAAGCTTTGCCCATGAGGCTGGGAGTTCAATCCCAGCAGCCGGCTCAAGGTTGACTCAGCCTTCCATCCTTCCGAGGTCGGTAAAATGAGTACCCAGCTTGCTGGGGGGTAAATGGTAATGACTGGGGAAGGCACTGGCAAACCACCCCGTATTGAGTCTGCCATGAAAACGCTGGAGGGCGTCACCCCAAGGGTCAGACATGACTCGGTGCTTGCACAGAGGATTTACCTTAGAGACAAAGCTCGTTGCATTCAGGAATACAATGGGTGCTAGATTGGGAGGGAGGGTGGAAGAACTCCGCAGATGGCATCTCCCTCCCTCCAGAACCTGGAAAAGCTGCAGGCTGGAGGCCCCCAGCAGGGAAAACTCACCAGCAGGGGCAGCTCTCACGCAGCAGGGATCTGCAGTCGCTGAGGGAAGTGGAAGGAGGAGGGGGTCATCAGGGGTGGTAGATGGAAGGTGATTGGCTGGCTGCTGGACCAACAGGCAAGCTAGTTGGAGGAGGCGGAGGGACAGCTGCCCTGAATGGGTGTTAAGCAATGAATGGCACTTAAGCCATGAGACCAGCTCCTCCTCCTAGACCTTACCAGAAATATTAAGTGGAACAGATTTTAAAGATATACACAGTTTTCAACTGGAAATATTCATGGTGTGTAAAAACAAATTATAAAACCATAATGTTAGAGTCCCAAAGTCACCCAGTGACCATAATGTTTGAGTAGGCATTTTAGGTCTACTCCCCACCCCATCTTGATCTGGCACTAATTGCAAGAAAGAGTGATATTAATATTGTAATAGAAATTCAGTATTCATTAATGTTAAAACAACTCAATTGAAATGGGATGGTGGCGAAGAGGGCCTAATTCAGGTCACTTAGGTATAATAGGGTGTGGTTTGGGGGGGCACCATGGGATCCAATATAATGGTTACAGTGTTGGACTGGGGAGGATTGGGGAGACCCAGGTTTGAATCCTCACTCAACTATTGGAGTTTGGTGTGTCAGTCACTCACGCTCAGCATAACCTTTCTCACAGGATTGTTGTGAGGGTAAAATAGAAGAAATGAGAACGTTGTAAGCCATTTTGGATCTCCATTGGGGAGAAATGTGGGGTATACGTGAGTCAGATTATTATTATGGTCCTTGACCAATACAAGCACAATGCAATCACAGTCATAACAATCTATAACTTAATAGATAAGAAAATCTGCTTCACTAAATTTGACTTTATAATATAATTTAAAACAGAGAAACAAATGAGGCTTGAGATTTAAGATTTAACATTTCATTTTGTATCAATTTCAGTTACCGGGTACTAGTTTTCTAAGTTTATAGACCTGGACACAAAACCTAACTACCAGACACATCATCTGGTGGTGCGGTATAAGCAAAGTAAATAAATAGTTGTGCTAATCTTTACAGTAATGTCTGCATTCTTAATATAACTGAGACTCTGTTGCACACCTATGTATCAATATGTGCATAACCTCCCATGCCTGTTTGCTTATGGGTTTACTTTATGTTAGCAGATTATTTGCAGTGTTAAGACTGGTATCATTAAATCCAAACAAGTTACATTAAAACAAACAACTCCTGTGGACAGATAAAGAGAGAGACACACGCAAAAAGACAGATAAGCTTGCTTAGATCAAATATTGTGTAAAGTAGGACCTCAATGCCAGGATACAGTGTCGTTTTGAAACTGCGGTCAAATTTCCTACTACTGAGTGCAGCAGTGGGAGAAATTATAGGCACATTCATGGAAATGTTACATGACCAGAAGTGACATCACTTTGCAAAGGACTGATCAGCTCAGTTTGTTATTTTGGCAAGACATTATTTGTTCTTCGTTATGCTGCCTATTTGTTCGATATCTTTGTGATCCTGTTTACTGTACTCTGATTATTCCCATTTCATTGTCTGAGGAAGTGCACACCATGAATAAAACTTTGTTAGTCTTAAAGGTGCCACAGGATTGAAATTTTCTTCTATCACATGCTCTAGAAGTCTTCCCAAACTCTATGGATTGCTAGAGCATTGTGGCTCCGCATAATGCTGTGGGATGCTATGCAATGCCTGCCCCTGCCTCCAAACTCCTAGAAACATGTATCACAGAAGAAACTCCTGGAATTTGAAATCTAATAAATCAGAGAGCAGACTAGTTTAAAGTCTAATCCCTGGTTTGCTGGATTTTTTAAAACCCTCTCAGAGTGTTCTTTAATTGGGAAAATAATTTTAAAATGCCCTCCTACCCACAGCCTGGTTTTCAGCAATTTCTTCTGGCCACCTCCTTGTGCGACATATATAGTCCAGGCCATTGACAGACCAGTGGAAAAGGAGGACAGAATGAACATTGTGGAACTTTTTATGGTGACTTCCTCTGAGCTCCCTCCCCATCCATTTTTGCACACATGAGAAGGAATGGATGATGGATCTAACTGCTTTAATACTTCAGATGAGCCATAATAAAAATATTTCCCTAAAACATCTCTGTCCTCCCTCAAAAGATTATTTATTAATGTATTCATCAATAAGAATGGGGTGGAATTTTGCCACAACTAGAATCTGCGCCAGAAGAACCATGGTTTCCAGCTTGGAGAAAAGCATTTCCAGATTGGGCTTTGGATTTTGGAGTGAGTTCTAGGCCAGATGTGGAAAGATATGAAACTTAAGTATGATGCATTTCATTCCAAGTTGTGTTGCATTATCTGTCTTTTTGGCATGGCCTACAGTTTGCTCACTTTACACATTATGGACTGTACTAGCAAGGTCTGAGGCCCACTCTCTGTTGTTCTGTTGTTACAATCAGATGTGATTTCTAGGTTCTCCTCAGTTCCCAGGTAGTGGCACAGGTGAGATGGCCTTCGCTTCAGCCTTCACATAATTTTTCTCCTAGTGAGGCACACTTTTGCCTCCTGGGAACCAGGGTTGCCATCTGCCCATCCCATTTGCCTGCTGCTGCTGGTTGCACTTGGCAAAAGTTGTGTGTATAGGGAGATCGTATCTGAATATGGAAATGATGAGTGACACTTTAAAAATTCTCTGATCTCTGTGGTCTATACCATAGAGATTTGGGGGAATTCCTAGAGCCTCACTTGTAAGTGACATCTGCATTCAGACACAATCTTCTCTCATGTTCTCCCATTGCAACAATCAGTAGATATGTTGCGGATCACTAGATAAAGCCATTCTTTTGATACTGGAGGACTTCTAGCAAGTGAGAAGAAACCTTATGCGGCTTCCAAACACCTGGTACGGTTGCCCGTTCAGCATGCTGGCCTTGAAATATGTCTGTAGATGACTTCATCTTCTATTCCAGATGCGATAATTTATTTCAGAGTGTTGGCAAAGTAAAACCAGTCAATTCTATTTCACTGTCAACATTATTCAGAGTAGAACCTGATTCCTCATGGGTAAAGGGATGCAAAGCTTCTTCTGACAATTCTCCAGTACATAAACATCCCCTGAAGTCACAATATCTCAAGCACATTATTAAATCTAAAAACCCACTCTAAACTGTAATCATTTTAATGGGATTTACAGTTCCCCTCAAAGAATATACTTTACCAATACATTTCTCCTGCTGCAACATCGGACCTTTTTGAGAGTTTGACCAGACAGAAAATGAATGGCCATGTCAAATCCAAAGTGCAGTGCTGTGCAGATAGAGGTGGCCTGAGAGTCCTTCTTTTCTATCCTATCTTTGCACTTTAAGAAATTGACATTTAAAAAGTAGGCAAGCAAAAGCAGAATTTTTGTTAAATGACTGAGACTTGGCAGTTGCATGGAGGTCAGAGCATTCCGTCAGTGTCAGCCTCCATTCCCCAGAGTTGTATCCTGTAATGTATTTATTTATCATTACTGATGGCCGAATCCTTCCTCCCCCCACCTTCCATTCAGTTTGTTCTGTCCAAGGCCACAGGGTTCCGACAGAGATCAGTGGCGTCCCTGCTGTGATGAAGCAGCTCGTCAAAACCCGAATTAGATGTTAAATCTTTCTGAAGTGGGGAGGAGGCAGAGGGAAGGGAATCGCATTGTGCTCAGAATTTATCATGTGTTGCTTCCTGGGAGATAATCTATAGGCAGAGATGGGTTATGGGACAAAGTTTCAAAATGCTGCTTCAGGGAGGCAGTGGCTGCCAAGCATACAATAGACTTTGAAAGCCTCCCTTTCTACTTCTTAGGGACATGCACGTGTTATAAGTGGGTGGCCACTTAAATTATCCCAGCATAATGCCAAACTTCACGTTATGTTGTGGACCCATGATTGGATCTCTCAATGTATGCTTTAAAAAAACACAGACACTGGTGTCCTATATGAACAGGTTTTTGGCATGGGTCTGTGCATGGGTTTAAGTCTTTCCTTCTGCACTGTTTCCCAGATAGAATTCAGCTCCAGTGAGGAAGTGTTGGAGATTGCCCCCCATAGGAAAACTACATGATCAAACTACTAGAGCTGCATACATATGCTGATTTATTTATCATAGAATCATAGAATCATAGAATCATTGAGTTGGAAGGGGCCATACAGGCCATCTAGTCCAACCCCCTGCTCAACGCAGGATCAGCCCAAAGAATCCTAAAGCATCCAAGAAAAGTGTGTATCCAACCTTTGCTTGAAGACTGCCAGTGAGGGGGAGCTCACCACCTCCTTAGGCAGCCTATTCCACTGCTGAACTACTCTGACTGTGAAAATTTTTTTCCTGATATCTAGCCTATATCGTTGTACTTGAAGTTTAAACCCATTACTGCGTGTCCTCTCCTCTGCAGCCAACGGAAACAGAAATTTATAAAAGAAGTTGATTTCTGATTGCATGCCGAGCCATCAACTAACAAAGCACATTTCATGGGGAAACCCAGAGCAACAAACAAGCCGTGAGAAAGAGGAACATTTCAGTGCAACTGAATTCAACAGACTTCTTATCCTGTTTGGCAGCATGATTCTCACCCACATTGATCTACAGCTCCGTTTTAATGGCAGCCCGTTGATTTGATCTTACCCTTCCTCGGGGCTTCATATTGCAAGAACACAACGGTAAATGATGGTTATAATTGTCAGAGGCCCAGTAAGATGCAATTTCAACAAGGAGGTGCTTGAAGATTAATCGGCATCTTTAAAATGCTGAGTTGCCTACCGATCTAGTCAGGACACCTTCATAATTAGCTCAAGACTGTGAACTGAAGTATTATGATTACATTCTCTAGTGCTGGGTGTAATCGATTCTTTAACCAACTTTGCCCCAGGAACTGTAGCGGTCCAGAAAGGGAGGCTAGTTTACCTTCCACTTAACTGTTGGCACCATACAGGCATGATGTGATGTGGTCCAGCTGCTGGCTTAATCCATTAGGCTGATATGCTTAAGGATGCCAAGACGAGATGAGCATGTTTGAAATCATGACTGTTTCTTGACTGATCTGCTACTGGAATCACTCTCACCAAACCCTACACCGTAATACATAGTGTTGCTTTAATGGGGAAAATTAATGTGGTGCCATGTGATGGCTGAGCACAAAATGTTAAGATTTGCATGCCACTATTAAACAACAGAAGTAGAAGGTTATTTGTTGTTCTAACTGAGCCTCTTGTGGCGCAGAGTGGTAAGGCAGCAGACATGCAGTCTGAAGCTCTGCTCATGAGGCTGGGAGTTCAATCCCAGCAGCCAGGTCAAGGTTGACTCAGCCTTCCATCCTTCCGAGGTCGGTAAAATGAGTACCCAGCTTGCTGGGGGGTAAACGGTAATGACTGGGGAAGGGAATGGCAAACCACCCCGTATTGAGTCTGCCATGAAAACGCTAGAGGGCGTCACCCCAAGGGTCAGACATGACCTTTACCTTTACCTAACTGAGCCAGAGGTGCTACTGTACCCTAATTCAATTGAGGTGCAAGAAATCATTAAAGAGAAAGTCAATGTGCATAAATGGTCTCCACTTTTCATAAGAGGACCTTGGCCTTTTTGGTATTTGACTTGTACATGCAAGAATCTATTTATTTTATTTATTTATGATTCAACTTCTATCCTGCCACTCCCATGAAACCGGCTCATGGAAGCTAACCATGTATAAAAGCCCACATTAAAACCCACCATAAAACCCCTTACATCTAAATTTAACCAATTCCAGACAGTGGTGGCCAGCCCTCTTTCCCCCAGGTCATACAGATGAATGACACCTCATGGTGGATTAAGGGGGAGCCACGCCAATCTAATTTGCTCAAATGGGGAGCCCAGGTTTTAACCAGCCTGGCCTACACCAAATCTTTCTGGGGTACTGGTGTGTGTGTGGGGGGGGGAGGGTTGAGCTACATTCCAGAAGAAGAAGAAGAAGAAGAAGAAGAAGAAGAAGAAGAAGAAGAAGAAGAAGAAGAAGAAGAAGAAGCTACTTTTCTCTACCCACAACAGACACCCTGTGAGGTGGGTGAGGCTGAGAGAGCCCTGATATCACTGCTCAGTCAGAGCAGCTTTATCAATGCCGTGGCAAGCCCAAGGACACCCAGGTGGTTGCATGTGGGGGAGTGCAGAACTGAACCCATCTTGGCAGATTAGAAGTCCGCACTCCTAACCACTACACCAAACTGGTTCTCCAGAGCTATCCCTGGCTTTGTTTTGCTTAGACAGTGTTGAAGCACATTGCTTGGCCCATTAAGGTCATCCCACTGGCATGATGTTTGTGGGGCATGGTCTCCAGGCTCCAGGGCAACTGCAGGAGCATAGTGACACACACTTGACCAACCCTTCCTGGGAACAGGATGCTTTTGGAGGTGGGTTTCAGCTAGAGTCCCCCTTGTAGTTGTCCCCCTTGTAGTCTCTGAAAAATGACCAGCTGCAGCTGCCGGTAAAAAAAAAAAAGGGCAACAGAAGCACTGTAGAAGAACAGGAAAACAATATAGCAAAGCAAAAGAAACAGCAAATCATGTCAGAAAGACAGAAAGACAAGATGGGAAGTGGGAAGTAAAGGTCTATGAAAGCCTTGTCCACAGAGAGAGGGTAGGTCTGGGTAGATGCAGCCACCCACCACTGTGGGTTGGCTCCCAGTTCCCAGGCAGGATGGGTTGGTTGGCTATGCCCTGCAGTCACTTTCACCACAGTGGGAGGGTGGATCCAGGATAGGATCAAGGACATGAAGCCACCTACTGTGCAGGAAGCTCCCTGATCTTGGGAAGGATGGGAGAGATGGCCCTGCCCTGAAGTTACCTTCACTAACGTGGAAGGGGTGTCCTGGGGAGATGCAATCAACTCATGTGTGGGGGTTCCTGGATCCTGAGAATAACAGGAAGGTTGGCTCTGCCCCATAATCACATTGTCTGTCCTCTGAGGGAGGGTGGGTCCAGAGGGATGCAGCTGTCTGCTACTGTGTGATGGCTCCCAGGCTCCGGGCAGGACAGGAGGGTTGGGATGGGAGAGTGAGCCCAAAGAAAACAGACACCTGCTGCTTAGGTGGCTCCCTTGTCCTTGACAGGATGAGAAGTTTGGCCCTGCTCCATAATCCTGTTGTTCATCTACAGAGGGAGGGTGGGACCGGAGAGATGCAGCCACTTGCAATCATGCAAGCTTGGGAGGGTTGGTCCTGCCCTGCAGTCCCTTTGACAGTGGAAGGAACATGAGTTTGGAAAGATGTAGCCACCTTCAACCATTCCCCCTGGCAGAGTGGGAGTATTAGCCCTGCCTTGCAGTGCACTACACTACAGCCACCTATATTTGACAGTTCCACCCCCCAGAAAGCACTTTCCAGGAGGAGGGCTTCTTTTTCAGGTTATAAGTTGGACCCCACCCCCAGTGTCAGGGCATATAGGGAGATCCACCACAAGTGTGATGCCTCTAGCTCACATTCGATACAGTCTCAAACCCACATCTGACATCTCCCCAAACAAGGCACCCCCAGTTTCCTGGGGTTGCCTTGTTTGTGTGTTCCAAAACCAAACTGGATTTGGAACTGAGCCCTCCCGTGGTTTGGGATATGTGCACAGTATGAATTTTGTGCTATATTTTATGCAGATGACTCAGTTCAAAGTGCTAGATAGCTGATATTAAAAGTGGCCTTTTCTGCTTTCCTTGGAAAGACTCATGCTTTGGCATAATTGGTATTTGTCCTCAAGGCAGTTGGTAATAGCAAGCCTAGGACATTCTGATTACAAGAGAAAAAAGAAGTTTATAAAGCTAAATGTCCCCTCATTACTCCTGGCTTTTATTACCACTTACAGAAAATGACTACTAGATTAAAAAAGAGCGCCTTATCGCCGAATCTTTATTCTTTCTGTTTTATCTTCTGTGTTGTTGATAAGGTCTACCGAACTATGTAAAACCTTGTGAACTCTACAGTTCACCTATCTCATTATCCCCATTCCATCCCCTGCTAGATGCAACAACTAATCGCTTTTCAAAAGTGTTGCTATTAAGTTTTCTTCTTTGGGCAAGGGGAAAAATTGACAAAGGGTGTGCCTTTGTTGGAGAGCATGGTCCTTTTGCCTTTTATTTAACTCGTGGGGCTGAGTCACAGCAGCATTCTCAGTTTGAGGAATGGGGCAGAACGGGCCACCTCTGTCTCTACTCATTATGGGCATCTAGCAAAACATCATGGTTTCAGGGAGACGTAGAAGCCCAGATGTTTCAGGACAGAATTCACAGATTTTGTCGGTTCCCTCGAAGCATTCCGAACCTGTCTGATTAGATATGACAGTAGGGCAAAAGAGGGAGGGGGAAAGGTGTGTTTGTGCAAGTAAAAGGTAAAGGTATCCCCTGTGCAAGCACCGGGTCATGTCTGACTCTTGGGGTAACGCCCTCTAGCATTTTCATGGCAGACTCAATATGGGGTGGTTTGCCAGTGCCTTCTCCAGTCATGACCGTTTTACCCCCCAGCAACCTGGGTACTCATTTTACCGACCTCGGAAGGATGGAAGGCTGAGTCAACCTTGAGCTGGCTGTTGGGACTAAACTCCCAGCCTCATGCACTGCAGCATAAAATCACATCTGATTTATGGTAGTCCCAACAAGGATCTTCCAAGGCCAGTGAGAAGTAGAGGTGGTTTCCTATTGCTTTTCTTTGCAGAGTCTTCCTCAGTGGTCGCCCCCTCCCTGCTTAGCTTCTGAGATCTGATGAGAATGAGCTACACCAGGCCACCGTCCCTCCTGTGCCCCTGTCCCATTCTGCAAGGAGGTCTTGCTGCAAGACTCCATGCTTTAGATCTGTGCTCCTCATAGCAGATGGAAGTGGTAGGATCCACATTTTAACTTCCTTTAAAATGAGTTCCTTTGGTGTAAGATATTATTGCTATCAACGATCTTTAATGTCCCAGGAGCCAAGCAGGGAGAAGGAAACTGGTGCGGCTCTACTTCAGATGTAATTAATATCCGAAGTGACATGCCAATAGCCGTGGTAAAAGGGGCTAGAAAGTGCAGCGGCCAAGGAACTGCCATCCCAAGCCCATAAATGGAGACTAATATATTGGGAATGGGGTGCAGGGAGAAAGAAGCGGCTAAAAATGTATTTGTAAAATGTCATCAGCTACTTTGAGAACTTTATAGCTGAAAAGTATGATATTATAAATCTTTTAAAAACAAGCAATGAAATAATTAATATTGAGAGGCTATGGCTGGCTGGGAGAACAATTTTGTTTTATGCCCAAGGCCCCCGGTTCATCCTCTGGTATATCGACTTAAAAGTTCTCAACCAGCAGGTAGTCATAAAGACTGTTCTCGTACTGAGCTATTGCAGAGCAGATGCAATTTGGAATTGACCGTACTGAACTAAATGGGCCAATGGTCTGGCTTATACCAAAGAGGGGGAGGAATAAGTTTGCAGTTATTTACTTCTGTCTAACTTTCCTCCACAACTGGGACACAAAGCAGCTTAGGACATGGTTTTCATCACCATTTTCTCTCAACCAACCCTATGAGGTTGCTTCAAGCCGAGAGTAAGTGATAGACTCAAGGTCAGCAAGTGGGAAGTGGTGATTTGAACCGGGTCTCCCAAGATCTGAGTCTGACATTCCATCCATTACACCACAACAGCTTTATGTGCTCCCTGTAGTAAATAATGAATTGACATTACTTTAATTGTGATTTTAATGCATGATTTTAAGGCTTACTTTGCTCCCCTATCTAGACCGGTGCAGGCGGGAGGTGTGATGCCTACCCTGTCTGCCCTGCTCACAGGCTACAGCATTTCATCTAATATGAAAATTGTACAAAAAGGACATAAAAATTTGTTCTTACAACATTCAGAATTGTGAGCTCTAAGTTCATAGATCCCGGCTACAATAATATCCGAGTCCACCAAGACTTCTCAAAACAACCCCAAAATGGAATTCTGAGAGGTCGACAATGAGATACACCCATTTTGTTCAATTGTCGATACTGTTTTGTTGATGGTTTTAATTTGTACACTAATTTAAATTTAAATGTAACTATTTTTTAAACTGAATGGTTTTAAATTGTAGTGCTGTATTTTATGTGATATACACTGCCCTGAGTTGGTTTTATGGGGGGAGGGGGGTTAAAAATCAAAATGACAACAACAGCAACAATAATAGAAGAAGTGAATATTAGAATCCAAGCCATAGTTTTGCACCGAATAATCACTGTCAGTCTTCAAGCAGCAACTGGACAGATCCTTAACATAAATGCTTTAGGCTGATTCTGCATTGAGCAGGGGGTTGGACTAGATGGGCAGCTAGCTGTGAATTTTTTGCATTCTGCAGGAAGTTGGACTAGATGACCCTGGAGGTCCCATCCAACTATGATCCTATGATTCTAGATGTCCTGTATTTCCCCTTCCAACTCTACGATTCTATTCTATGAATATACATTCTGTTTCTTTTTTTAGGAAATAAAGTTGCTATACCTGAGACCTTCAGTTAATATTGCATTTCGCAGAAAATTTGGAAGAATTTGTGTGATTTGTCTGAGTAATTCCAAGGGATCCAGAGTGGAAATGAAATCATTCAAGTGCAAGATTGTCCTCTTGGCATCTGCAAGAAACACTAGTTCAAGCTGCTAATTAAACTGTGCCGTGAATGTCACCTCACCAGCCTTTCACCTGAAGACCATTTTCAAGGGGAATTTGGAATTCCTCTCAGGGGAAAACAGGGCACTGTGAGAAGCATAAAAGGATATTAGCACCAACCATGGGAGATCAATAAGTTACTTGTGCATACTATGAAGCTCCGGTACTACTGATGAAAGAATTTCTTCAACATATGAAAGTAACTGCCTAACCAAAGCATGCATTACTCAGTGGTGTAGCACCCATAGGCAATATAGGACAGTAACCTAAAATTATTGCCAGATTAAAGACAACATCCTGTAATCCGACTCTTTGGGGAAATTGTTTGGGGGCTGTGGGTTGAGGAGATATCCCATCCACACAATGAAGAATATGAAATCAAGTTCCATTCTCAAAATGCAATCGGGCAGAAAGCAGAAGTTCTCCCAGGCCATTTTTTTTTCATTTTCCCAGCTATGCTGTCCTGTAGCATTTCAAAATTACTCAGGTGGGAGAAGGAAAAGGGGAGTTGGGCTGGGACAGGCACCAATATTGACACAGACAAATGGAGAAGTATGCTACCAAAGTTTTCTGTCCTAGTGCTTCTTTGTTACAAAAATCCCTGTTTTGCTTTCATGTCTTTGCTTGGGCTTTTATTCTCTCACATCAGATTTCCCCCCATTAAATATGTATAATTTTTAACATTAATGGACTCTTTGGATACAATGGAAAGCAATTCTACTATGTATGTATGTATGTATGTATGTATGTATGTATGTATGTATGTATGTATGTATGTATGTATGTATGTATTTATTTATTTGCCACCCTCCCCAAAGGCTCAGGGCAGTTTACATGAAACAGGAAAAAATACAGGTAACTCCATTTGTAGTAATAATGAGGTGGTGCAGAGTGGTAAGGCAGCAGACATGCAGTCTGAAAGCTCTGCCCATGAGGCTGGGAGTTCGATCCCAGCAGCCGGCTCAAGGTTGACTCAGCCTTCCATCCTTCCGAGGTCAGTAAAATGAGTACCCATCTTGCTGTGGGGTTAAATGGTAATGACTGGGGAAGGCACTGGCAAACCACCCCGCATTGAGTCTGCCATGAAAAGGCTAGAGGGCGTCACCCCATGGGTCAGACATGACCCGGTGCTTGCATAGGGGATACCTTTACCAACAATATTAACATAATGCTGGGGTTTTATGGGTTTTATCCATTTATTGTATGTTGAATTTTTTAAAAATTATGTAACCTGCCGTGAGCTGGTTCCAGGAGCGGCAGGCTAAAAATTGAACAAACAAACAAAATAATAACAATAACATTAATGAACTGTGGAAACTACAAAGAGCATCATTTCAACTAATACTGAGGCCCAGTGGGTTGGGCGAATTTGTAGTGGTCATTGTAGGAGGGAGGCTTGGGGGTCAATGGGAAGTGGTGGTTTATGTCAACCTCAACCAAATGCCTGGCAGAGGAGCTCCCTTTTGCAGGTCCTGCGGAACAGTTCAAGTTCCATCAGGGCCCTAATCTCCTCTGGAAGCTCGTTCCACCAGGTGGGGGCAGGATGGAAAAAGCTCGGGCCCTGGGTGAGGTCAAGTGGCTTTCCTTGGGGCCAGGGACCATCAGGAGGTTGGAGGTGGTAGAGTGCAAGGCTCTTTGAGGGATGTAGGCAGAGAGCTGATCCCTCAGGTATACTAGGCTCGGACCTTGTGTGGCCTTAAAGGTGATAACCAAAACCTTAAGTCTGATCCAGTATTCAAATGGAAACCAGCACAGCTGCTGGAGGATGGACTGAATGTGGGACCTCTGAGGTGCTGCTGTGAGGACCCTGGCAGCTGTGTTCTGGACAAGTTGTAGTTTCCAGAACAAGGATAAGGGCAGGCTAGCATAGAGCAATTCCAGAAGTCAAGTCTAGAGGTGACCATTGCATGGATCACTGTGTCTAGGTGTTTCGGGGCCAAGATAGGCACTAGTAGTTTTGCTTGGTGAAGGTGGTAAAATGCCAGCCATGCTACCGTTGTGATCTGAGCCTCGATTGAGAGGGAGGCATCAAGAATCACTCCCAAGTTCCTGTCAGAGTAGGCCACTGATAGCTGTACTCCATCCAGGTTGGGTAGGTGTGCTTCCTCACTTGGACCTTTCCTGCCCAGCCACTGGACCTCCATCTTTGAAGGGTGGAGCTTCAGACAACTCTGCTTAAGCCATCCAATTACTGCTTCCAGACAGCTGACTAATGTTTCTGGGAGAGAGTCAGGGTGGTCATCCAACAGGAGGAAGAGATGGCCATCAGCATATTGGTGGCACCCCAGCCCAAACCTCTGCACCAGTTGGGAAAGAGGGCACAGGAAGGAAGGAAGGAAGGAAGGAAGGAAGGAAGGAAGGAAGGAAGGAAGGAAGGAAGAAAGAAAGAAAGAAAGAAAGAAAGAAAGAAAGAAAGAAAGAAAGAAAGAAAGAAAGAAAGAAAGAAAGAAAGAAAGAAAGAAAGAAAGAAAGAAAGAAAGAAAGAACAGGTCTCTCTTCTCTCTTTCTTGACAAAGTTGTTTATCTTCAAAATAAAGCTATTTTGTTCTTTTAAAAGTAAAGGTAAAGGTATCCCCTGTGCAAGCACCGAGTCATGTCTGACCCTTGGGGTGATGCCCTCTATGTTTTGTCTGTTTTCATGGCAGACTCAATACGGGGTGGTTTGCCAGTGCCTTCCCCAGTCATTACCGTTTACCCCCCAGCAAGCTGGATACTCATTTTACCGACCTCGGAAGGATGGAATGCTGAGTCAACCTAGAGCCGGCTGCTGGGATTGAACTCCCAGCCTCATGGGCAGAGCTTTCAGACAACATTTCTGCTGCCTTACCACTCTGCGCCACAAGTGTATTTAAATTCTGCCAACACTTCCAATGGTCTTGTTCATTGAACCCAAAAAGTATAAAAAGGGGGGGGGTAGTATTTTTTCAGTGAATGGGCTTTGGGTTGGCTGTGCCCTGGCAAACTGTTCATTCACACCATTGTGAACCTCTAGGGCAGTAACCTGGCAGGTGATCATAATAAAAGAAACATCTTCCTAAATCTGGGCCTAAACATAAAAAGAAAACAAACAGGAGGATAATTTCAGTCCTCCACATTGGTTAGTTTCCCCAGTCTTGTTGTCTCCACCATTTTATGGTTTCCCCAAATTTTTGTATTAAAATTTGGATGGCTTTATTTCAACCGTTCTTATACAAAAACCCACTAACTTCTTTCTACTGTTGGTATGGTAGGGCTGTAACCACCTTTATTGATCCTAATTTAAAGCTGTAATTGCAAATAAAAACATCATTATTTCCCCCAGCGACCTTAATTGAAAGGATTGATTCACAGCAAGCAAAGCATGATAAGAACTTCTTCATGGACCAAACCGCTTACGGACAATTTAACACCTTAATTTCAGTTCCAGTTGTGTTGTGTCTCAAGTACAGCAGGGTTGGACGCAGAGCTCGCTCGGACTTCTTTTATAGTATGTCCTAGTGCCAGTACCTTGATTGTGGCAATGATTTTATGTATTCCTGTTCAAGTATCATTTGAAAAATAGGGGATGTCGAATATTTTTTCAGCAGTCAGCCTTGGTCTGTGGACGAGTTTGGTCCTTGTAAACTCCAGTAATTAGTTCAAATGGCCAAGCAAGAATCACAACTTATTTTAAAGGTTTTTGCAAATTCAAGTGTCTAAGACAGTGTTCAGTAGTTTACACTTTTCTTTTCTGGAATTGTAATTTTCACACAAGTATAATTATTACTCGTTCTCTCATTGCTTGATGGGAGAGCAACAGGGACTATTTGGCCCCACCTGATTGAGAATACAAATGTTACAGTGCACCTAAAACCTATGCAAGGTCATGTAAACACACCAGTTTTTGAACTGTTGCCTTTACAAGACAGAGGGGCACATAGTTAATATATACTTGTATAATCACAGGATCTGGGCTACAAGCTGCCACGAATTTTGGCATCATACTTGGCGTTGATCATGTGTGACCATATTTACAATGCATAATGTTAGACAAATGTCAGTTTGAATTTAGCTCACTTTTCAATTTGGCCTACAGTTGCTTGAGCATAACAAAGGACTCTTCCTTCTACTACCTTCCAAGTCAAGGTAATATTAACAGATGACATTTTTAGCATCTATTGGCTGGCTTAAAGGCTTAGTCTGATATAGACTTCAGCAGTTTCCCTTGGAAAATGGTTAGATGAAGTCACTCTAATATATGTATATTTATGTTTGGGCTCCAGATAGAAGTGGCTTGATCCTTTCATTTGTATTCTATTTCTTCATGCTGCCAATATATTGGTTTAAGGAGATAACGAGAAATGAATCTAACTTTGTCTTGATTATGTTGCACATCATAACTGTTTACATTGAAAAGCAGTTGTCTGATAGCTCTAGTGTCCATCTTCTTCCCTAACATTTTAACCCACTATTAGGCAAGCAACTTTCTCATTATTACTGATTATCTCATTACTGTCTGAAAACCCAACTGGTCATGGAAAGGGATAATCACGCGAACACTTGGTTTTCACTTTAGCCCCTGCAAGAATGAGAGAACCATCCTAAGTAGTGTCGTATAGTGGTTAAGTGTGGCAGTTAATCTGGAAAACTGGGTTCAGTCCTCTACTCCTCCGTATACAGCCAGCTGGGTGACCTTGAGTCAGTCATAGTTCTCTCAGAACTCTTTCACAGAGTTGTGGGGAGAGGAAGGGAAAGGTGTTTTATGCCCCCCTGGAACTCTTTTGGGAAGTGAAAAGCTGGGTTTAAAAACTCAACTCTTCTTCTACTCAGAATCCCAGTGAGTTCTTTTCATGTCCCAAGAATGTATTTTTAGGACTGCATTGTAAAACATGATGGCTAGTGACCTTTTGCCTGGTGTCTTTTTAATGCATAATCTTTCCTCTTTCTGCATCTGGAAAACAAAGCCATGTGCTCAGGAAAAGGGGGAGAAACAGGCTCAGAAGAACACACCTAGAGTTAAATGTTGCAATCTCAGCCTCAAGGAGTGAGGAGCTTTCCTTGGGAGCTGTACTGGCTTACATATAAGCTGTTCCTTTCCCCCTCCTTTCTTTCCGTAGCCCCTTAATAGCTTGACAGGAGAAATATAGGGAAGATACTGCCATATGATTAACAGTGATGTATAGGGGTGGGGGAAGAGAGAGAAACAGCGAGAGAGGGAGATGTGGCTCAGAGCCAAGTTCCAGAGAGAAACAGAATCTCTGGCTTCCTCTTATCTCCAGAGGAAAATTAAGTTACAAAAACCTTGAGTGGAAATTTTGCACACATTCAGTTTCATTGGCATGGCTGACCGAAACAGCAGATATATTATTCCATTTACACGATACAGATTTAAAGGCACAGCAAGCTTCTCACCCTCTTACTGCTATGGTGAAGCTCTGAGCAAACTTGGTGCTCCTGGAACATTATAGAACCCCCAAATTAACAACAACATAAAAATGTCCAAGATAAACATTTTGGACATCTTGGACATTTTTAGTTGCTATTAATTTGGGGGTTCTTTAATGTTTCAGGAGCACTACTTCATCCTTCCATTTTATGAATGCCTGAAACTGGATTAATTATACACACTGGTATAATATTTGACATTGTTTCACTATCATTTTGCCTTTGTGTTTAAATTATTGGGGCTTTTTTAAAAAAATGACAATCCATTCCTTTATATGGCCTGTGGAAAAGCGTGAAGCTGCATTATATGGAATTCCTGGTTTGATCAAGGTCAGCATCATCTTCTCTGACTGATAGTAGGCCTCCAGTATCTCAGGTAGAGGTCTTTTACATCATGTCCCATGTGGTCCTTTTAACTGGAGATGCTGGGGAATGAACCCAGGACCTTCTGCATGCAATACAGTTGCTTCACCCTCCCCATCTCATTTGTGGGTTGAATCTCTTTTTGCATTTCCCAGAAGTATGCAAAGGAATGGCAGTATATTCTTTTGGCTGGTTTTTCCTCCCCATGACAAACTATATTTTCTTTTCTTTTATGCAGCCTATTCTCCTCTATTCCTCAAGCTAGTAGATATTTGTCATGCAAACTGAGTCTCCCCACTCCTCGTAGAATAAATATTTCCATGGCCACTGCTCCCTTTTAAGGATTTAACCCATTTATTTCTAGAAATCAATCCTGTTCACAAGTACGGTTGTTACTTTCAGTTGGCAGCATCCTGAAATACCTTCATTTCTTGAGCAGGAACCAAAGCTTTTAAATGGACTGACATGACCTGCTTAACCATAATGAGAAGTTACAGATGTTGGAAATTGCCTTTGATTTATATTGAAACCTAGGATTTGTAGCTAACTGGCAGTCTGAGGAAATTTGCATTGAAGAATGACAGTCCAGCAAACAAAAAGCAGGAAATGTTGTGTTCCAAAAAAGGTCTTCCTTCTATTGGAAAGGTGGCCATGCCGTGCATCCGTGTTTGCGCCATGTGTGACTGCAAACGCACATTTGCGGCACTCCCGTGCATACGCGCATGCACAAAACTGCTGTGCATGCACGTTTGCGGTTGTGCATGGCTCAAACGCGCATGCGCGGCCCTGCTTCCCTCTCCCCCCCCCAAAAAAAAGAAGCTTTTGCGGCCGATTTGCTTACGGCCTGGGATGTTTCTTACTGCGGGGCAGGCGGGGAGAGGGAGCCGTGGCCTGGTGCTAGGGCCTTTGCGGCCCAGTGGTTAGGGTTGCATTACAAAACAATCCACAAAATATTACAAGACTAGTGGCAAAGCCCGTTCGTAAGAATGGGCTTTGCAAGGGTCACACCCAGGGAGGCAGCAAGGCCTCTCCAGGCCTTTGGGAAGCCTCTTTCCCCCACCCCCATATCAGGGCTCTCTCAGCCTCACCCACCCCACAGAGTGTCTGTTGTGGGGAGAGGAATGGGAAGGCGACTGTAAGCCGCTTTGAGCCTCCTTTGGGTAGGGAAAAGCGGAATATAAGAACCAACTCTTCTTCTTCTTTGCAGGCCTTTGGGAAGCGTTCCCTTTACCCCCCACTCCTCCTCAGCCAGATGGCTTCCCAAAGGCCTTGATAGCACACCCATGGCCTCTGCAAGGCCTTTCCAGGCCTTTGGGAAGCACTCCCTCCTGCCCTGGCCAGGCCTCTTATTTGGGGCCCTGCAAGTGGAGCGGAGGAGTCACCAACTGGCTGGCTGTAGCAGCCAGGCATGACTGTGAAGCAAGGGGTGAGGGCTTGGTGAGGGAGGGCAGGAGCTGTAGGGGCAGGGCCAATCAGGGTGCAGCTAGCTGCGCCCTGATTGGTCCTATTCCAACTCGGACAGGGAGGGTGGGAGCTGTAGGGGCAAGACCAATAAGAGTGCAGCTGGCTGCACCCTGATTGGCCCTGGAGAGGCTGGACAGTCCATCCCCAAGGCTGTTTCACAATTATTAAGAAGCACCAAATGGATAAGATAGTTTTAAATGAGAGATCACTGGGGTAAACCTGGTTTGAGCCCCTGAAA
The DNA here is from genome assembly GCF_049243985.1 of Paroedura picta. Taxonomy (NCBI): domain Eukaryota; kingdom Metazoa; phylum Chordata; class Lepidosauria; order Squamata; family Gekkonidae; genus Paroedura; species Paroedura picta. The sequence goes on from NC_135372.1 coordinate 120,823,523, forward strand.
GAAGGCAAATGACATTTATTTATATCCCACTTTTCTTAGTGCCCTGTCAGCTTTTTCTGTCTTTTGTGCCAATAAGTGGCAATCAATTGATGGTGTCCCCATAGGGTTTTCAAGGCAAGTGATGTTCAGATGCCATTGCCAGCCTTTGTGTAGCAACTGTCAACTTCCTTCCCATCCAAATATTAACTAGGGATGTTGTTGTTTCGCTTCAGAGATGTGATAAGATCAGGCTATCCAGTCAGGGCCAAATCATCTCACAAATCTTAATTTAAAATACACACTCCTCTCACCAATCCAAATCTGATTAAAGTGGTGGCCAATAAAAGAGCCTTGCCGAGACATCTGAACATTTCTCGAGATGTTGTCCATACACCTCTTCAGGGAGCCCATTCCATAAAGTGAAAGCTACAATGGTGTGGGCTCTGGTTGATGCCAGGATGGCTACCTTAGCTGGAGAACAGCCAGCAGGTCACAATCAGAAGAAGGGATCTTTCACGTAGCACAGTTTCTCCAGTAAAATAAATATACTACATGTGCTTCAGAGCACCTTGTAGATATTTGAAACCTCATCTGGCAGGCCTCAGATTTTGGGAATCTTTGTTGAATTTCAGAGATGTGAGATGTGAATAAAGTAAGGCATGATTCATTCCAAAATTAAATTCTGTTTTAACAGATGTCTACTGGGCTTCAGCATATTTATTGACCGATTCCGCAAGGTTGTGCAAAACTTGTGCTGCCTCCTGCTTGCAAACATGTGGTTGTAAGCCCACATTTACAAACCTCCTCACAGGAGCCCCCTCCTGTGATTTCCCTCTGCTTCATTGAGGATTTTTGACTCCTGACGAGGCAGCAAGGGAAAACAAATCAAACTTCTCTCCCCACTCCTCAGCTTGTCAAACACAGCAAGCCACCAATCAAAGCACAGTGGGTGTCTCAGGGACTCAAACTTCCACCCCCCCCCCGAGCACCAACATTATTTTTTTAAGTGTACTTCTACATTGCTATGAATAATGCCACAAATGCTTTTTAATTTTAAAAAATCAACATTTTTGCATTGCTATGGAGAAACGCCACAATGATAAAGCATTCTCCCACCCATTTTTGGGATTTGTGGTGCTTTGGACTCTATTTATGTTTGAGTAGAGTTGTGTGAGGCTGGACATGGTAACTGGACCCCGAAGAATGATTGTGTGTAAACAGTTGGCTTAAATACAAAAAAGCACGGATGCCTAGCTAATGAGGAGATGGCTACTTCATCACATACTCTCCCCCTTTCCCCTTTTATTCACATCTGCCAAAAACAGAATGGGACTGTGTTTTGCCTGCCCAATCCAAAAAAGACCATGGACACTTTTATTTTAACTTATGCAAAGTAGGTTTGCAGTCCTGCAGCAACACGAACCGTGCCATTATTTAAAAAAAAATTATCAGAGCAGGAAATGGAGAGGGGAGGGTGAACAAAACCCTGCAAGGACTGTTGCACATTTCTTCCTCCACACAGGCTTGCCCCTAGTTGCTCCCTGACATGAAGTGAGATAGCAAGTGGCAAATCCAGTTTTGGCGATTTCCTTCTTCTTGAGGCAAATCTGACCAAAACTCAATAGCCTTGGGATGCAGATGACATCATGTGGAAAAAGCTCAAAAACCCACCAGCAACCCACCGGAGACTGTCCGGGGGTAGATTCCTCATGCAGAATCGATCATAGTGGAAAAGATTTCTTTGATTAATTGCAAGATTCAGTGGCCATGTCTTGGACATATTGCATGTTAATTTTTTTTTTTAAGATCATATTTGGTACTTTTGGTTCTTTAATATAATGCCTTTGCTGTCATCATTTTCCTGTGTACCACATTGTTACAGCTACTGTATATGTGAACTGGATACATTGGCCTCTGGATGGCAACAAAACGGCAGTACACTAAATAAGGAATTTGGGGACAGTAGGCATGAACATGAGAAGTTCTAGCTCAACATTTTTAAGATGTAAGAATTATATAGTCACAGAGCTTTTTTGGCTTTGTTGCTTCCTCATGCTTTCAAAGTGCATTTCCATAGATTTGTTTTAAAGCTGTTCTGCTTTCCCATCAAGTTCCCTACTCATCTCATTCAGGTTTCATTTTGGCTTGTGCATCATGTTTTCTCAATTCAGTACTCAGTTTGCTTTCTGGACACTTTATCTACAGTTTATTTGAAAGTCTTTTGCAGTGGTTCTCCCCCACCCCACTCCAAAACTAAAGTTAAATAAAAAGTGAAAAGATTCTGTTGTGTTAGTTCCTCCCACCCTTTTTTGTCCCTCAGAGGACTCTCCTCCACTCCAACACCACCTACAATGTACACATACCTCCCATTCCATACCTTCCTCCATCCTACCCCCTTTTAAGGTATACACACTCCATCTGTTACTGTTTCCCAGCTTCCAAATATTTTCTTTGTGTATAATTTGGGTCACAGAGAAAGGGAGGGTGAGCAGTCACTCATCCACAGCCATGGAGCTATCTTGGACAGGCTCACAGGCAAGCAGGTAAGCAAGCAACACCACAGATTATGGAACCTGCTTTGTCATCCCATAAACATGATCTTAGTGAAATTGACCAGTTGGGTTCACACAAATGCCCCCCCCCCCCAAACAAAAATCCTAATTGTGCGAATCTATACTCTGGGAATCCATGTAAAGGTAAAGGTAAAGGTATCCCCTGTGCAACCACCGAGTCATGTCTGACCCTTGGGGTGACGCCCTCTAGCATTTTCTTGGCAGACTCAATACGGGGTGGTTTGCCAGTGCCTTCCCCAGTCATGACCGTTTACCCCCCAGCAAGCTGGGTACTCATTTTACCGACCTCAGAAGGATGGAAGGCTGCGTCAACCTTGAGCCGGCTGATGGGATTGAACTCCCAACCTCATGGGCAGACAGATTCAGACAGCATATCGCTGCCTTACCACTCTGCGCCACAAGAGGCTCTTTGGGAATCCATGTAGAAAAACTGGAAAAAAACATAAGACATGTAGAGTGCAGACACCACATTCAAATTAAACCAAACCGACCAAAATTCAGTGATAAAAGAGAATAAGCTGTGAGTGCAAAAATGGCCATGGTCTCGGTGCTTTATAATATGCTTGATTCGTGGCTTGTATTTTCTAGGAGACAAAAGGGTAGAAAGTCTTTGGAAAACAATTCTGTTTAGTGAACTAAACAATGACCAGTAAGCACATTGGTGCTTACTCTGAGATCAAGCAAAGTGGCTGTGTTCACAGCATGCCTATTCTTTGTTCAGACAGCTCAGTAAATTCACATAATGAGGTTTTCTTCATTTTTGTGAGACTGACACATGCTGTAGCTCAGGTATTCCGTATTCTTTGGATGGATTGTGGTTTTTCTCAGACTCTAAAGGGAAACAAATGGGTCCATGCCTAGAAAGGAGAAACCTCCTCCTCTCCATATGCTTAATCCACCCCAGCCATCATAAGTAAAAAAAGGCCTTTCTCACATGATTCATTTAACAGCCACATCTGAGAGGGAACAATTTCCCTTCTTTAGGATGTAATGGCCATGTTTACATGTCTTTTCCCTTGCGCGGGTTCAATTTCTCTTTGGCCGTGGGGACCTCACCACCAGCCAAAACACGAGATGGGCTGAAACTCAATGCTATCCCCATCCGAGCATATAGATAATCCCACCATGGCTATAGAAGGAGTGGTGTATGTGTGCATGTATTGAAACAGATGTATGTTGTCAAGAATAAATGAGGCAATTCAAAGTGTCATGAAAGGACAATTTATGGACAATTTTGGTAATTACTCAAACCAAAGAAGTGACTTGGGTCACTATTAAAATCCCACTGCTTTGTTTATATTTTAAAAAAAGAAAAGACAAGGAAGGGGGAAGAAATAGGGAGTTCCAGCTGATGAAGAAAGATAGCAAGAGTGAATAATGAAAAAGAAACAACCTTTGATGTTTGTCTTATTATACAAATTCAGCTTAGGCTATTACGATGTTCCACTCCCCACTTCTTCACTATTGATTTTCATTTTGAGGCACAAAGGGTGACAAGATCAGTGACCTGTTTCCTAGCATCCAAAATACAGCTTTATGAAGCCGTTTTCCAAAACGTCTTTCTACCCAAATTATGCTGGGGTAAAAGTTCCTTTCTTAAATTTTTAAAGGCCAGAGCTTTCAGTGGGAGCGGGCAAAGTGCGTAAACACTTCCATTGAAATTGTTTGCCTTTAAATTGCTTAGCTTTGATAAGGTGACTGTGTTAATTTATCGTTCGATTATCTGTTAGACATCTGAACTGTCAGAAAACGGCAGCACAGTTTGCAGAATGAAAAAAATTAGGCAGGCTCTACTATAGATCAGACCAAAAATAAAAAGGCCAATACCCTGAACAGATAGCTGCACCCCATCATATCTATATAATTTTGATTGGATGGGACATATTTCACAACCCTGTGCAAATCACACATACCTTGCAGGGATGCTATAGGGCTAATGGTGGACAGATTCAACAGGCCAAACCTTGAGGCCCACAGTGAAGCTGCCAAACAGTGAATTGCAGTGTGGGTGGTGGGTGGGGCTGCAAATTCTGGTGGCTGGTGAGGAGTGACCTGATGAACAAGTTGACTCATTGGCGTCCTGCTTGGGACTAGGTATGTTGTGATTTTTGCCGCAAATATGGTCAACAGCTGAACTTACCATCTTCGAAGACATCAGGCATTTGGGACTCAATCTACTTGGTATAGCTAGTGCTCCAAGTGCCTGCCCAATTGGCTTGTGTCAGGTTTCCGCAAAACAGTTCCTTCCCTGGGAATTGCTTTCCTGCACATAGTTGGGGACATGGTGTTGGTCTGATAAAACCCCACTTCTCCCTCTGTACCCCGTCCTTGCCAATTATCTAGTTATCTGTGTATTCCTGCTGTTGATGCTTTCTCCTGTAAAGTACCTTCAATAAAGACTATTGTCTGCTATGGTCCATTTGCCTGGGATTCTGCTACATTGGTCCCGAAGCCCTGCAGCTGAGCTGCATTTCTGGATCATGACACAGCGGTGATTTAACCTGAATGGTGGATACGAGTGCCATGAGTGGTGGATTAAAGACACAAATAGATAAACCTTATCAAACACACAAACAAAAATAATAAAATCAGAAGTGGACTTCTGCACATAAACCCTGTAAAGGTGAAACTCCTCCAGCCCTGCTCCTCCAGGAACTCCTCCAGCCCTGCTCTTTGTAAAGCAAATGAATGTCCTGAATCTACCCTCCAAATGTCCTTACCCTGCTGACTTTGCTTCTGGAGCAACATATCTTGATAGCTCTACTACTGTTTCCTCCTGCTGATAAACTACTGTATGTTGTTCATTTCATGGCCCTTGTCTTGACCACTTAGCATTCACTTGGACAACTGCCAAGTTTATGGTAGATAGTATGGATTGCAACAGTCAGGTTTCTCACCGACTGGCTAGGGCACACATCAAACACTGAAGTCAATGCAAACTCTCTGCCTCGTCACCTTTTCGGGGGGGGGGGCAACGGCATCCTTTCTCACCCCTAGTTAGAGCATGGGATAGCAATTTGTCTACAGTCCCTATTTCTGCTGGAGGGAGGAAATACTCCCATTTAGCAAACAAAGGTGAAGAGCCCACTTCATAAACTGTATGTGTTAACATGGACTTAAAAAAAAATCTCTCTCTCTCTCTCTCTCTCTCTCTCTCTCTCTCTCTCTCTCTCTCTCTCTCTCTCTCTCTCTCTCTCTCTCTCTCTTCAAGATCCAGTCACAAAATAATAACTATTCAGTGGTTCTCATAAAGGTAGCAAAATGTGAATACAGATTAGATATTTTATATTCTCATGACATATCACTCCATGTTAATAACAATGAGAACAAGCCAATAAATCCAGAATACTTTAGACCATTAGACCAACTAATATGTATTTATTCCTGTACCTTCACTTCATCTCCCTCCCACAAGCTACAGTGTGTGGTCCCAAGACTAAAGATGCACATATATGATTTTGTTCCCCAGTGGTAAGACTTAAAGTTTTTGTTGTTGTTAATTTCTATTCAGTTATTACCTACACATGAACAAATGGATGCAAATAAAACATTATGAAGGCATTCAATGAGATAGATTCAAATGAGTAGCCGTGTTGGTCTGAAGTAGCACAATAAAAAGACGAACAAAGATTTATTCAACACGTGAGCTTTTGAGTGCAAGCACTCTTCGCAGTTATCATGTGGCTGTGTGTGGGTGCTGTGACACAGTTGACTAATGTAACAGGATTAACTTTTGCTTATATATTCCTACTGTTATGATGGTCAGTTCTTAGTCTGACGAAGAATCCTTGCACTTGAAAGCTCACGCCTTGAATAAATCTTTGTTGGTCTTAAAGGAGCTACTGGACTCTGATTTCAGTGAGATAGTATTTCAGTCTCTTTGGATATAAAAAAATGTCTTAAAGATGATGGTAGTTCAGTAGAAGAGATTCAGAAGAAGATGTCAGTGTTAAGTTGCTGAGACCATATACTGTTTTATCCCTCAATGGGATCTGAGAACATAACCAGATATTACACTTTCTTCAGGTATCCATCCATCTTCATGCCTCCCTCCCATAGATTCGTTTTGAATTAGTCTTGCTGTGTGACTCCTCCCCAGTGACTCCTCCCCAGTAAGATGGTATAGGGAATTAATCTATGGCTTTGGTCTATGGTGCTTCTGTTTTACAATGGGAACCACTTGGACCATTTATGCACTGGGAACTTCACTGCCCCAGCTCCTGCGCAGGAGCACAAATGGAGGGCGGATGAGGTGCACCAGGCCAAATGCTCCCCCATCTGGGTGCAGGAAGAGGTGGGTCAACCTGCCATGACTAAAACTCCAGCCTGCAGCACAGCATGAAATCTTCAGTGCGGAAATGGTCTTGGAGGCACCATGTGTTGCCAATGGTAGGTGTGTTGTAGCAATGGTAGATGGGCATTTGAAAATAATAAATGAGTGTCTAAATGTATAAATTGGCAGCTATGAGATCATGCATGTGCAAATACATTCATTCAGTCATCTAAATATTTGCATATAAATTGAATATAAATGATTAATACCAAAACTAAATTGATACTTTATGCTATTTTAAGATTCAAGGGGGGACAAATTTGATAGATCCCATTTTGTGGCTAAATGTTAGAACACAATTGTAAAGCTGGTGATCTAGGAGATGCTCCAAACTGAAAGGAACCCTGGGGTACTATAATGGCAAGTGAGTCCACACAGCAAATCTTCACCACAGATGTTTGTTTAGGCAGACACAAAGAGAACCACAAACGCCAGTGCAAATGCATTTTGGTTAGATGTGCTTTATAAAGGACCATGTTGCAGTCAGATATTGCTGACCCTAAAAGTTGTCCAACTTGCTCAGGACTGGACTGGACACTCAAAATCTTTCTGGACCAATTCTCAGATCCATTCCTGATGAACTGATTGATGGGAATTTAATTGAACCTGCCCACCTGCCTCCCATTCCCCAGGAAGCAGTATTCTCCCAGCTAGTCTGGGACCATTCATGAGAGCTGCCTTAGCCAGTCATGCAAGCTTTCTTGAAAGGGAGGGATCTTTTAACTGATAGTGGGCAGTTATGTTACTCATTTTGTGCAATGTGCTATTCTTTGCTATTCCTTGAGTCCTGGGAGAGACACCTTGCCTAGCTGGACAGATCCTGCCTGGATTGTGCTAGGTTTTTTTTTTTCTTCTCAGCAGACTGGTTTGATTCATTTGGAGTATCACTACCAACTAGTCTTTCCTCTACCCCCCCTCCCCAGGACACAGTAAAGGGCATTTTCTCACTGGGTGGAGTACTCTGAGAGGAATTATTTTCATTGTTGTTTTGGGTACTGTGTGGATTAATCTCTGGTATGTTTTGATCTTCTGACATTCCTTTTCTGTGCATCTGTGGAGCCCATTTCTTGTTTCTTATAGTTCCTTCAACTTTTTTCTTGGTTTGCTGGCTTTTCTGGTTGCCCTTGGTTAAGAGATTGTCTGTATTCCACCTTTTTATGCTTTGGTGATTTGGGGTAACATCACATTTTTAGGTCTAGATAGGGAGGCACCCTTTCCATAGACTAAGAGAGACTGAAGGACCCCCACCCTTGGTCAATGAACCAATTGGAATGTGACCTGAGCTTGCCATCCTATTCTTTTGTAATAGATCAACCATCTGGAAGGACTACTTCAACTTTCAGTGGTTATGTCTGGCTTAAAAAAAATGCTGCTGCATAAAACAGATGGTCATTTTGGTGCCTTTTTCCACCATAGAAAGGAGAACTGGGGTCAATTCATTCAAGGGGCTACAAATTTAAAGTTTTTAATAGAGAGGGTGCACTTGATTCCTTTATTTTTTAACACGTGTGTGTGTGTAGAATTCACTTGGGAAAATCTGCCAATTTCCCTACATGGACAACAATGGGAAGATACCCAATTTGATTTTACTGTAAATAGAAGTAGAATGCAACAAGTCTTCACAATATGGCAACATTTCAACAAATTCTTAAAATGAATGCGCCTTCCCCTTTTAAAATTATGCTATGGAATTAAAAGAATATTTTTCCAGAGCACATCCATTGTATACGTTAGCAAGGCAAACATGGGAGGGGAGGGGTGGAGCAGAGAATATGGGGAAAAATACTGTAAAACCTTGAGAACTGCTTCCTGTCTATATTCTACCTCCTTATGGGCTTACATATATCATTCATCATACCCGGCCAAATCACTGGCACTTCCAGACTCATGCTGAGTAGATCATTTACAGTATTTGCTGGTGTATAAGACTTCCCCCCTGAAAAATATGCCTCCAAGTGGTGGGGTTGTCCTATACGCAGGGTGCACTTCAGTTGGGATAGACATAGCTGCCCATAGTGGCCCATAGTACTGTAATGTAATGTAACAAACTCTATATTTTGAGTGGAAAAGTTGGGGGGTTGTCTTATACACCCAGTCATCTTATACGCCGGCAAATATGGTACCTTTTTGATTGAATCATACTTTCATCTGTGGAGTGAAATGTAAAGAAACATGACAGAGCTTGGACTTCTAGACCTTCTGGCCTCTCTTTGTCATAACTTCTGCCCACTGAATTGAATCTTTCATGCATCTGGTAAAAGTGGCCACCATGACTTTGTCTGTCTAAGGTGCCCCAAAACTCCTTTGGCTGCAATAAACCACTGCCACCATTCTGAAATATTTCCACCAAATCCTTCTCAGCCTTTTAAATCACTGTCATGCTTCATTCTGATGTGCCTGATTTCTAGAGGGCAGCAACCCCTCCTCCAGCCTGAGGATCCTAAGCTTAACCAGTTCACTTAAGATTTCTTAAAGGAAACACAGTAGCAAATTCAAAGAAGGCTCTAGGGCAGTGGTCCCCGACCTTTTTATCACCGGGAACCGGTCAACGCTTTTGCCGAGGGATGCTGCCGCCCGAGCCCCTGCTCCGCTTGCTTTCCCGACAGTGCCCCTGACTTCCCACCACCCACTGGGAGGCGCTGCCAGTAGCAGCTGTGCAGTGCCACGCCAAGGGGGAGCCACAGCCATGGCGGTCGCCAGAGAGCACCATGGCGGCAGAGTGGCAGGGCAGTCCCCGAGGCAGCAGCCGGGGAGGGGGAGGAGGACAAGGAGGAGCCGTGCCCCAGTACCAACTGATCCATGGACTGGTACTGGTCTCCGGACTGGGGGTTGGGGACAGCTGCTCTAGGGAGGAGGTTACTGTGTTGAGTTTTCCTACAATTCCCTACACATGATGTATACTCTGAGGAGTAAAGCATCTTTCATTTCTGAATGTTTCCTGATGTAATTTTTGTTCAAAGTAGTATTGATACCTTTTCTTTAATCTTTAGAAATCCTACAAGCATGATCTTGAACCTAGAGGTCTAAGAAGCCACTACTAGATTACTATATGCTTGGGATCATCTGGATCACAAGAAGATACCAGAGAAGTCTGCTGGTCTTTCCAGCCATATTTTCCCGTCCTTGAGACTTTTTCCTAAGAGTGTACTCAGGGGGATTAAGAGGCTATGAAACTAAGGGAAAGAACAGGTAAACAAACACCTCTTCAGCAGCAGCAAGCAGGGCGGGGAATGCTTGTGCAACCCTTTCCTTGTAGCACTCTGGATTAAGCACTTCATTCATGCAAATGCACATTTCCTGGCAATGATGGAGCTGCCCTGGCATCCAGACTTGTTTCTCTCTAGGTAGTGCCATTATCCTAAAGTGCTTTTATTGATCTGTGGACTCTTTGTCTCCCTCTTTCTCTTCCTCTCCCCGCCCCGCTGAGCTCCTAAATGCTCATATCTTGTCTCAGACAACCAAGGTATTTTAAGGGGCGAACAATGATTTCAAAGTCAGATCAGACAAGCTGAACTTGACCAGTGTGAAAGGAGATATCCCCTGAGTGACATCTGTTTCAGACTTATGAAGGGTCTGTCTGCATTTACCAACAGTGCCGGCTTCCCCTGCCCCCTCCCTTTTCCTCCCTGCTTGTCCCTGTGATCTTGAAAATTTGGAAAATGGCAGAGATTAATTCCAACGCATCCGTTCAGCTGAGCCTTAGATCTCCTGTGCATTAATCTAGGCCCCAGAGGAGGAAAATGCCTTACGGTAAAATGTTTTCTTTCATTTGTTGTTGGTTAAGAATATCCGTAGTGATATACCTATATAAACTTACTGTTTCATTAGGGATATTTTTGATCCAGTATTTTCAACTAATGCCATCGTGTGTTTCCCCAAATACAAGGGGAAAGGGTGGCTAATTTCCCTCTACTGTACAACCAAAACAAATGTTGAAATTGCTCACAAAACTTAGCATCAGTCCCTTTGCCCTTGGCACACGGCAGGCTGATCAAAGAAGAAGGGACGAAACAGAATTTTCATACCCTTGAAGATCTTCAAGGAATGGACTCTAGGGAACCAAAGAACTGGGATAAATAATGCTCCATTTTCCCTTTTTTTTTCCTTTTACTGTCCCTGGTAATTCACTACCCTTATTTTTGTTGTGTGTTTTTTTAAAGATGCCTTTTCAAAGTTTTGATAGCATTTTCCAGGGTTCAGCTTCCCTTTCCCAAGCCTCTAAAAATGAAAACTCAGAGTGGGATGGCAGTGGCTGTATCTTGTCTTCATTGCACATGCATAAATCTGTAGGCACAAACACAAAGGCACCATGCAAGGCAGAGTCCACCATGCCAGTAGTTTTTATATGACATAGAGCCACTTCAGTACAGTCTTGGAGCACATGATTCATTCATCCTGTTGCAGCTAAGTATGTTAACATCTTATCAGAAGCTGGTTAGGCCAAAAACTCTCATCACCTGACATTTAGAGGTAACAACTATCACCCAGTCAATTTAACATTGCTACCAGGAAAGGTTTGGGAACAGATCATTAAACAGTCAGCGTGTAAGCACTTAGAGGATAATGTGGTGCTTTATAAAAGTCAACATGAATTTCTCAGGAATAAGTCCTGCCAGACTATTCTTATTTATTTTTTTAATAGGGTGCCTAGTTTAGTAGATGTAGAATATGCAGTATAGTATATCTTGCTTTTAGAAAAGCCTTTGATAAGGTCCCCTATGATATTCTTGTGAGAGAGTTAGTAAAAACTAGGGTGGATAAGGTCACAATCAAATAGATTTTAATTGGCCAGCTGATAGAATCCAAAGGGTGCTTGTCAATGGTTCATCTTCATCTTGGAGAAGGGTGACCAGAGGTGTACTGCAGGGTTCTGTTGTGGGGCCGGTATTGTTGAACAGTTTCATTAATTATTTGGGTGAGGCAATTGATCAGATTTTCAGATGACACTAAGTGGGGTACATGGCTAAAACCCCAAAGGAAAGGACTACAATTCAAGGAAATCTGGATAGATTGGAAAATTGGGCCATAGCCAACAAAATGAATTTTAATAGGACTAGTATTACATTTAGGTAATAATAATGTGATACATAAATACAAAATGGGGAAAACCTGATAATGTGCAAGGGACTTAGGCTTGATGTGAAAGGGACTTAGGCTTGATGTGAAAGGGACTTAGGCATTCTGATGGACAATAAATTGAATATGAGACAACAGTGGTATATAGAAGGTAAGAAGGCTAAAGCGATATTAGGCTGCATTGCTAGGAGCACAGAATCTAGAGTAAGGGAAGTTACAATATCATTCTATTCTGCATTGATTAGACCTCATTTGGAATACTGTGTCTAGTTCTGGGTACCGCAGTTCAAGAAAGATATTGACAGGTTGGAAAATGTTCAAAGAGGAGCTAGGATGATTGAATGGCTGGAATCCATGCCTTATCAGGAGAGGTTAAGAGAATTGGGTACATGTAACTTGGAGAAGAGGAGGGCAAGGGGTGATACTGCATCTAAGTATATAAAAGGTACACATGTTGAAAAGGGATCTGACTGTTTTACTATAGGTTAAGAGACATGGACGAGAAGCAATAGGTTCAAATTACAGAACGGAAGTTCCATTTAAATAGTAGAAAGAATGTTCAGACAATGAGGGCTGTTCGTAGATGGAATATGCTGCCATGAAGGGTGGTGGACTCTCCTTCACTGGAAGTTTTTAGGAAGGGATTGGGTGAGTATCTGTCAGTGTGTGATTCTTAAGTCCTCAAGAAGATGGGGGCCTGGATGAGATGGCTTTGTGGTCCCTTTCAGCTTTGTGTGATTCTGATTCATCTTGGCGAATCATTATTGATAGACACTATTTTTTGCCATCAAGTCACAGTTAATTTAATTTAGGGCAACACCACAGGGTTTCCAAGGCAAGAGATATTCAGAGATGGTTTACCATTGCCTGCCTCTGTATAGCAACCCTGGACTTCCTTGGTGGTCTCCATGCAGATGCTAACCAAGGATGACTAGAATTGCCAACTTTCAGGGTGGTGCCTGAGGAAGGCAGGGTTTGGGGAAGGGATGGACTTAAATGGGTTATGATGCCACAGAGTACACCTGACAAAGCAGCCATTTTCAGCAGGTAAACTGATCTCTAGCACTGGGAGATCAATTGAAATCCCAGGAGATCTCCAGCCATCACTTGGATGTTGACACCTCTAGGGCTGACCCAGCTTAGCTTCTGAGATCTGATGAGATTAGGCTAGCCGGGGCTATCCAGACCAGAGCTATACTCCATTCATTCCTGGCTTTGCTACCTGCAAACTGTAGGTAGCAAACTGTTCTTAAGCACCTGAGTATATGAATCAGGTGATCTCAAGCACAGCACAAAAGAATGTTTACGATGGCACTGCAGCCCTTTTAAGCCCTCAAGAGTAAATGCAACCTTCTGGTGAAGCTGCTTACTCAAGAGAGATTCTGCCCCATTGTGTTTTGAGACAATTCATCCATCTTGAACAGTCATCTTTCTTTGATCCTGCATTGTCGCTGAGTGATCAGTCTGCACTCCTCAAACAAAAGTGTAGACTTGTTGCCACTGGCTGAGCAGCAATCAAAACCAGCTGATCCCAAGTCCCTTGCAAACATTCCCATTTTAAACCATTGATGTTTTACATCTTCCTAGTAAAATTCTTTTAAGCCTTGTAAATCTCATAAAGCATTTGGACCAGCTTGTAAATCCTGCCGTTCGTAAATATGTGTTCCAGGAAAGGGGGATTGTTGTTGTTGCTGAGGTCATTCCCTTGTGATTCTGTCCTGTCAGCTTAGAGGCCATTCAGCATCTCTGTCTACGGGCCCTGATTTCAGGCCTGTGTCTGAAGCTTTTCATTGTTTTTCCATATTTGTCTTTCTCTCGTGGCTATGAAAATGGCTAAGTAGATGTTGTTTATTTGCTTTATTCATATTCATTCTGAACTATCCTATTCCGTAGGGCTAACACACAATTTTAAAAACCCTTTTTTTATCATGTGTCACACACTATGGTAGCCCTATTTTGAATACCTCGTCGTATGTACAAGAGGTGGAATTGAACCTATTAGTCCTGCCCCAGAGGATCCACAAAATGGACCTTTGTTTTGTATCATGTAGTATTAATTCTCAGCATTAATCAATAAAGGATGATACTACATAACTATCATAGCTATGTTTTACAACATAATCTAATCAGGCCTAAGTTGGACTCCCAAGCAGAATCTGACAGACCCTCTTTTTTCCAGACTAATGTTTTAACCCAATGACACTATGTGTAGTGGGGGTGTGTAGTCAGAATTGTACTAGTTATGGTCTCAAACCATACCACACCAAATGTCTGTTCAAGAATCCCATGATTGCTCTGAAGTTCCAAAGTTTTGGTGCCATGACTAAGAAACCTTTTCATGTGACACAACCTGTTTAGCCTCAGATGGCAAGAGCAACTGAAGCAGGGCCTCTGAAGATCACTCGGGTGAATAGTTAGGTTAATATCGAAGAAGGTGGTCTTTAAGGTATGTTGGTCCCCAGGGCTATGAAGGTCAATATCTCAGCGCCTTGAATTGAGCCAGGAAGCAAATTGGAATACAGAATAGACGGGATGACACTGCACTGATATGGTTCCTAGCACTCACTCCAGTCAACACTATGGCTGCTGCATTTTATACTAACAGCCTTCAAGGGTAGCTCCACATAGAGCACAGTGCAGTAATCTAAATGCGATGTCACCAGGCATGCAGCACAGCGGCGAGACCTTTGTCATTCTGAAAGGGCCACAACTGGCTCACCAGGGCCCATTATGCACGAAGTGGAAAGTCCGCATTCGGGGTGGAATGGCGGCGGCTAAAATCACCAATTATGCACACTGCAGGCGGCAACCGGGCGCAGAGTCAATGTATGCCGCCGAAAAAGCCAAGTTAGCGAGATGCGGAAGAAAGGCCTATTATGCACTGCTGCTGAAACAGTGGCATGGAGAACGCGGAGGAGGAAGAAGCGAAGGAAACCGCTTATGCACGGGATGGAATGCAACGGTGGCAAAATCCAGAGTATCCAATTATGCATGTGGCTACTCCGGAGCCACTTCTGGTTGCATCCTAGTCCCGAGAAGCTCCACTTTCTTCTGCATCTCGCTAACTTGGCTTTTTCGGCGGCATACGCTGACTCTGCGCCCGGTTGCCGCCTGCAGCGTGCATAACTGGTGATTTTAGCCGCCGCTATTCCACCCCGAATGCGGACCTTTCACTCCGTGCATAATGGGCCAAAGTGGAGCTTCCCTTGACCAGGGTGCAACCAGAAGCGGCTCCAGAGTATTCGCGTGCATAATCGAATACTCTGTGTTTTGCCGCCGTTGCGTTCCGTCCCGTGCGTAATCGGTTTGCTTCGCTTCTTCCTCCTCCTCATTTTCCATGCTGCCGTTTCAGCGGCCGTGCATAATAGGCCCAGGAAAAGCTGGCGAAATGCTGTTGCCACTCGTTGAAAGCTAGTGAAAGGCAACCCAGTGCACAGGACATCCATGTCCAGGAACACCCCCATGCTGCAAAACTTCTCCAGTAGGGTGATTGCAACCCATCCAGAATAGCAGATAATTCCACCAGTAGTGCTTCCATTTTGTTGGGACTCAGTTTCAGCTTGCTAGTCCTTATCCATTTTAAAACTGACTCCCCGATTGACTTCAGATAAAGAAGAACACAGTCAGTTACTGTTAAGACTGTCTCTCCTCTCTATCTTTACAAAGTTGTTTCAGTTCTCAATTTATTCTTTAAGAAGTTGGTGCTCCACCCTGCCTTTGCACATCTTCTCTATGTCTTCCCATATGGAAAGTTCTGCCACATCTCTGATTTAGTTAAATAGAAGAGATATTTTGGTGAATCTCCCTTATTTGCTCTAGTGAATCTCAGCTTCTGCATTCCCTTCTGATATCGTCCAAGACTGTGTTTGACTTCTATACCACTACATCATGCTGTTTGTTTCTTTATTTGATTTATATACTGCTGCTTTTCCTAAGA
Organism: Paroedura picta; assembly: GCF_049243985.1. Taxonomy (NCBI): domain Eukaryota; kingdom Metazoa; phylum Chordata; class Lepidosauria; order Squamata; family Gekkonidae; genus Paroedura; species Paroedura picta. The sequence goes on from NC_135372.1 coordinate 120,839,421, forward strand.
ACCCGTGGCAGATCTGCTCATATTTAGCTTACAGTTCACAAATACCCCAAGATCACACTCACATACGCACTGCTACCCAGGAGTGTATCTCCCATCCAGTATGCATGCTTCTCATTTTTGTGACCCAGATGTAGAACTCTGCACTTATCCTTCTTGAGTGACATCTTGTTCTCATTTGCCCACTTTTCCAGCATGTTCAGATCTTGCTGAACTCTATCTTCTGGGGTGTTATCCACAAATTTAATGAGGAGTCCCTCTACCCCCTTGTTCAGATCATTGATCAACATGTGGAAACGTACTGGAGCCCTTCTGGTTCTTGCTTGGTACTTCATCTGCAAAGTTCATGGTACTCAGTTGCACCACTTCTGGCTGCTGTGCACTGTAGTTCAGAGCTGCTTTTGTGGAAGTGAATGCCAATTCCTTTCCACCTTGAACTGAAGAAGAGAGTCAAGCTTTGCATAGCCACTGGTAGCACTCAATTCCCACCAACATACCTCCTTAGACTGCTGCAATATAGAATCAGTGACAATTTCCCTGCAAGGATTTAGTGATGTGGGTAGGGTAAAAAAAAAAAAAGGGATTTGTTCCAAAAGGTGAGATTTTGACAGCTGCTTTATGTTGGCAGAAATGCTGACATCTCGGCCTTGATTGAAATTGCAAGTTCTTGGTAGAGGGCAGGAAATCCTTTTTCAAAGGTGGAGATGTATGAACTGAAAATGGATAGCTTTGCTTAGTCCTTCCACTTGGAAGAACAAGAATTAACTTTTAGGAAGGGCAGTCTCCCTTCCATTTGATAGTCAGGGCTTGATGGAGTAGGTGACCAGGGCTATTTGTTTTTCTTTATTAATTTAGAATTTATGTTCTTTCTAGTCCACCTTTCTCACTCAGGCTCCAGGTGGGTCACACTGGGTAAGCCAATGCAATCATCTGTATGGGACACCCAATAAACAATTCAATATGAGTAGGATTGCAGAAATCCGAAAACAAGCAGTAGTCTGAAAACAGAGCTGAAGCAAAGTTGAAACAAAGCATAAGCACTAAAATGACTTGTTAAATGATGTAGAAACAAAAGTGACAGACAGTACATATTAGTATAGACTAAAGTTACCATCCCTTTAACTGAAGCATTTTTTGAAACATTTTGGTATAGTACAGTGCTAATTATCAATGTAAAAAAGCCCTCCAAATAATTCTGCTTTGCATAGTTTGTGGAAAGCCAGGAGACTAGGAGCCTTCCTAACCTATAGGAGGTTAGGGAGTGGTTTCTGTTGTCAGCAGAGGATAGGACACTCAGGTCCATTCCGCACGACTTTAATATTAACTTCCTAAAAGTTAATTCTTGCTTAGGGCTAATCCTGCGTTGAGCAGGGGGTTGGACTAAATGGCCTGTATGGCCCCTTCCAACTCTATGATTCTATGATTCTATGAATATAGCAGAAGGCTTGCAAATTGTAACCGCTACTAATTTGCAGTTCCACAAGACGTCGCACGCAATCTGCAACACTCCTGAAACAGTCCCACGAAAAGCGATTCGTTGTAGCGCTTCTAGGGAAATCGGGAAAAGTGGATTCACCCTCCAAAAAGCGCTACACTCTTGCGAACAATCTGCAACACTAGCGAAAAAGACCTGTGCGTTCCCATTGTTGCGGTTCCAGCAAAGTCCCTCCCCCTGGCTTTCTCCTCCGAACTTACATTCGGGGGGGGGGGGTTCACTCGGGGATTTTTTTTTTTTGAAAAGTCATTTGTAAAAGCCACTTTGAGTCCTCACTGGAGAGAAAGACAGACAGGAAAAGGCAGAGAGAGAGAGAGAGAGAGAGAGAGAGAAAGAAGCAAACAATGGAAAATCCCATGATCAGGACCAAGCAGGAGAAGGCTTTTCTGATCTCCCAAAGGAGACTTTTGGGGACGGATTGCTAACCCTGGCTTAAGAAATTCCTGGAGGTTTGAGGTGGATCCTGGGAAGGACAAAGTCTGAGGAGGGGAAGGAGCTTAGCAGAAATGTAATCTCATCTGGTTTACCTTCTGAAGCTGTCATTTTCTTCAGGAAGCTAAGCAGGGCTGGGCTTGGTCAGCCCTGGGATGGGGGATCACCAAGATGCCCAGGTGGGTGATAATAACATTTCAATTATGTTTTGTGAGTGCCGTTTGATAGTAGCTGTAGAATCTATACACATAAAGTTTGTCCAAACTGAGCCATTGTATCATCAGTCTTAAGTCTACTGTGATAAAATTCATTGCCCTTTGCAAATGTACAAAAAGTAAACCTCCTGATTACTATTCCCACAATGACAATATGTGCCCCCCCAAACCTGAAGTGACCCCAAAATTCCAGGAGCAGCCTATCTGGTATTTCAGTAGATGGGGAGAGGTGAGGAAGTCACTCTGCAGAGACCTTTCCATTTGTTGAAATGTTCCAGTAGATCCAAGGCAAAATTAAAATTTTGCTCCCTCTCTCCCACTCCTAATAGATAAGTCCCTATCTCAGAAAAGATTCTATCTCAGATAAGATTCCATTGCTCTTGGAATGGCAGATAGTGTTAATGAGCAACTAGCACCTTAGAATCATAGAGTTGGAAGGGGCCATCCAGTTCAACCCCCTTCTCAATGCGGGATCAGCCTAAAGCACCCATGATAAGTATCTCTCCATCCACCGCTTTAAGACTGCCAGAGAGTCACCTCCGTAGGCAGCTGATTCCACTGCTGAACTACTCAGACTGTGATTCCCCCCCCCCACACCGATATCTTCCTCTTAAGACTAGATATTCAGGTGCAGTAATACATGATAGAAAATTGGCTGCCAGAGGTAAGAAGGCTTCTGGTTTAGTCTGCAGACCTATGCACAGAACAGTCTAATACGCCTGAACCAAATTTTCCCCCTTATATAAGATTAATATAAGGTAGATTGTAACCAAGTATTTTATGGATTATATGGAGATGTTTTTTCAAGAAGACTCAATCAAAACTGTCCCCTTGCAAAGGGGATATGTGTCTATATGTCTGCGTCCTATGAGCTGCATTTGACAATGGTGATGTCAGGGTGAAAAACCCAAATAGCTATTTCATCCACTGTGAGAACTCCAGAGAAATGCTGAAAGCTCTCTGTCAAGGGCAAAGGTCGTTGCTTCTCCAGCAGCCAAAGATGTTGCCCTGGGCCAGTCAACATTCTGTGCCTTCTGCCATAGCTTGGGGACTTCTTGCAAGGCCAGGCACGTTTCCAATAGTGAGAAGACGGAAGGACACTTGACCTACTGTTGCACCTGGGGCATATCAGACCTCACACTGCAGTTGCACGCAAGACTTTGTGTTCTTTCTTTCTTTCTTTCTTTCTTTCTTTCTTTCTTTCTTTCTTTCTTTCTTTCTTTCTTTCTTTCTTTCTTTCTTTCTTTCTTTCTTTCTTTCTTTCAAAATTCCCACTGGCACATTATTACCCCCATAGATACATGTGTGTGTATTTGAATGAAAAGGAAATTCATCCCCATCTCTAGTTTAAGACTTTGCCAGAAAACCCTGACATCTTAATTATTTTATATTTAAAAAAAATCACCTAAAGATTCTGGGAACGTGAGTAGCCCCAGTTTCATTGCTTCTAAATCTGACTACAGGTGCTGTGCTTGAAAGGCATCACATGCTTCAGTGTAATCTCATGAAACAGCTAATTAAATCAAAATACAGATGTGTCAGTATCACAGTCCTTGAGCATCTAACATTCCCATGGTATTTGTTGGGGGGGGGGGGGAGAGGGCTTTCAAACAAAGTAATATTCACTTCTCTGGTTAACAACACCTACTAATAGTAAGCTAACTTTAAAAAAGACTTGTGAATACTAACATCTGTTCCTCATTTTTTATTTTTTTAACAGTGGGCTGCTTGTGTTTAAAAAACAGTGAAATTCCTATAATTCTACTGTTCCGCTCCCCCCTTCCCCCATCTCAACATTTTCTGCTGTTGCACATTCTGTTTATTTTGCTGATGACAAGTGACAGCATTTAGGGTCTTCACTCCAAATACTTACAAAGGGGATGTTTACATAAACAGTCAATCTGCTTATTGAATACCGTATGTTACTTTCCCTACATATCTCTTCACACACCAAGCCGAAAGGAACAGGGATGATCTGTGTGCAGATGCTGGTTTTTGCAAAAAGATCCTAATTTGGATTGAATTTTGTCGGTTCAAAAAATCATTACATTCAGTGTTGGGGGACTGCTGTGCAGTATTTCCACTGAAGATAGAACAAAAAAACAACAACCATGTATGAACATTCTTGCAGCATGAAAAATACCAGTACATTCCTAATCTAACTATGCTAACTCCACATCTCCTCTGGTGCCCCCTGTAGGATATTCTTCATATCCCTTTGAATCATGCACTCTACAGATCTTGCATATTCCATACCACCTTCTCAAGAACTCGTGTGCATAGTCCTTGAGGTTGATTCTCTTCTGGTAAAATGCGGTATGAATCCTAATTCTGTCAGGTGGATTGTAAATGGTTCAGCATCCTCTTGGAGAAGAGTGACAAGTGGAGTGCCCCAAGGATCTGTTCTGGGGCCTGTCTTGTTCAACATATTTATAAATTATTTGGATGAGAGATTAGAGGGGATACTTATTAAATTTTCCAAAGATACTAAACTGGAAGGGGTTGCAAACACAACAGAAGACAGAATCAGAATACAGGATGATCTTGATAGGCTCAAGAATTGGTCTAAACTGAATAAAATGAAATTCAATAGGGACAAATGTAAAGTTCTGCATTTAGGTAGGAAAAACCATAGACACCAATATAGGATGGGGGAGACTTGTCTTGGCATTAGCATGTGCGGAAAGGATCTAGGAGTCTTAGTAGACCATACATTGAACATGAGTCAGCAGTGTGACTTGGTGGCTAAAAAGGCAAATGGGATTTTGGGCTGTATCAAATGGAGTATCATGTCCAGATCACGGGGGGTGATAGTATTGTTTTACTCAGCCTCACTTGGAGTACTGTGTTCAGTTTTGGGCACCCTAGTTGAAGAGGGATGTAGATAAACTGGAGTGTGTCTGGAGGAGGGCAACAAAGATGGTGAAGGGTTTGGAGATCAAGATGAATGAAGAAAGGTTGGGAGAGCTTGGTCTGTTTAGCCTGGAGAAGAGATGATTGAGAGGGGATTTGATAGCCATCTTCAAGTATTTAAAAGGGTGCCATATAGAGGATGGAGCAGAATGGTTCTCTCTTGCCCCAGAGGGATGGACCAGTTTCAATGGGATGAAATTAATTCAAAAGAAATTCCGTCTAAATATTCAGAAGAAGTTCCTGGCAGAGCGGTTTCTCGGTGGAACAGGTTTCCTTGGAAGGTGGTAGGTTCTCCATCTTTGGAAAATTTAAAACAGAGGCTGGATAGCCATCTGACAGAGAGGCTAATTCTGTGAAGGCTTAAGTGGGTGGCAGGTTACTGTGGATGAGCGATAGGGTTGTGAGTGTCCTGCATAGTGCAGGGGGTTGGACTAGATGATCCATGAGGTCCCTTCCAACTCTATGATTCTATGTAGGTAAGTATCCGTGTTAATCACTTCTCCCCAGTATTTTTCAGGCAGCTGTGCCTCTAGAAGCATCTGTACATCTCAGTTAGGGATTGATTCTTTCTTTCTGCTATGCCATTCTCTTCTGGAGTGTATGGAACACTGAGGAGATGTTCTATTTCTTCTTCATCTAAGTTATCCTTCATGTCACAACTCACATATTCTCCTCTGTTTTTGTGAATGGCTAATGGATTTTTCTGGAACCCGTTGGTTACCATTGCAACATATGTCTTCTCCAATACTTGGCTTTTCTCTTTGCTTAATGATTAAGGATTAAGAAGATATTATTTCTGACTAGAGGTCTCTGTCTTTATAAAGCCACATGCATCCCTATGAATTAGTTCCAGAGTCTCATGGCTTTTACTGAACATATGTGTTCCTTTAACTTGAATGCATTGCATGCAGTTTCTTTCAATATTGCATTTAGTTATCTGCATAAAGGTAAAGGTATCCCCTGTGCAAGCACTGAGTCATGTCTAACCCTTGGGGTGATGCCCTCTAGCGTTTTCTTGGCAGACTCAATACAGGGTGGTTTGCCCTTCCCCAGTCATTACCGTTTTACCCCCACAAGCTGGGTACTCATTTTACCGACCTCAGAAGGATGGAAGGTCAAGTCAACCTTGAGCTGGCTGCTGGGGTCGAATGCCCAGCCTTGTGGTCAGAGCTTCAGATAGCATGCTGGCTGCCTTACCACCCTGCACCACAAGAGGCTCATAGATATCTGCATAGCCTTGGTCAAATTCTAGCTCTCTAACTGGGCAATAGCACTATTATTTCTATGTCCAAGGCATCAGCTTTAGAGACTAAAACATTTCTTAAGATTGCAACATTTAGTTAGGTTTGCATTTCGAATACATGTGTCTAAAGCATACAAATCCTTTTGCACTGTCCTAGTTTTGATCAGTTCTCATCTATGCTTGATTAAACATCTCTGTCTAAATTATGTCACTATGAGGCATTTGCGTTCAACTCACCCAAGCCTGCCAAATACCCAAAAAAAAAAAATCTTATTGATATGTTCCTGGAATTTTTACCATGAATACAGATTTCTTTGTATACTCATAATCACCATCCTTCTTCTGGCAAGTACTTCTGGCAAGTACTCTTACTGAAATCAGGTTGTTTTCAAGTTGTGGCACACACAAGCAATCCTTAATGAGAACCTCTCTAATGGAGATTAAGTTGCTAGCCAGGTATATCCTCTGATACCTCCTGTAAAGGTAAAGGTATCCCCTGTGCAAGCACCGAGTCATGTCTGACCCTTGGGGTGACACCCTCCAGCATTTTCATAGCAGACTCAATATGGGGTGGTTTGCCAGTGCCTTCCCCAGATACCTCTTGTAAGATACTCTTTATATTCTCTTCAATCATGCATACTACAGATCTTGCTTATTCCAACATGACCAACAGGAATTTCCAAACAATCTTCAAGGAAAGCTCCATAGAGACCACACTACACTAATTTGATCTTAGTGCTATTTTTCTCCCGTATTGAAGGAGGTGAAGTAGAATTCATACAAGAGCTGGTAAAGTGTCCTGGATAGAACTGGCCTAGGAACTAGTTACTGTTCGTTGAAATTGATGGACTTTCAGCCTTGGGCTGCCATTGCTTTGGCAAATTCTCAAATATTTTGAGGGTCATGCCTGTGCAGAGTGGAAACTGGGGAGGAAGTGATGTTGTTTCTGAGTGATGTTCTAATCTTCTACTATCAATGCTAAAGAACATAGAAACATGGGGAAATGCTATGGAGGCTATTTGCCAGCCATTTTTTCTCTTCTTCTTCTCTGTTTCCTGAGGGTAGGGAACTGGGACCTAGGTGTGGGTTTTTCCACTAAGCAGACATCTGACAGCCCATAGGAGCTTGTAGGAAGTGGATCGAGAACAGAAAGGGTACCACAGTATCATCTGAGATCTCAAGAATTCCTCAAGTGTTATGCAATGCAGTAATATCATGTGTTATCATGTCATGCGACTTCTTGCCCCCTTCCCTTCTTTCTCCAGATAATAAGATCATTGAGTGTTGGTAAATGGGGGCTGGGGCAGGGCCTGATGGTCAAATGGTTAACGATGGCAAGACTACTTCAAACGAGCAGGTGTAGGAAAAGCCCACACAGTACCAAAACTGCTCAATAGAAATTCTCTTTTGTCCCTATAGGATTAAGCCTCCCCACTACAGGCATTACAACTGAGTTGTCTGGGAACCCGGCATTTACTTCCTGGTATCTACTTTGGCAGTGAAAGAGCATGACTTGTCCCATGCCACAGTTCCTAAAGCTGATAGATCTTCCAGATCCATGTTTCATACTCTGTCCCCTGGCCCACCTTTTCCAGGCCTCTGATTAGTTTTCCTTCCCTGCCCCTAGTGAAATTTAAGAAGATTTTGGTGCCTCCAAGCTCTCAGTGCCTTCAGTATGAGCTGACAAGTCATATTTTAGAATTTCACTGGAGGGTTTTACCTCTTTCCAAGGTTAAGTTTGCTGAAGTTTTATTTATTTATGTTTGAAAAAATACAGGTGCCTTTGCTTGCCTGGTTTGCAGACAGGGCTTATAGCAGGAGTTGAGTAACTGACTTCCATATCACCCACTAGAAACACCGGCTCTGATCCAGCACAGAGCTAAAAACATCTTTTGGTATGATAATATTCAGCCCCAACATTTCTATGGAGCCACTGCAGCAAATAGGTCTACTTATTATAATAGTATTTTTCTTGCACTGCAAAGTTGACTATGTGCTTAGGGAGTTGAAAAAGGAAGAAGTAATTTGAGCATGAAATCATTTCACTGTCTTGCTCAGTCATGGGACTGGCCTGTGCAAATTATGTTTTTAAAAATTAAAAGCTTACAGTACAATCCTAAATAGAGTCACATCTTCCTAAGGCCATTGACTTCAGGCCTACTTAGGATTGCACTCTTAATTTGACAAAAGCTTGGCTAGGGCTGCAAAATCTGTCTGAAAAGACAAATGATATTTTCTATTCCAAACTTACTTCTCCTTGTTATTCTGGCACCCTTTTCCAGAACTTCACCAGGTATGAGGGAAGGAAGGAGGCGTAAGAATGTTATTATAAACTCTGCTCCCAACCTAAACACATTTAGTCTCTAGTGTAAAAATGTGCATAAGATTGAAAACCATGAAAAGTAGGGCTTCTGGTCATGTGCAAATCATGTACCATAATGATTAGGGGTGGAGTTTGTGGAGGGTGGGGTTTGGGGAAAGGTGAGAACTCAACTAGGTACAATGCCATAGAGTTCACCTTTGAAAGTAACTGTTTTCTAGAGGGGAACTGATGTCTGTCTTACCTAGTTGAGTATGTAATTCCAGGAGATTGCCAGGTTGTACCTGTCCCATTCACATATATGGTTATTTCCTTACTCATGTTATAGACTTCCCTGTATTCTTGACTCTAGGGCTAAATCTGCACTGGACTTTTTATCCCTGGAATTTAAAAAAGTCATCTACATGTTATTCAATTTCCATTTTGATATCCAACACTTTCAATTTCCCCTCTGCAATGTCTGTAATTGATCCACAGTGACACTATATTTCCCCTGTGATATACAGGAGTAGATATCACTCACTACATTTGAGAAAACCACTCCCAAAGCCACAGTATTAAGTGCGGGATTAACTCCCTCCCCCTTCCTTACACCTCTAATGCTGACATAGTGAAGCAGTCTGTTGCTGGTTGGTCAGGGAGTCAGCTCAAAGACTGCTTGGTTCCTAGTTGCCATTCTCTCACAAGACTTATTTTTGCCCTCATTTCTAAAGTGACTGTGCTCCAAGCCCACACTTCTATGTGCTGAGATTTGCCTTTTGATTTGTCTTCCCCCCTTGTTCTGCCCACCCCATTTGCTCAGGAAAGGAAAGGTGGTGCTCCTGCTCCACCCCCCCCCCCTCACACACACACTTGTTTAGGCTGTAGAGTCAGGAGATGACAGGAAATAACCCCCCCCCCTCCAGCTTTGTGCTCCTTCAGTGCTGGCTGGAGCTTTGTGACCACCGCTCCCCCCCCCCCCCCCTCTTAGCTTTCCCAATCAAGCAGGAAGGAGAGAGCAGCCACACAATTAATTGTAGAATGCTGTCAGTTTCAATTTGGGGGAAAAGGAAGGAGGAAGATCCGGGTTCAAATCAAACTGAATTCAGCAGGATCTATATGATTGCAGAACCAGCCTAGGTATGCCACTCTATAGCTTCAAATGTTTTAGTAGTGAAACCCTAAACAGAAGGTACAGCTTGTCATGCAGTGATGAGAAAAGCTGCCCTTGCTGAAATCCTTTCTTCCTACAGGTCAACATGTGATACGTCTGTGGCAGGTCCAAGTTCAGTACCTAGAATTTCCAGTTAAGTATGCCAGGGAGCAGAACTTGGAAATAACTTTGCCCAGGATCTTGGGAATCTGCAGCCAGCTGGAGTAGATGAACCAATCATCCTAGCAAGTACATGGAATTTCATACAGTGCAACGGCTGCTGTTAATCTAATTCTACAGCTCAAGCTTGCATGCAAAAAGAAACAAACGTCTCAGATTTTTGTTAAAAAAATTCAACCAAATGTAATATTGACTGAGGGTGTGATTTTCTTTTTTTAATGAACCCTTTTAAATCACTGGTCCGAAATACACTACAGAATGTTGCAGCCCACTTGTCATGGCTGGAATACTGTCCACCGGGTCTCAGAGAGGTGTCGTGTAATGTGGCTGTTGGATCAATTGGAACTGTTTCACAGGCAAGGAGAACAAACCTAAACAAGCCTTTAAGGATGAGGCTGGAGTGAGTGCAGATGACAGTTTTACTCTTCCTCAGCCAGGCTGCTGGGTATTGTGTCTTCCCTGTGAAAAACGACACCCTGGCACAAAGCCACCAGCTTCAGAAGAACTTGGCAGAGGTAGAGCTGAACATGAGCCCTGCTTTTTCTCGGCAGGTTCTGAGACTGAGATTACACACACACACACACACACACACACACACACACCCTGACTACATATGCTGGGCAAATAGCAGTGCAGCCAGCCTGCCCTTTGCGGCAAGCCCTTAAGCTGGCAAAAGGCCCAAAGGGACTTCCAGGGCCAGCCATTGTGCAAGGGAGCTTTAAAAACAAAACAAAACAAAACAAAAAAACCCTTCTGACTCAGCAAATTGGCTCATTGTATTGGCCCTCCCTTGGCTTTGGTCCAAGCTCCCCGGATTAATTGGCTTGTGAATCTGTTTGCTGCCTTGACATCAGTGGTACTTAGATCCTTTAAGTGGCCGTCCGCTGACAGAAGTGGTTTTTGTGGCTTGTGCTGTTAGTGTGCCGACTGCATCGGCAACTGGCTATTTCCCTAAGAGCGCATCAGCCTCTTTCGGAACGAAGGACATTATCTTTTGTTTTTAGCCGTGATGCAGAGTGACATGTACAGTAGGGCTGTCAGGGTTAATCAAGTCAGCCCTGTTTCAATTTTAATAAGCCTGTAATCAAGTCATTTGTTTCAAGCCGGGATGTCACGTTCAGCACACCGGCCTGCTCGGTGCTCGAAAACGGGAATTTAGATGAGCATTATTGAATGGTAAGCAGGCTCCTTGTCATATAGACAGCCGATGCTTGCTAAAAGCACTGTTCTTCTCAGGCTGGGGCCAGTCTTGTCATGCTTTCGAATCAATCACAAATTGGATGGATTGCATACGCTACCCTTTGTGTATGGGTAGTATAATCTACATATGCAGACTCTGCTGGCCTTCTCTCTCACATGGCTTATCTGTTACCCATTGGGTTTATCTAATGGAAGCTGCCCCCCCACCCCCAATAAAAATAACACTGCATAATGTTGGCTCAATCATTATAAACAAGGCTTGGCATTTTAAATCCGACAGAAATGAACTGAAATCTAAAACGAGTAGTCCGTGTTTCAATGTGTTTGTGATTCACAGGAGAAACGGGGTATTTGCCATGCCAAACAGCTGGCTTTGTGAAAATAAATGGGCCACTTACCCAGAAAACCCTGCTTCAGACTGTAATTCTTAGCCCTTCTACTCAGCCATAAGAGAAAGAGACTCACTCTGAAAGAAAGACGATTTTTCTGGAATGATAGGTACAAAACAGCCATCAAACTTTGCAGAAAGGCATGAATTTGACAGGTTCTTTTCTTTTTAAAGGAAAGCCATTTTCTTGGAAGTCCTAGGGTCATTCTGTTTTGTTTTGTTTGTTTTTTAAGTTGGTGTCTTTCCTACAAGGCTTTTTTTACAGCTATTGTTGGAATATACAAAATCTGCAGTGTGAACGACTGAGCAGAGTATGAAGAATGCCCTGCAGGGGGCATGAAAAGAGATGTGTATTTAGCATAGTTAGAATAGGAACTTCCTGATAATTTTCATTGTAATTATCTCTTTCAGTGTCCTGATTGGCTCAACAGGAGACTTCCTGCTCCTTTGAGCACATTTCATCTCTGTTTGCCTACAGAACAGTTCCTGTGCCAAAGGCCAATGAAACAGGAATGTGCTATTGGATGTGTTGGGGAATTTAGCAAGGAGGATCTTTCAGGAGTTTGGGTACCGCCTCAGAGACTTTAATTCCAATTGGCTGGCCAGGTGAGGAAATGATGACAGATGGAAATGCATTTCTCATTGAAACCAAGGGAAACAAACAAACAAAACAGACTGAATAACTGAAATCTGTAGGTTTGATCACTAATCATAGTGAATATCATTAACAGTTATGGTTACACATAACTTGTGAACAGCTATATTAGACTATTGCAGTTTGTTTTACAACATTAAGATTGGCTTGCAAACATCAATCAAATATAGCTTGGATTCTTTGGATCCCCTTGAGATATTATACCAATTATTCAACAGCTGTGACAGATTTCAGTTTTGCTTTTGGGCTCAGTCCTGACATGGGCTTTTAAAGGCCCTAAAATGATCAGGCCTGCAAGTATTTGAAGGCTGCTTTCTCTCATATCCATATGCTGTTCCTGAAATTAACATTATGTGGCCTTGTTGCTGGAACCTACATTGTTTGTTAGAAGCAGACTTTTTTACCTTTGAAAAACCCCTGAAACATTCTTCAGGCTTTGAGAAACCCCAGAAGTGGACTGTGCAGAATATGGTTGGGAAGCATGGCTGTGTAGATGTCCACCTGGGGTCCCTGCATGTTGGCAGGGGCTCATGGGAACTGTAGTCCACAGACATCTGGAGAGCCACAGTTCTGTTCTGACTGTCAGATAGCACCTTATCTTCTTTTCTTGTCCTGTGCAGTGGTTTCAAGAAAACGGTTTAATGTTCGATGCTTTAAACATTGTTCAACAGACTGAGTTGCAACCTCAAAGTATGAGGAATGATGTAAATTTGGTAAGTCCATGCCACTGCCATCTCCTCAGCAAGTTTGTTTCTTGGAAAAGGCTGTTCCTTAGTATTAAAATAAAAATAAACATTTCCCCCCTTTAACATACCACATTAAATGGATATCTTCCTAAAGTGCATTATAATTTGATTTAGATTTAGCAACACATTTCCCCCTCTGTGTTAATTATAGGTCTGTTATTAAAACAAATATTAATTGGACCACATGACAGATGCATATCTATCAAGTTACTGTTGAACATCGTTAAAGAATGTTTTAATAACAGCTTTCAATTGCTCCTAATTATGCATGTGTAAACATCTATGTTGCATACTCCTAGAACAAGTGAAGGGAAATGCATTGCAATTCTTGCATTTCCCAGGCTATCCCAAATACAATTATACCCTTCTAAACCCATTAACTTCGATGGATTCAGAAGGGTGTAACTCTGCTTAAGAAGACTGCATGGTTAATTGCCCTCATTGAGAGGGCAGAATCATACTCAGGTCCCTGTTCCTAGACCTAATTGAGGATCCCCTCCCCCCCCAGTTATTTTTAAGTTATTTATTAAATGAATATATAAAGAAGCAATTTACAGTGTTTGCTCATTTATTGGATTCATGCACTGTTTGCACAGAGCTCCATATGCAACTATTTTTTCATTGTAAAATGTACATAAAGATTTATATTTATATTTATATTTATATTTATATTTATATTTATATTTATATTTATATTTATATTTATATTTATATTTATATTTATATTTATATTTATATTTATATTTATATTTATATTTATATTTATATTTATATTTATATTTATATTTATATTTATATTTATATTTATATTTATATTTATATTTATATTTATATTTATATTTATATTTATTTACCACCACTCCCAGTCCAAGCTGGCTCGTGGTGGTTTACAATAAAACCCCAGTAATACATTGATAAAATAATAAATCCCCAAGTGGCATAACCCATCTGATTCCCTCCAGCACCCTGCAATCACTGCCAGTCCGCCACAGGAGGGGGGAATATATGTCCTAGATGTTCAGGGTGACTGCCCTGGATGTCCAGGGTGACCTCAATCTTCCACAATGTACAATCTGAATAGCCCCCTCTTTTCTTCCATGTGTTAAAGAATGATGGGCCCCATACATTGTAATGTCCCAACTGGAGCAGAATGGATTGCCTCTGAATAGATTGCAATCACACATAAATATAGTAACCTGCATGGTATTCGGCATGGTTTCTCCTGCCAATCTTTCTGCTGTGAACCAGTTACGGTTTGGAACAGTCTTCAAACACGGACCAAAGAGGAGCACACAGCAGTAATCTAACCTGGATAGGATAATCAAAATGGCTAATTGATTCCAAACTTAATTTCTCAAGAAAGGCTGCCATGTTCATATCAACCAATGCTAACAATCAGCTACCACTAATCTTCCCATTTATAAGGACTTACAGCCATCTGGAACTATGTGATATCCTCTAAATCCAAGCATCTCTATGGGGTCTTGGGACTGGCTGTTTTCTAGATCTGCTACCCTAGACAAGACCAGGATTGACTTTGGAGCACAAAAAAGGTCCACAATCCAAAATATTGCAAGTCTGTGTTTACTGGAACTCCCCAATCCTGGCACATTTCAAGCAAAGAGCTCCAATTCAAGCCAATGCTAGCCAGAGACAGGCGTTTTCCCATAAAAGACTATGCAAATAATCTGTATTGCAATGAAGAATGGAACTATTCTCTATTGGTAGATCAATGGCCATTTGTTTTGGCTTCCTCTTTTTTCTTCCATTTCCCCCCCTTTCATTTGCTAGTCTGATTTGTTTAGCTTGCCACAGACTGGTTTATTTTACAATAAGTGTGCCTCCTTTAGAGAGCTGGTTTGTACCCCACTTTTCACTACCCAAAGGACACCCCATGAGGTAGGTGAGACTGAGAGAGCTCTGAGAGAACTGTGACTGGTCCAAGGTCACCCAGCTGGCTGCACATGTAAGAGTGGGGAATCAAACCCAATTCTCCAGATTAGTGGCCATTGCTCTTAACCACTATGCTGGCTTTTTAGCATCTGCTCCTAGATCTGCCTTTATGAAAAGGCATGAGATTTAAACAACCAGTTTGTGCTTTCCATGAAGACGCTGCTTCCAAACGTGTCCTGGTGGTTTTGCATGGCTTTATTTTACATCATCGAGGAACCTGCCTATAGAACCTCATTGTTGATGTGTTATTTCACCCCTCGCTATGACAAGCAGCTCAAAGGGATAGTTGATGGAATTCTCCATCCTCTTTCATGGCATTCATCTGTTTGCTGCATAAAGGACTGGAAATCATTAGAATATAGAAATCATATAGACTCCGAGAAGAAGAAAGATGTCTGTTCACTTCAAAAGGATGGAGCAAAAAAAGGTTCTCCGTTTCATTCTCAGCCATCCATCATTTGGGACATGGGAACCCTCCCATGTGCTAGGAAAAACATTCACACTTTGAAATCAATCTTCGATATTTTTGTAGCATTAAGGAAAATATTAAATCCCCATTGGCCTTACAATTTGTCATGTCCTGCTGGGGCGCTTTCATTCCTCATGGATGCCTGTTGTGCTCTGTGTGTCTCTCAGTACTCCCAAAGAGCTAATTACTGTTCGCCTCCTGCTTTTTGCTCCCTAACATCTAAACACTTGAGAGTGTTGGCTTGGTGCTGTTGGTGAGCACCATAGGTTTTGTGATGATTTCCTCTAAGATCTGGTGTTGTATTTAAGCTCTGTCACATTAGCACAATCAGAGAAATCTTTACAGATTGTGAATCTGCTGCAACAGTCTGCAAGGTCAGCAGCTGAGACTGTCATACATGCTGGAGCAGGGGTAGTCAAACTGCGGCCCTCCAGATGTCCATGGACTACAATTCCCAGAAGCCCCTGCCAGCATTTGCTGGCAGGGGCTTCTGGGAATTGTAGTCCATGGACATCTGGAGGGCCGCAGTTTGACTACCCCTGTGCTGGAGGATGCACTTTCACTGCACTTTTAGATGTTCCCATTTTTGCACAGGAAAGTCCACTTGCAAAAGCACCCTGAAAGTGCGTTATCCAACATGTGTAGAATGAGCCTATGTGTGATTTGTGTGGTTTTGATTTCTTTCACACACAGCCCCAATCCCAAATACCTCACCTGTTGGATCAGAAAGGGGACACTGTATGTACAGGGCTGCGTTTAGAACAGGCTAGGAATCCCATATAGCTAAGAATAAATATGAAGCAGGCTGTTCCTTTGTTCATACGGATTGGATTGGGGTCAGTGATGACTGAGTTTGATTGATAAATGACATTCTGTTCTAAAAGTTAACAATCCATTTGAGCAGAAATGTGAAGCTGGGAAAACGAAACGATTTCTGTTATGTTCTCAACCCCCAGTTTCCCCCTCTCTTTTCAGACCTTCAAATTACAGGGGCATTTCACTGAAAACTTCCTTTGAGGTAAAGATAATAAATGCTTCTCTTCCTAGATGCACGAATAGGTCAATACTAGCAAGTGCTTAATTTGAGCAAAGTTTCATAAACCGAACCCTTATCTGAGGGTTTTCTGTGAGAGAGCAGATTTTTACAATTCTATTTCTATGAACATGTTGGAAACGGGTGGGGGTGGGGTTAGCTATATGGCAGAGCAATGCATTGCATGCATACTGTCTCAGGTCCAATCTCTGGCATCACCATTGCAAGGATGCTAAGTTGTGGAGCTAGAAGGACCTGGAGAGTCCCTGGCAGAATAGACAATACATGGTTAGATGGGGATATTCTCTAACTCAGTAGAATACAGGGTCATAAGACCAGTGGACCCCTAATGTATTTGCAGATTGGGTGTCAGGACTGATAGTATCAATGTGAGGCCCCCCTGATTTGTGGTATCCCTTAGTGGCAAACTGGGCAACCTAGCATTGCCAGCCTGAATCAGTCAAATATCAAGAGACTCACCATCTTGGGAGAGGGGTCTTGCAAGCAATGCCATGTCTAGTGACATGATGATATCACTTCTGACATGATCTGGAAGTAACATTACTGTGTCCCTGGCAGTGCTCTAGCATTCACCTCAAACTCTATGGTTTAACCATAATTTTTTTCTTTTGGCCAGGGGGGACGGACTGAATGCTAATGTTATCCATGTGATGTCACTTCTAGGTCAGGCTGGAAGTGACAAAGTAGCTACAGAATCATGCCATTCATCCCTCTCAGCATTCCTTGTGTTTTGTATGTATGAAAGCCTGAGTATGTACAACCCCACACCATGACCACTAGGAAGAAGAAGAGTTGGTTCTTATATGCCGCTTTTCTCAACTCGAAAAAGTCTCAAAGCAGCTTACAGTCGCCTTCCCTTTTCTCTCCCCACAACAGACACCCTATGGGGTAGGTGAGGCTGAGAGAGCCCTGGTATTCCTGGTCAGTCAGAGCAGTTTTTCTCAGTGCTGTGGCGAGCCCAAGGTCACCCAGTTGGTTGCATGTGGGGGAATGCAGATTCAAACCCAGCTCACCAGATTAGAAGTCTGCACTCCTAACCATTACACCAAGCTGGCTCCCCCCTTCAAATTGTATCCCCTTCAAATTGTAATTTTATATAATAGTAATAATTGCATGCAGTCAAATTGCAACTGACTCATGATGACCTCAGTCTTCGTGCCCAGCTGAGTGGCAGTGGAATAGTCGGGCAAGGAGAAGAAGCCTGACTAACCTATACCCCCAGAAGAGCACTACGCTCTGCCACTTCCAACAGACTGTGGATCCCTGGCCCTAAAGAGGCACATCGGACCTCAACAATGGCCAGGGCTTTTCAGTCCTGGCCCCCACCTGATGCAATGAGCTCACCAAAGAGATCAGGGCCCTGCCAGAACTCCCTCAGTTACACAGGGCCTGAAAAAAGGAGCTCTTCCGCCAGGCATTTGGTGAGGCTGACTGACCCATAACATCTTGGGGTACTTGTGGATTGTAAACTAAACATGAGCAGGCAGTGTGATGCTGCGGTAAAAAAGGCAAATGCCATTTTGGGCTGCATCAACAGGGGCATCACATCAAAATCACAAGATGTCATAGTCCCATTGTATACGGCACTGGTCAGACCACACCTGGAATACTGTGTGCAGTTCTGGAGGCCTCACTTCAAGAAGGATGTAGATAAAATTGAAAGGGTACAGAGGAGAGTGACGAGGATGATCTGGGGCCAAGGGACCAAGCCCTATGAAGATAGGTTGAGGGACTTGGGAATGTTCAGCCTGGAGAAAAGGAGGTTGAGAGGGGACATGATAGCCCTCTTTAAGTATTTGAAAGGTTGTCACTTAGAGGAGGGCAGGATGCTGTTTCTGTTGTCTGCAGAGGAAAGGACGCCCAGTAATGGGTTTAAACTACACGTACAACGATATAGGCTAGATATCAGGAAAAATATTTTCACAGTCAGAGTAGTTCAGCAGTGGAAGAGGCTGCCTAAGGAGGTGGTGAGCTCCTCCTCACTGGCAGTCTTCAAGCAAAGGTTGGATACACGCTTTTCTTGGATGCTTAGGGCTGATCCTGCGTTGAGCAGGGGGTTGGACTAGAGGGCCTGTATGGCCCCTTCCAACTCTATGATTCTGTGATTCTGTGATCTACAGGTCCCCCCCCCCAGACTGAGGGACCAAACCTACTGTGGGACTGTCAAAGTTATTGTTAAAATACTGTTCTAGTTGGTATGTTATTGTTATTGTTATATTGATTTTGAGAGTGTTCTATGTAAATGTTTCAAAATGTTTTATGTAAACCACCCAGAGCCGTAGGAAAGGGCGGTATAAAAATCGAAATAAATAATTAAAATAAAATAAAATAAATTGCTGTGTTCTCCACCATATCCCACCCTATGCCGACACACTCCACCCCAACGACCAGAAGAGCCCTGTAGGAGAAAGCCTCCCGGACCAAGACTGCCACCCCTCCCCCCCTACCATGGAGCTGGGACTGGTGCATACTCAAGCGGGGCCAAATCCTTGAGGGCCACTGTCTCACCCTCTCTTGCCCATGTCTCAGTCACTCAAACCAGGACCACCCCCTGCCCTGCAAAGCAATGGTGGCACAATGCCACAGGGGTGGCACAATGCCACAGAGTCCACCCTTTGAATAATCCATTTTCTCCAGGGCAACTGCTCTCTGTAATCTGGAAATGAGCTATAATTCCAGGGGAACACCAGATCCCACCTGGCATACCTTCATATTATATGAGGGACAGTATTATGAATGTTATTATCCTAGATGTATGGTGCATTCTTCATCTGGATTTTATTGTTACTATTACATATACATTTGTAGTTTACGAATTTTATTGTGGTATTCATTTTTAAGAATTCGCAATGAATGTATTATCCTTGATAATATTCACTCTCCCACCATTCATCATTGCTTCATTTTGGTTATTACCTGGCAGACATCATCTCATACAGTTTATCCCACTGTGCAGTCTCAGAAATTTCCCAAACAACTTTTGAAGTATTGGTATGGATAGGCATCTTCTTAGCAACATGAGCCTTTCATTGCTGGATTGGGAAATCTGCCCTCCAGGAGTCTGACTTAATTAAAGGTTTCCATCAAACTTGGCAAACAAATACAAAAGCTCCCTTGCAGTCATCTGACTTTTACGATCTACTTTCGTTCTTTTTTTTTAAGTTTTTTTTTGTATTGAAACAAAGCACAAGTCAGATCAAAGGTACAGTAATGTTTCCATAAACAAGTGTAATTTAGTTTCTTCCTCCCCCTTCCTTCTCTCTCTTGTTGACCCGTTAGAGCTTAGATATCATTTTATTGCCAAATCACCAGCTGGATCCCAAGTTGCGTACATGTCTGAGTCAAATAAATCAGAAGCAGAACAGAGAGAATGCTAAATGTCTCTCATGTGAAACTGTCCCCTTGACTTCTATGCAGATGTATCTGTCTCCCTGCTTGTCTGAGTTTTTTTGTCTGACTCTGTCAGTACAGGGATTTCATATTAATCGGAGTGGTGCTAAAAGATAAATGGCAGATCTGCGTCTCACTATGTATGTTCATGCTGTCAAGAACAATAGTCAGCGAGTAAGTTAAAAAAAAATTGAGGACCAGTGGGGAAACAGGAGGAGGAGCAATGAGCCAGTGCCTTAATCTTAAAAATGTGTCCTGCCACAAGATTTCTTTGTCCTTGAGGATGCTTACTGGAGTGTACATCTTTGTTTGCAAAGATCCACCTCTCTAAATGTTAGATTTTTTTGCCAGCATGGCCCCCATTCTCCCAGGGGTTGAGGTATGGGGACTCCTGCTTGACCTGATTGTGTCATCCATTTTCCAGGATGGAGAAGGATGGCCACTGTGTTTCTCCTCTGGTCCATAAGCACCTCCTTCAAAGCCTGGACAAAAGCCCATCACATTCTTCTTTGGTCTACTCTGGTCCCTTTTTATAGCTGTTCCAGGAGCCACATAAGCTTGATGAGAGTCCCTGCCATCTAGTGAGAGGTATGAGCCTTGCTACAGCATAGGGCTGGCTTCATCCTCCTCCAGGGCCTTCTGTAAACCCTGTCTCCACCCATGGCCATTATCCTAGTGGTCCATGTCACAATTTCAAAGAACCCCATCACTTAGTCATTTGTAATTTTGGTTGGTTGTGTGGTATGTAAGACTGAGCCTATGAAAAGCTTGCATTGATGAGAGCTCTATCGTTCCAAGAGCAGTGTACTGGTGAAGTGTTAACAAAACTAGGCTTTTACCAGAAGCCCATCCTTGTACCAGTTAAAATTTCTGCCACTTCAATCAAAATCAAAGATAAAAAGGAACACAATACGGTTTTTGGAATTCTTTCATGTTTTGGTCTATGAACTGTTTATTCTTTGGACTCTAGCATTCATTCCTGTGACCTCCTTTACTTGTTTTGTACTGTATTATTTCTGGGTAAATAACAGTCATATCCCCAGAAAGAACTTTCCTAAGAGCACCTTTCAAGAGGGGCTGTGACTTGGACCCCATAAATTGAATCCTAACCAAATCTGGAGGGCAAGTAGAAGAACCACAGTTCCTCTGCAAACCTGGTGTCTCTCACCCTCTTGGCATTGTATTTCTATAGTATGCCAAGGGGGTGTTCTGTGCAGTCAAAAGCTTCACAAACAAAACCAGTTTGTTCAGCCCCTAATTCATGATGCTTCATGGTTTGCCAACTGGCCAAGCCACAAACCATGAACTGGTCCAAACTGCATTTTCCTGGTTTGTGCCCACCCGTATTCATTATGGCACCTGGCTGTGTAGTGGCTACTGATGTACTTGACAGGGGAGAGGTTCTTCTATAGAATCCACTCACCAAAGCTGCCATTTCCACCAGGAGAAGGGGGCTGGCAGTTGCAGTCTGCAGATCAGTTGCAATTCTGGGGGAACTGCAGGCCCCACCTGGTGGTTAGCAGCCTTAATTCCACCTTGGAAAGAAATTCAAACAGGAAGAAATTGGGTTGATGAGAATTTGGAAAGCAACCCCGGCCCTATTCTGCACACGTTAGATAATGCACTCTCAATGCACTTTAGAAGCAGATTTTCCTGTTTTGCAAAGGAAAATCCAGCTGCCAAAGCACATTGCAAGTGCATTGACCTGTGTGTGCAGAATGGACCCTGGTCTCCAAAGTTTCAGGCAGTTGTCTTCCTGAATCCTGCTGCCTAATTATGCACTGCAGATGCCTGGGAACCCACATCATTATCATATTGCGAAATAAATTGTGAAACAACATTGAAAGCAGAGCTTATTCATTTTTCTTAATATGATTTCTTCACCAAGTAGAGACAATATTGTAGATAGTCTAGAGATGAGGATTAAAATGTAGGCCCCGTCATAGTGATGTGTGTCTATAGACAGTTAGTACATATCCTGCCAGCAGGTGGCAACTGAGAACATGCAACAGGGATCTGGGGTTTTGTCATGTCATAAAAACCTACTCCTTGCAATCTGAAAATAGTTTCCACTGTGCAGGGTTTTTTCATACTTTCTTACTACAGGATGTTTCCTGGAAGAATCATGACTCAATACAATAACCTATAGCTGCTGACACAACCTAAGGAGTCTCCCTTTCCCGTAATATGTCATGCCCCTGATCCATTATGCTGAAAAGAGGCCCGATTCTTTAGTTTATGTTTGTTCCGGGACACTGATACGGTGAGAATATCTCACCGACACTTGTCCCTCCATACTGTTGGAATCTACATTAGATAGTTCTATATGCTCTTTGTGCACAAAGAATCAAAGGTGGCACAGGCCTGAGCTGTCACAACGAGAGATGGCTGGTGTTTTTGAAGGTAGTGGCATCACAGGAACAAAACAAAGAGGTGGATATGTATGAAACAGAAAAGGGGAAGGCATCCAACACTAGTTCGTCCGTCTTTACCTCCCCTTTTGCTTCTGCAGAGTTGGAATTCTCAGTGATGCAGTGACTAGTTGGAATGTGTTATTGCATGTAACTCTCACAGCCCTCAAAATGGAAAATGGGGCTCTCTTCTTAGAGTGCTACAGCAATGAATGATGCAATAGTTTTTTGTTTGTTTGTTTTACAGAATTTTCATTAAAACTTGAGAAGTGCTAGGGACATAAATTCAGGAATTAGTCAACGTCTGACTTGAATCATGGCTATCCTTTAATACTTCTGATCTAACCAATCCAACAGCAGTCATTTGCAACATTTGATAACAATAGGGAACTTTCATGTCTGATTCTTATTTTGGTACTTTGCTATCTGGTTTTGCTTCTATGGATGAAGGAAGACAGGGTGTTTCTGCAATTGTGTACCTGACTGGGATGTTATCCAACCAGAACAATTCACTGTTGTTCCCACCAGGACTGCTGTACTTGGCACTTGTGTACACAGTGGCTTTGGGGATACCTTCTAATTCTAGATAATCATATATTCTGCTCGCATAAGCTATTTTGCTATCAGTTGCTCGTCCTGATCAGCAGGGATAAAGCGTTGCTTAATGCTACAGGTAGTTAGGTCTCTGGGTTTGCCAACCTTCAAGTGTGTGTGTGTGTGTGGGGGGGGTGGGGGTGGAGTTCTATCAGAATTACAATTGATCAGCTTCACTGGAGAAAATGACAGCTTCTGGGTGTGAACTCTGTGGCATCATCTCTTCTGAGCTTCCTCCCCAAACTCTAGACTTTGCCCCCAATTCTCCAGTAATTTCATATCTCAGAGTTGGCAGCACAAACCATTCCTTCTTCTGTTTTCAATAAAATTAACAGTCCTAAGACCTCAGCTCCTTATCCCAAAGGTTATTCCCAAATCCACAACTTTTTAACTTCCAGGTCACCCTTGGTAATCACTGTTTGCACAAATCTGCCTGTTCATTTGCAAAGTAGTACATAGGGGTTATTTAATTAGCTGAAAATAAAGGGTGTGACTAAAAGAAGCTAAATTTTATCTCCATCTCTATGCTTTATTCTTTTTCTTGAAGATTTATTCTCCTGCCAGCCTCCAATACTGAAAATTAACCAGAGAATCCATTCTTCTCTGGAATTTGGGCACACTGGAACATTATTGTGACAGTTTTGCCGAGGATATTTTTTTTTGGGGGGGGGAGGTTGTAAATGTGTGGATGTATGTACACACACACACAACAATACTGAAACTTCAAGATGTGACATGACAGCACAGCACAACATAATGCAACAGAACATAGCACCACATTAGATTCTCACTGGGGGAAAAAAAGAGAAAAACCCTCCAGATTGTCAGATTCCAAAGAAAGCTTTAAAGAAGAAGCCAGAAGGCCTTGTTCATCAATTCTACAAGTGAAAATTGTTGTATAAAAGGTTAGCAGGAGTTCTACCTTTTAATTTCAATTCCCACCTTTGTTAAGACATCGATGTCTATATCGTATGTGTGCGTGCATCTGTATCTGCACAATGCTATCAAGAAAGGTGTTCTTCTTGATCCATTTCTATAGCTGGCAGTTGAAAAACCATCCAACCAGCAGGGGGAAGACAAGGGCAATGTGAACAAAGGCCTACATCAGATTTGATAACCTTTTGGGAAGCGGAGAGATCCTTGCTACAATGGATCAGGCTCCAGAAACGGGAAGATGTGGCTTAGTAGCCTATCAAGCCATCCACTTTGGGAAAGAAGCATTACTTATTTTTATTTGTTCAGAAAGTGTTAGTATATGTGTAGCATTTGGCAGAGGGTAAAAACCTAAGTTATTTTAAGGGAAGAGATTACTGAAAGTTGATTAGAGTGGAATGGGATCCCATCAGGGCTTAAAGTTGGCAGACCCTAACGGACCACTTGATGCTTATTATTTATCTCCTAACATGCTCTGTCCACAGTCCAGGGGTTGTCAAACTGCGGCCCTCCAGATGTCCATGGACTACAATTCCCAGGAGCCCCTGCCAGCGAATGCTGGCAGGGGCTCCTGGGAATTGTAGTCCATGGACATC
This sequence comes from Paroedura picta, assembly GCF_049243985.1. Taxonomy (NCBI): domain Eukaryota; kingdom Metazoa; phylum Chordata; class Lepidosauria; order Squamata; family Gekkonidae; genus Paroedura; species Paroedura picta. The sequence continues at coordinate 120,863,737 of NC_135372.1, forward strand.
TGGAGGGCCGCAGTTTGACTACCCCTAGTCCACACTATTTGTCCACATTCAGACTAGATAAGGAACTGAAATACGTATAGATTGAAATGAACATGCATGATTTTGAGCCTGAAAGAAGAGCAGTTATTCCATACAGACCACAAGTATGTATGATCTGGATATGACATCTTTCCAGCAAACCAGATAATGGGCAAGATTGCAAAATGTAGGCGAGGCATTTAATAGTGTATTATGTGACATATATTATGTGGTTGATATAGTGATATCTTAACAGTATATTATGTTGCACATATGATATGGTTGAAGGATTTTCCCTTTTGTCCAAAGCTGGTAGTATGTTACAGGTATCCTGCAAAGCAGTTTATCATGTTCATACTTGCTAAGTGTATATCTTTTGTCACATATGCTTTACCTTATTCTTCCATGTTCATACTTATCAAGAGTGCAATGCTTTAGGCAGGGGTAGTCAACCTGTGGTCCTCCAGATGTCCATGGACTACAATTCCCAAGAGCCCCTGCCAGCACTTGCACATGCTGGCAGGGGATCATGGGAATTGTAGTCCATGGACATCTGGAGGACCACAGGCTGACTACCCCTGCTTTAGGGCCTACTTCATGGGTATGGAGGTAAGGCTGCCACAGAAAAATACATTGCAGTTCAGACCAGTTATAGAATCATAAGGGCTGGAAGGGGTCTGACGGACCATCTAGTCCAACCCATTGCTCAATGCAGGATCGATCTAAGGCATCCAGGATAAGGATCTTTCTAGCCACTGCATGAAGACTGCCAGTGAGTTGTGAAGGGACAAGGCTTCCAAACTGGCAATGAGGAAGCTATTCAGCCAATCTGGGGGGTCTCCTACCTCTAGACTCCCAACAAAGCTCATCTGCCTCTTCTCTAGTTTTCTCTCACCCACCAACAGCAAGCCAGTTCTATGAGGCATGAATTAGGCCAGACATTTGTTACTGGACTTCTCTCTTTTGGGTCACTTAAAGACCATAGTACTGATTTCAAGTCCCTCTCTTTTTTCTGCTTTTGGTAAATATGGACTGAATGGGGCTAAATGTGATTTATAGTAGAAGCATGCAAAAATCAGTATTTGGGGGGTTGAGCATATTGAACCCCCCAAAATATCAACATTTCATGATATTCCTGAATCCCAATAATAATATGGAATTCAGATTCAGCAACTATTCAGAATAGCCAAATCTTTTCAGCTCCATTATAGCCTAGGGGGACCATTATAGTCAGTACTGGTTCCCTAGGGTATAATGAAGAATTGATCTGGGTGTATCTGGGGCTCAGGAGGGGGGGTGATTTTTGAGATGGAGACACCAAATTATCAGCAGAGTTGTGGGTGCCTCTCTTTAAAAAATTATCCAAGTTTGAAAAATATTGGACAAGGGGATCTAATTATATAGGCACCCAACAACAGAACCCCAATCATCCATATTCATCAATGGAGGGGGAGGGGAGTTGCAGGAAGATGTACCGTCACTTCTGGATGATGCACTAGGATTTTCCCCTAATCTCTATAATGGACTGTAAAAAATTATGGATATTCCTAAAGCATCATAATGGAAGACGTTTTCCAGTCATTTTCCCCCTCCTGTTCTTCAGTTTCTTGCGGACTGGGAACTAGGAACAAGGGTTTACCTGCTGCAACAGGCAAATAGCAAGCTTACACATGCCACAATAGCTATAGCAAGGAGGGGAATTAGAAGTGAATGAGTTGAAACCAACCCAATGGTGCATCACATGCAAGTAAGAGAGATGGAGGCTTGAAGCTGGGTTTACTCCTAGTATGCACAGCTTAGAGTTTCAGGGCAAAAAAGAGTCAGTTAACAAATATAAGAACACAAGAAGAGACCTTCTGGATCAGACCAGTAGTCCATCTGGTCCAACATCCTGTCTCACACAGTGGCTGACCACTTCCTTCGGAGGTCCAGCATAAAGAGAAGAAGATGAGGATTGAGAGGGTTAGACCTCCAAACATGTAGGTTCCCTTTAGTCCCCAGGGCTAATCGCTAGTGACAGACCTCTCCTCTATGGATCTGTCTGATCCCTTTTTAAAGCTGTGTATGCCTGCAGCCATCACTGCATCTTTTGGCAGCAAATGGCAACAAATGACACATGTGGCATTTCCACACTGGGAGAAAGGGGTTGGAAATACCAAGGACTTCATCCTCCTTTAGTCTTTGTAATTTGTACAGGCATAGGGATAAGAAGCTGATGGGTAAAATAATGGTGCTTCAAAAAGAAAGATTGGGACTGGGAAATGATCATATGGATCATTATCTAAATCAACCCTGAAAACATGTGAGAACAAATACATAGACAGGAAATTCTAGAAGTAAATCAGGAGACTGTAAGTAGTGAAGGGCAGAGGCATTAAAAACAGTGGAAAATAGTTCTCATCTATTACCATAATCCAATATTACAAGATGCAGCTTTCACAAGTGAACCCTGCACTCCGAGAATGAGTGCCAAAGGCTGAGCATTTATCATATGACCTGTTCTCTGTTCTTAATTATCATGTTTACCTCCTATATGGAAAAAAAAATAAAGCTAGATTGAAATAATATTCTTCAACTGAGCAAGGCAAGTGGGAGCACTGGCCTCTGTGGTCAGCCTTTGGATTTTAAGAGAAAGCATCGAGAGGATAAGGCAGGGGTAGTCAAACTGCGGCCCTCCAGATCTCCATGGACTACAATTCCCAGAATGCTGGCAGGGGCTTCTGGGAATTGTAGTCCATGGACATCTGGAGGGCCGCAGTTTGCCTACCCCTGGGATAAGGAAAGGAGGTTTTTTACAATCCAGGCCCTGCTGCTAGGAACAGTCCAGGTTTATTAAGGAATGATAATTTGGCCAATGTCGCCTGCCCATTAGGTTGGGGCTGGGACCACCACAGTCATTGCCCAGCTTATATATTGGCTGAAGTTTTGACTCTGTAGAATTTAGGCAAATGTTGTATTCAATGTAGGTACCCAGTGTCCAGGCAGTAGTAGAGGTGTGCCTGGCTATCCACTTGCACAACTTGTAAGCATAGGCCTTATGTAACACGGTCCTCTGAACTTGTTCCCAGTTATCCTCTATGAGCCAAAGACGTCCTAATATTTTCCACTCAGTTAGCAGGAGAAAATGCTCTGCTACTCCCCAGCCTTCTAGATCATGGTCACACAACTAGTTTAAATCTTTGAAGTATTGTTTCAGAAGCATTGTTGGATAGGAGAAAGCCAGGATGAAAAACTTTCTCAAGCAAGGTGTACTGGATTCCTCTTTGACATTAACTATTTCTAGTCTTTTCACTACATGGTTCTTCAGCGAAAATGGGATTGTCTCATGTTTACCTGCCTTGGAGGAAGCATCTGGTGCAAATCTTAAGAAATGAAAGTAGTTCTGCATAAAGAAAAACACAGATAATTATTTTAATGCAGAATCAGTTCTTTCGATCTCCCAAGTGGTGTGCTGAAAGATCTGTAAGTACTCACTGTTCTCCGCTTCTGGACGAAGTCAAAGTATTGGTGCTTATCGTTAAGTCTTAGCATCACATGGGGGCCCACCAGCAGAAGCAAGACAAGTGACAACTAATGAAAATCCCCCTTCCCATGGCATCTTGCCTGTTTAATGCCCTCTTTGTTGAGTCTCACACATTAAGGATCTAGGGTTGCCAGCCTCAGAGAACTTTCCCCGATGTGGGTGGGGTTGGGGAACATAATAATATCACTTACAGTTTAACCATAGAGTTTTGGATGAATGCTAGAACATTGCCTAGTATGATGATATAACTTCTGTGGCACATTGGAAGTGATGTCATCACACTGGGGAATACTCATTGCCTCCCATTGTCTCTGGATACCATTCTCTGATCAGCCAGGTGGTTAGCAACTGGGCAGTGGGTCAGAGGTCTCCCTCTGAAGGGGTAGAGATGGTTTTCCTACAACTGCCCTACTGTCTTTTCCTTTCACCCAGTAATTCTGAGGTTATGTCCTTGAATGGGATGCCTCTCTTTGGCCTATTATGCACGGCCGCTGAAACGGCAGCATGGAGAACACGGAGGAGGAAGAAGCGAAGCAAATCGCTTACAAAGGGGACGGAATGCAATGGTGGCAAAACCCAGAGTATCCGATTATGCATGCGGCTACTCCAGAGCTGCTTCTGGTTGCAACCTGGTCCCAGGAAGCTCCACTTTCTTCCACATCTCGCTAACGTGGCTTTTTCGGTAGCATACGTTGACTCTGTGCCTGGTTGCCGCCTGCAGCATGCATAATTGGGGGTTTTAGCCACCACCATTCCACCCCGAATGTGGACCTTCCACTCCATGTATGGCCTTTGTCTTAATCTAGGAGCTGCCATCTGAACCCTGCTCTTCCTTTGCCTTCTTATTCAGTGTGCATGGCCTTCCACAGAGACACTTGTGTAGGTCTCTTCAGATACGATGCCCTCATCCTCCCACACACAATTTGTGACAGGGGAAGTATTAGATCAGACTTCTTTCTCTTCTGTTGACTGCAACTGGAATATGAACTGGAACAACTTGAATGGAGCTAAAACAGTTCTGCAGGGCCTGCAAAAGGGAGCTTTTCCGCCTGGCATTTGGTTGAGACAACGCGTAATCAACAACATCTGCACAGCCCCTGCTCCCTCCCTCCCAGAAATCCATCAATGCATTCTGCCTCTGGAGCTGACTGCACTGTTATAATTACCATTGTTACAATTATTAGTGTTAATAGTATTAATGTTATGGGTATATATATGTTATGGTAAAACTAAGTAAAACTAGTTGTGGCAGGTTGCCCCCCCTCTTCCTGCATCCACACGGGGGAGCATTTGGCCCGGTGTGCCTCATCTGCCCCCGATCTATGCTCCTGCACGGGAGCTGGGGCAGTGAAGTTCCCAGTGCGTAAACGGTTTTAGTGAGGACTAAAGCATCTGAAAGGGAATTTACTTGAACATAATGGCCCCTTATAAGAATATAATGAAAGGTGAGGAAGACTCATGTGGTTTGTTTTAACGTACCACCAAAATTAGTTTTTTTTTTCTGATTATGCTTCTAATTGCCAAGAGATGCCCGAAAGATTTCCTCAGAAGAAACACCTCCTGGACAGATGTTGTGTGTCCTGCCACTCCATCTGTCACTGAAAATAAATAATTAGTCTTTAGTTAGTAAGGCCCTTGGGGTTGTTATGACACTATGGCATACAAAATGTTTAAACAAAGGTCAAATGTATTATAGCATGTCACTGCAACACTTGGGCATAGTTCTGTAGTTTGTTCTACATTACTTCCATTCATTTCCGTAGAGCTGAATGTATTATTTAATTTATTTTATTTTCCAGGATCTCTATACCACTCTCCCATAAGCCTAAGGGTGTTTACACAAAACATAGGGATATACATCATAATCATAATCATAACAAAAACAACCATAACAGTGGGTTCCAGTAGCCATTTCCACATCTCATGTCCTTAAGGAAATAATGCCTGTTAGTTCCCAAGTCTCTTCCTTGTTGTGTGCTGCCATAGCAAACCTTCTTAATATGGTATATTTTATATTGTTACCCATTTCCTTAGATCCTCTTGAAATTTTTCACAGGCTACATTGGATTTCACCATTCTGAATAATTAGGTGCCATCTGCAAATCTGGCTATCTCAGTACACACTCCAGGCTCCAGATCAAGATATTAATTCCTTAGGTAGGAAGAAGTTGATAGCACCATGGAAATCTTTACGAGCATGGAGTTATGAAATAATTGTTTATCAGCAATGATTTGGAGTATTGTTGAAGTCCTCTTCAGATGTAATTGTTTTTTTAATACAAAGGTGCTCTAATGAAAACTGTTTGGCCTTTGCTTCGTTCCTAGGGCTTATGCTGAAACAGGATCAGATAGGCAGCCTATTAAAATTCCCATCTGATGTAACTATTCTATTTCTTCAGTATTATGACAGTCAAGACTGAGTTTTTGAAGTCAAAGTCTGATACTGTGTCCACACTTTTGAAGTTAAAGTAGATCTACCTGTAGCACTTTTATTGTACCCTTCTTGCAAGGACCTCCCTTTAATATTATATCCTTACAATACGCCAATATAATTCTTGCTGCAGGATAATAGCAAGTTCAAAGTCACCCAGTGAACTTCATGACAGAGTACGAACTTGAACCCAGGTTTCAGGCTGACACTTATCTTTTTATTGTTGATATTCAGCATCTCTGTAGAATCTTCCAATTTTTTCAAGTTTGATTTGATTTTGTTCTTTATCACTGATTGGCTTCTCATCTGGATGGATACAAATGGGTAGCCGTGTTGGTCTGAAGTAGCACAATAAAATCAGAGTCCAGTAGCACCTTTAAGACCAACAAAGATTTATTCAGGGCGTGAGCTTTCGATGAAGAGTGCTTTTATTGGCTTCTCATCTGTATTTCTGTATATTTTGCAGTATCTTGGTTCCTAGTTGGATCACTTTAAAAAGTGGTTTCTATTCCTCCAGTCAAGATGCAGATTTTGATTAGGAGATTAGCATTTTTGTACCTCTGAATACTTTAATAACTCTTAGGTACATGCCATTGGACATAATTAATTAATTGACCATCTTGGGACCTTCCTTGCCCTCCAATAATTTACTTGTACTGCAGTCATATAACAGTATTGGTTTCCTAAATCTGATATATTTAAGGATATTTTAATTTTTTTTTAAGTATTTGAAGCAATATCTTTCTTTTACAGAATATTTTACTAGAAATTTTAAAATGCAATCAAAGAAGAAGGAAGGAAGAAAAAAGGGGGAAGTTAGAAATAAAGAGGCTTCCAACATTAGCTATGATGATTATAAATCAAATTGATATCTGTTATGCTCTTAGTATATAAAACAGTTAAAACTGCTTTTCCCCTTTAATGTCATATTTTTCCCTTTAGTCTTCCAACCCATCAATCATCATTTTTGTTCAAATCACACAGAAAGATTATAGAAGGTATCTGACTACTTACAGATAATATAATTGTTTTCGAATTAAAATACTCAATGTGGGCATTTCCACTAATTCTACACTCTTTTTCAACCATTCTCTATGCCCATGTCATCTACCTTCCTATCATCTAGTTTCTTTGTTTCTTGCAACTGATATCATGAATCTTGCTTTTGATTCTCCTCCATTTCTTCTTCAAGCATTGTAGAAGTTCCTTTGCCTTTTGCACTAAATCCAATGAAGGCAACATAGAATAAAACAGGCACATGGTATTTCATTGGCTTACTTTAGAGAATTTGCCTGGACTCAAGGATATAATTTACCATTCTGTACCATACAGCTAAATCGCGATTATCCAAATTATGGTGAATATCTCAGTGAAGATATTGACTCAGTATTCTGCAGCAGTGCAAAAGGCAACTGAGTGCTAAAGTTACTGGGAAATAAATCTTCCAGTATCATAATTCCATCTATAGATCTGTGGCAGGTACATAGAATGATGTGTCTATCTCTGGCTACCTCAGTCCCCCAAATGAATGTGGAGCTAGAAAATGTACAAAGGATGGCAACCAAAATGGCATTGAATTATCTTTCTTAATTGAAAGACAAAAGTATTTTGCTTACTAGATATGTGATGAAGAGAGATATGAGAGAATCGCTGAAGGCTTGGCATGTCTGTTTCCCCGTCTTGCCCTGGAATGACCTTATTTTTTGATTCCACCTTTTACAGTGTTGCCTCCAGGGAGATGTCAAAGTTATATCCCTTCCTTCTCTTTCCTGGGGCTCTTTCCTCTGCCCCTCTTGCTCAGGCCACACTGTAGGCTGAGTGTCTATGGCAAACACCAGTCAGCCTTTTCCACTGGCATTCATGTAAGTTTTCCCTGTTGCTGACCCATTTCCTATAGTTCTCCCATGAAGGCTCATCCTTCTTCCATTGGTGCCACCTCCCACTTCCCTGCCACAGCAAACGTAACAGATGTTTCTAAAAGTAAGTAGGGTTTGGAGACAGTGATAGTGAGAATTATTTCATTCAATGAAGATGCTCAATGAAGTTGATGGGTAGCATATTCAGGACACTTTTGGGGTGAGAGTGGGGAAAAGACTGTTGACTTCATGCCCTGCTGGTGGGCTTCCTGGGGGTATTTGGCTGGCCACTGTGGGAAACAGGACATTAGACCAGATGGGGCTCTTTTTTACTCACTGAGCATTATCAAGAACAGGGATAGTCAAACTGCGGCCCTCCAGATGTCCATGGACTACGAATCCCATGAGCCCCTGCCAGCAAATGCTGGCAGGGGCTCATGGGAATTGTAGTCCATGGGCATCTGGAGAGCCACAGTTAGACTACCCTTGATCAAGAAGAAATGAGAGGGAAATTGAGAGTCTCTGTTCTTGCTGGGAGGATGATTTGCTTTCAGTCACAACCACTGCTCAGGCACACCCCAAATGTATAAAAAAATCAAATCTTTAAATGGGTCAAAGAGTTGGTTATTCTAGGCACCTGATTATGAAACAGGCACTTACTGTATTAGGGATGGTGGTGCATCCAAAGATGGGTTTGATGTCACCCATGTTAGTGAGTACTCAACAAGTTGTTGTTGTTATTCCTGCCTCTTTCAGCAAAACTGTCTTGCAGGAGGTTACATGACAATAAAACCCCACATAAAATACAATAATATTATTAATCCCCCCATTAAAATTATATATCCTGGCAACAAAAAACCTATCCCCCTACCCTCCCCAGATCACCTAGCTCTCTTTCTCTGCGTCCTGGGAGCACTCTATAGGGAAAACAAGGAAAAGTAAATGGAAAAACAATGGAAATGATTTGTTTGCATCTAGTTTAACAATTAACATCTCTGAATCACCAGCATGGGGCATCTGTCTAACCCAGCAGTTCCTTGCTTTCCTATTGACTGTTTCAGCAGATTGTTTTCACATGCAAAAGCCGCACCTTGAAGATAACCCGATCTGCAAACCACCTACATTTGTGCTGCTGCAGAATTAATCAGCATCTTAGCATTTCGGTACTTTCTGATCGTTAAAGCATGGAATAATCTGGGCCCTCGAGTGTTTTCCCGTGCCTTGAGGTAATTTGGAGCTGCCCTCTTGTGCATTGCTCCACTATCTGAAGTTCAACCAGAGCCAAGTCCATCATCTGGGGATAGACAGCCTTTTAGCTATCTCAAGCCCAGACTGAGAGAGCTTGAAAGGTTACGGCCTGTGTTCCCCCTCTCTCTCCAATCAGTTTTCCCATTCTGCTGCAGACAGCTAGCAACAGTGCTTGGCTTGCCTGCCTGCCAGCTTAAGTGCCGGTCTGTTTATTCCACACCTCCGGATGACTCTGACACAAGTGGTTCTTTTATCCAGGTAACAAGTGGGGACTGGTTCAAGGTCAGCCAGTGAAGTTCAAACCTTGTGTGCAGTTATTGTCACACTGTGGAGTAAGGTTGCCAAGCTTCAGGCATGGCCTGGTGTTCTCCCATCATTATGACTGGTCTCCAAACTATAAGGTTTAGTTCCCCAGGAGTTGGGATGGGCATGAACTGGAAGAATACCGTTCCTATTGTCTCATAGTTCATGGCATGCCCAGTTTGCAAATCACAAATTTTTTGACACTAGATTAAGGTGACCAGATTTTAACATGGGTACAGCGGGACACCATTGACTGAGAGGGGGGGGGGTTCTTGATTAAAATTTTGGTCTATATAAAGCAACAAAAAATTCATAGAACGCAAAAATAGTATTGTAATATATATATTTTTACTTGCAACATAAGTACAATTTGCCAGGTGTCCCCAGATCTCCCCCCAAAAGTTGGACAATCTGTTCACCTTACACTAGATGAACCAGTTCGGTTTGTGAGAATTGTGATATTGGTGTCTTTAGTGTGCCTCCCCTGGCACACTAAAGACACCAAGGTTGTCAGAGATCAGGAGTTGACTCTCTACCTGCTGTTCAAATTTGGTGAGGATTGGTTTTAGGGTGACCTATGGTTTCCAATGGAGGGGGTAAAACACTCCTCCCAAACAATAGCAGTGAAGCAGAACAGAATCAGTATCCCCTGAGAATCTCTGCAGTAGAAACTGAAGGGGGGGGGGCACTTTCGCCAGCCCAGCAAAACCAGAACAGTGTGCTAAGCAGAACCAGTGCCACTGTGACACTGCAAACCCAACAGGACTAAGATCAAGTCTGGAAAATGCTTTTGGGGGGAAAGTCAGGCACAGGTCCAAAGATGTAGAGAATGGACCATTTGCAAACTATAAAGGTTAAGGTAAAGGTATCCCCTGGGCAAGTACCAAGTTCTGTCTGACCCTTGGGGTGACACCCTCTAGCATTTTCTTGGAAGACTCAATACAGGGTGGTTTGCCATTCCCTTCCCCAGCTGCCTTACCACCCTGAGCCACAAGATGCTCCTTTGCAAACTATGTTGTTATTGTTGTTATGTGCGAAGTCGTGTCCGACCCATCGCGACCCCATGGACAATGATCCTCCAGGCCTTCCTGTCCTCTACCATTCCCCGGAGTCCATTTAAGTTTGCACCTACTGCTTCAGTGACTCCATCCATCCACCTCATTCTCTGTCGTCCCCTTCTTCTTTTGCCCTCGATCTCTCCCAGCATTAGGCTCTTCTCCAGGGAGTCCTTCCTTCTCATGAGGTGGCCAAAATATTTGAGTTTCATCTTCAGGATCTGGCCTTCTAAAGAGCAGTCAGGGCTGATCTCCTCTAGGACTGACTGGTTTGTTCGCCTTGCAGTCCAAGGGACTCGCAAGAGTCTTCTCCAGCACCAGAGTTCAAAAGCCTCAATTCTTTGACGCTCGGCCTTCCTTATGGTCCAACTTTCGCAGCCATACATTGCAACTGGGAAGACCATAGCCTTGACTAAACGCACTTTTGTTGGCAGGGTGATGTCTCTGCTTTTTAGGATGCTGTCTAGATTTGCCATAGCTTTCCTCCCCAGGAGCAAGCGTCTTTTAATTTCTTTGCTGCAGTCCCCATCTGCAGTGATCTTGGAGCCCAGGAAAATAAAATCTGTCACTATCTCCATTTCTTCCCCTTCTATTTGCCAGGAATTGAGAGGGCCGGATGCCATGATCTTTGTTTTCTTGATGTTGAGTTTCAAGCCAACTTTGGCACTCTCCTCCTTCACCCGCATCAACAGGCTCTTTAGTTCCTCTTCACTTTCTGCCATTAGAGTGGTATCATCTGCATATCTGAGGTTGTTGATATTTCTCCCTGCAATCTTGATCCCAATTTGTGACTCCTCTAATCCCGCATTTCTCATGATGTGCTCTGCATACAAGTTAAATAGGCAAGGCGACAGTATACAGCCTTGCCGAACTCCTTTCTCAATTTTGAACCAGTCAGTGATTCCATGTTCAGTTCTCACTGTTGCTTCTTGACCTGCATATAAATTTCTCAAGAGACAAATAAGATGCTCTGGTATTCCCATCTCTTTAAGAACTTGCCACAATTTGTTGTGCTCCACACAATCAAAGGCTTTAGCATAGTCAATGAAGCAGAAGTAGACGTTCTTCTGGTACTCCCTAGCTTTCTCCATGATCCAGCGTATGTTGGCAATTTGATCTCTAGTTCCTCTGCCTCTTCGAAATCCTGCCTGTACTTCTGGAAGTTCTCGGTCCACATATTGCTGGAGCCTAGCTTGTAGGATTTTGAGCATAACTTTGCTAGCATGAGAAATTAGTGCGATGGTGCGGTAGTTTGAACATTCTTTGGCATTGCCCTTCTTTGGGATTGGAATGTAAACTGACCTTTTCCAATCCTGTGGCCATTGTTGAGTTTTCCAAATTTGCTGGCATATTGAGTGTAGCACTTTTACTGCATCGTCCTTTAAGATTTTGAATAGTTCAACTGGAATGCTGTCACTACCACTAGCTTTATTGTTGCTCAGACTTCCTAAGGCCCATTTGACTTCACATTCCAGGATGTCTGGCTCCAGGTCAGTAACTACCCCATTGTGGTCATCAGGGATGTTAAGCTCGCTCTTGTATAGTTCTTCTGTATAATTTTGCCACCTTCGTTTGATCTCTTCTGCTTCTGTGAGGTCCCTACCATTTTGGTCCCTTATCATACCCATCTTTGCATGAAACGTTCTCTTCATATCTCCAATTTTCTTGAAAAGATCTCTGGTCCTCCCCATTCTATTGTTTTCTTCTATTTGTTTGCACTGTTCATTTAAGAAGGCATTCTTATCTCTTCTAGCTTTTCTCTGGAATTCTGCATTCAATTGGGTGTATCTTTCTCTTTCTCCCTTGCCTTTCACTTCCCTTCTCTCCTTAGCTATTTGTAAAGCTTCCTCAGACAGCCATTTTGATTTCTTGCATTTCTTTTTCTTTGGGATGGTTTTAGTTGCTACCTCTTGTACAATGTTGCGAACCTCCGTCCATAGTTCTTCAGGCACTCTGTCTATCAGATCTAATTCCTTAAATCTATTTGTCACCTCCACTGTGTATTCGTCAGGGATATGATTTAGTTCATACCTGAGTGGCCTAGTGCTTTTCCCTACTTTCTTCAATTTAAGCCTAAATTTTGCAACAAGAAGCTCATGATCTGAACCACAATCAGCTCCTGGTCTTGTTTTTATTGACTGGATAGAACTTTTCCATCTTTGGCTGCAGAGCACATAGTCAATCTGATTTCTGTGTTGACCGTCTGGTGATGTCCATGTGTAGAGTCGTCTCTTGGGTTGCTGGAAAAGAGTGTTTGCTATGACCATTGTATTCTCTTGACAAAATTCTACCAGCCTGTGCCCTGCTTCATTTTGTACTCCAAGGCCAAACTTGCCTGTTATCCCGGTTATCTTTTGGCTTCCTACTTTAGCATTCCAATCCCCCATGATGATAAGCACATCATTTTTGGGCGTTGCTTCTAGAAGGTGTTGTAGGGCTTCATAGAACTGATCAACTTCATCCTCTTCAGCAGCAGTGGTTGGGGCGTAGACCTGGATCACTGTGATGTTGAATGGTTTGCCTTGGATTCGAACTGAGATCATTCTGTCATTTTGGGGATTGTATCCCAAGACTGCTTTTCCTACTCTCTTATTGATTATGAATGCTACTCCATTTCTTCTGCGAGATTCTTGTCCACAGTAGTATACCTGATGGTCATCTGAATTAAATTCACCCATTCCTGTCCATTTTAGTTCACTGATTCCTAAAATGTCGATGTTCAGTCTTCTCATTTCTTGTTTAACCACGTCCAGCTTGCCTTGATTCATGGATCTGACGTTCCAGGTTCCTATGGAATAAAAATCTTTACAGCATCGGACTGTCTTTTCGCCACCAGTTACTTCCACAACTGAGCGTCCTTTCGGCTTTGGCCCAGCCGCTTCATTCATTCTGGCGCTACTCGTACTAGCCGTCTGCTCATCCCCAGTAGCATATTGGACACCTTCCGACCTGAGGGGCTCATCTTCCAGCGTCATATCGTTATGCCTATTGGAACTGTCCATAGAGTTTTCATGGCAAAGATACTGGAGTGGTTTGCCATTGCCTTCTCCAGTGGATCACCTTTTGTCAGAGCTCTCAGCTATGACCTGTCCGTCTTGGGTGGCCCTGCACGGCATAGCTCATAGCTTCACTGAACTACGCAAGCCCCCTTGCCACAACAAGGCAGCGATCCTTGAAGGGGGTTGCAAACTATACACAGTGAATATACAGAGACTCTTACCCTGATGCTTGCTCTTCTATAATCTCTCCAGATTGGGGGCAGATTACATTTCTGGGGACCCAATTATGGATACCCCCCCCCCAAAAAAAAAAAAAAAAGGCTTCCCCAATGCTCTCTCTGGAAAAGGCAGCTGCGGTTACAGCCAGGATCCTATGGAATAATATCTCAGGAACAAGCCGGAGATACCATACTCACAGGGAAGCTTCGCCTGGGCAGGCACCTAACCCTCCCCCCCCCCCTGCCCACACACCAGATGCTGGAATCAAAAGAAGCAACCCAGCTATGCTCACAGTCCCCCAATAAGTCTCCAAAGGAAGGTTCTGAACAGACATCTCCCAGAGTGCTGACATGGGGCTCCCCAAAGGAACCCCATGGCACCCTAGCCATACCAGACATGCACAGAAAGCGTGCCCACAACTCACGCAACCCTTCCCCGCTGATAAATTCTTCTACTCTGCAGAGAAAAGAAAATACCTGTCAGACTGGCTGGGCCACCCACAATTCTTCAAAGGCAGTTTTGGAAGGACATAAAGGCAGACATGACAGGAGAGGTTTGACAGGGCTCCCCAAAGAAATCCCACAACAACTTGGCAGCCACCCCAGCCCCATCAGACAACCGTAAAAATGTTAAGTGATTAATGATGCAACAACCAAAAGGGAAAGGCAGACGTTCAACAGGGGATCCCCAGAGGAGCCCCACGACAGCTTGGTGGGCACCCCAGCAGACAAGCAAGTGGTAGACTGCTCATGTGGCATCATCTTGCATGGTCCATGCCCTCAACCCTCACATCCCCCCCCCCCCCCAAGGGCTGAAACAACTCTCTGTGAACCTTTCTAGTCTGCAGAGGCAAAGGAACACCTGTTGGGTTGGTTGGGCCACCCACATCGGCAGATCTGGAAGGACAGAAAGGCAGACATGACAAGACTTCTGACAGGGGTTTCACAAAGTTACCTCATGATGACAACTTGACATGCACACCAGCCCCATGCGACTCATGGAAATCAGAGTTTCCGAGGTCAGCTGAGTAGCAATGCAAAGTATCTTGCATCATTTTTAAAAGACTGTTTATGATTTCTTGCCCAATCAAGTGTTTATGGATTGAAGTGATGACGTGTATTCCTACGCAGAAATGATGCACGGGAACTGTTTCAAATATGTCCCCAACTTTGCTTCTAGAGTTGCTTCCATAGTGGATGGTTGGACTGGAGCAGTTTGCAACTCTCCAAATTGGGGGCAGATTACATTTCTGGGGCACCCCCAAGAGGTCGCCCACATTTATACCCTCCCACCCCTCCCGAGCCAGAATAACTCTGTGTGTTGTCAGGGTGAAAGTGGGGGTGAAACGTGATTGCCATGGGCACCACCAGCCCTCTTCCCTGAGCACCAAACCTATCCTACCAGGCCACTGGAGCCTAGCCCTAAGCAGGGATCTTGGAGCTTCCTCCCCTTAGTCTGTTCCTGGGGCTCTCCGCAGAGGCAAAAGAGTTGTTATCACTAACTAGAGACACCAGAAGTGCTAATATTCTCTAGAAAGGAGTTCTCTGACTACAGTGGTTCACTGGTGGGGAGAAGCACCCTTCCCAAGTCCCTGTTGCTGTTCCTGCCTCAAATACGACCCTCCGTGGCCCCTTCCAGGCCAGCACCAGAAAGCAGCTGTGCCTCCATCCTTCTCCAATGCTGGGGCCCCATTCCAGTCCACACTTAGGAAACATTTCTGCACCCTCTTCTGTGACTCTTGCATGGCCGTATGCCAGTTGTGTCACACCCATATCTGTAGGGGTGCTTGAGATGCCACCTCAGAGTTATGAAATGCTTGGGGGAGCCAGAGGTGGGTGGGATTTGGAGCGGGGAGGGAGCTCAGTGGAGTAAATTGCTATGGAGTCCACCCTTCTGAGCAGCCATTTTCTTCAGGGTAAATGATCTCTGTCACCTGGAGATGAGCTGGCAAACCAGGGGATCTCCAGGTCCCACCTTAATGGCAGCCCTAGCAGGGACATAAACAAAAAAAATGAATAAAGGGTAGAGGTGCAGAACAGAGGGAAAAGAGAATTTTTTGTAGGCTGGAAGAGAGAGAAGATAATCGCCAAGGTACTGGACTGGGAAGCTTTCAGCAGTTAACATACTGGTTGCCTGAGTTAATAGAAATGTAAAAGTGATGTGAATAGTTGTAAAGCAATATTGTTATTGTAGGGCAATATTATAAATAAATGGGTGATTTTAAGAATCCCAAATATCTTCTGAAATTTCCAAAGAGGGATATAACCTTGTCTTTCTTGGATTCAACTGCAAATCATTACTAGAGGTTCTCCTTTCTTGTCTCTCTTGACTGAGGATAATTTAGCTTTCAGTTTTACAGTCAGTCTGGCTTGTGTTAGCTATCAACTGCTTTCCTGGTTATAAACAATGCAAACTACAAAGTCTGGGACAGTTCAGTGCACTTTAGAGGCCGTCTCCACATGGTTTGGGGTGTGGCTGTGTGTTTGTGTCTGTTGATAGGGATGTTAACTACCTCCTTTTGATTTCGACCACTGGTTCAGCTAACCCAATACCTTTCAAGTGTGGCTAATAGTCAGGGGTTGTGCATGCCTTGGTCATTCAAACCACATGCCCTAAGCCAGTAGTCCCCAAGCTTTTTATCACCAGGGACCGGTCAATGCTTGGCAATTTTACTGAGGCCCGGAGGGGGGGGGTAGTCTACTCCTCTCCTCTGCCCTAATGCTCTCTGTTGCAAAGACATCTGTTTCTTACTCATTTTGCTCGCTTGTGGGTTCAATGTGCCTCACTATTTCTACAGCTGGGTTGAAGCACGCTTTTTGCCTTTTGCCAAGGGACGTTATCGCCGCAGCTGCCACTTGAGCCCCTGCTCTGCTTGCTTTCCTGCTGGTGCCCCTGATTTCCCGCTGCTCACTGGGGGGCGCTGTCAGCAGCAGCTGTGCAGTACCACACAGAAGGGGAGCCTCAGCCATGGCGGCCGCTGGAGAGCACCAAAGGTGAGCTGGCGGCAGAGTGGCAGGGCAGCTCCCGAGGAGAAGGATGAAGAGGAACTGCGGTACTGACTGATCCATGGACTGGTACTGGTCCCCAGCCTGGGGGTTGGGGACCGCTGCCCTAAGCTATGGACCTTCCCTTGCAGACTTCTAATATGTGGAGGATGTGAACCTGGTTTGGTGTCTCTTGGAATGTTACCTTAACCCTGCATAGGAATTTAAAACTGTACCGTGAATTCCTAGATAGGATATAGAACACATCTGCTGCCTATGTCTCACAATGACCATATATATAGCTGAAGTCTTCTATGAGCTGTACATAAACAGAGTTCTGTTCTCAAAGGCTTTGTATGTGTGATCGAGTTTGACGTTTTAGAGCTCTGTATCCTGTTATCCCCCCTTCAAGGATCGCTGCCTTGTTGTGGCAAGGGGTAGTTCAGTGAAGCTATGAGCTATACCGTGCAGGGCCACCCAAGACGGACAGGTCATAGCTGAGAGCTCTGACAAAAGGTGATCCACTGGAGAAGGAAATGGCAAACCACTCCAGTATCTTTGCCATGAAAACTCTATGGACAGTTCCAATAGGCATAACGATATGACGCTGGAAGATGAGCCCCTCAGGTCGGAAGGTGTCCAATATGCTACTGGGGATGAGCAGACGGCTAGTACGAGTAGCGCCAGAATGAATGAAGCGGCTGGGCCAAAGCCGAAAGGACGCTCAGTTGTGGAAGTAACTGGTGGCGAAAAGACAGTCCGATGCTGTAAAGATTTTTATTCCATAGGAACCTGGAACGTCAGATCCATGAATCAAGGCAAGCTGGACGTGGTTAAACAAGAAATGAGAAGACTGAACATCGACATTTTAGGAATCAGTGAACTAAAATGGACAGGAATGGGTGAATTTAATTCAGATGACCATCAGGTATACTACTGTGGACAAGAATCTCGCAGAAGAAATGGAGTAGCATTCATAATCAATAAGAGAGTAGGAAAAGCAGTCTTGGGATACAATCCCCAAAATGACAGAATGATCTCAGTTCGAATCCAAGGCAAACCATTCAACATCACAGTGATCCAGGTCTACGCCCCAACCACTGCTGCTGAAGAGGATGAAGTTGATCAGTTCTATGAAGCCCTACAACACCTTCTAGAAGCAACGCCCAAAAATGATGTGCTTATCATCATGGGGGATTGGAATGCTAAAGTAGGAAGCCAAAAGATAACCGGGATAACAGGCAAGTTTGGCCTTGGAGTACAAAATGAAGCAGGGCACAGGCTGGTAGAATTTTGTCAAGAGAATACAATGGTCATAGCAAACACTCTTTTCCAGCAACCCAAGAGACGACTCTACACATGGACATCACCAGACGGTCAACACAGAAATCAGATTGACTATGTGCTCTGCAGCCAAAGATGGAAAAGTTCTATCCAGTCAATAAAAACAAGACCAGGAGCTGATTGTGGTTCAGATCATGAGCTTCTTGTTGCAAAATTTAGGCTTAAATTGAAGAAAGTAGGGAAAAGCACTAGGCCACTCAGGTATGAACTAAATCATATCCCCGACGAATACACAGTGGAGGTGACAAATAGATTTAAGGAATTAGATCTGATAGACAGAGTGCCTGAAGAACTATGGACGGAGGTTCGCAACATTGTACAAGAGGTAGCAACTAAAACCATCCCAAAGAAAAAGAAATGCAAGAAATCAAAATGGCTGTCTGAGGAAGCTTTACAAATAGCTAAGGAGAGAAGGGAAGTGAAAGGCAAGGGAGAAAGAGAAAGATACACCCAATTGAATGCAGAATTCCAGAGAAAAGCTAGAAGAGATAAGAATGCCTTCTTAAATGAACAGTGCAAACAAATAGAAGAAAACAATAGAATGGGGAGGACCAGAGATCTTTTCAAGAAAATTGGAGATATGAAGAGAACGTTTCATGCAAAGGTGGGTATGATAAGGGACCAAAATGGTAGGGACCTCACAGAAGCAGAAGAGATTAAACAAAGGTGGCAAAATTATACAGAAGAACTATATAAGAGCGAGCTTAACATCCCTGATGACCACAATGGGGTAGTTACTGAACTGGAGCCAGACATCCTGGAATGTGAAGTCAAATGGGCCTTAGGAAGTCTGAGCAACAATAAAGCTAGTGGTAGTGACAGCATTCCAGTTGAACTATTCAAAATCTTAAAGGACGATGCAGTAAAAGTGCTACACTCAATATGCCAGCAAATTTGGAAAACTCAACAATGGCCACAGGATTGGAAAAGGTCAGTTTACATTCCAATCCCAAAGAAGGGCAATGCCAAAGAATGTTCAAACTACCGCACCATCGCACTAATTTCTCATGCTAGCAAAGTTATGCTCAAAATCCTACAAGCTAGGCTCCAGCAATATGTGGACCGAGAACTTCCAGAAGTACAGGCAGGATTTCGAAGAGGCAGAGGAACTAGAGATCAAATTGCCAACATACGCTGGATCATGGAGAAAGCTAGGGAGTACCAGAAGAACGTCTACTTCTGCTTCATTGACTATGCTAAAGCCTTTGATTGTGTGGAGCACAACAAATTGTGGCAAGTTCTTAAAGAGATGGGAATACCAGAACATCTTATTTGTCTCTTGAGAAATTTATATGCAGGTCAAGAAGCAACAGTGAGAACTGAACATGGAATCACTGACTGGTTCAAAATTGAGAAAGGAGTTCGGCAAGGCTGTATACTGTCGCCTTGCCTATTTAACTTGTATGCAGAGCACATCATGAGAAATGCGGGATTAGAGGAGTCACAAATTGGGATCAAGATTGCAGGGAGAAATATCAACAACCTCAGATATGCAGATGATACCACTCTAATGGCAGAAAGTGAAGAGGAACTAAAGAGCCTGTTGATGCGGGTGAAGGAGGAGAGTGCAAAAGTTGGCTTGAAACTCAACATCAAGAAAACAAAGATCATGGCATCCGGCCCTCTCAATTCCTGGCAAATAGAAGGGGAAGAAATGGAGATAGTGACAGATTTTATTTTCCTGGGCTCCAAGATCACTGCAGATGGGGACTGCAGCAAAGATATTAAAAGACGCTTGCTCCTGGGGAGGAAAGCTATGGCAAATCTAGACAGCATCCTAAAAAGCAGAGACATCACCCTGCCAACAAAAGTGCGTTTAGTCAAGGCTATGGTCTTCCCAGTTGCAATGTATGGCTGCGAAAGTTGGACCATAAGGAAGGCCGAGCGTCAAAGAATTGAGGCTTTTGAACTCTGGTGCTGGAGAAGACTCTTGCGAGTCCCTTGGACTGCAAGGCGAACAAACCGGTCAGTCCTAGAGGAGATCAGCCCTGACTGCTCTTTAGAAGGCCAGATCCTGAAGATGAAACTCAAATATTTTGGCCACCTCATGAGAAGGAAGGACTCCCTGGAGAAGAGCCTAATGCTGGGAGCGATCGAGGGCAAAAGAAGAAGGGGACGACAGAGAATGAGGTGGCTGGATGGAGTCACTGAAGCAGTAGGTGCAAACTTAAATGGACTCCGGGGAATGGTAGAGGACAGGAAGGCCTGGAGGATCATTGTCCATGGGGTCGCGATGGGTCGGACACGACTTCGCACATAACAAAATCCTGTTATCATATGTAGGATTCCTTGTAGATATTTGGCTGACAGATGGACCTCTCGGATGAATATGATTTGTCTCCTTTTAATGCATGCATACATTTTATGCAAGTTTAAACCACTGAAGAGGGCTCGTGTCTTATTCACAAAAACAAATAAATGAGGAAATCAAACCTTTCTAAGGTAATGATTGTAGACCTGTATCCCAAGGGAAAACGGAAGCAAATGGGAATTCTGCTTCAGGAGAAACATCTGATGGCTTCTAATAGAAGCCAGAATTCTTATTCAGGAGCAAACCATACATCACCTCTACAAATGTATGTATTCTACCTATGCGTCTGCCAGATAACGTTAGAACAGGCGTTTGGCAGGGACTGACTTGTGGGAGGGAATGTGCAGTCCACACACATACACTCCCATCAGCCTTTATCCCAGGTGTTCCCTTCCCAGATGGACTAATTTCTGTTTGGGAGAAACAGGTGGGTGCAGGTTTATTGGGAAGGATCGGTGGGTGGGTTTACCCCTGGGTCCTGCTTGCCAGTTCTCGTCTGAAAATGCCTCCCTTCACTCCTGCATTAGCAATGCAAATGCAGGTTTTTTTCAGGTTCCAGTGGTTGGTTTGTAATTTAGTCAGTCATACAAAGTCTGAGTACAGGGGCACCTTTCAGCCCAACAGAGTTTTATTCAAGATGCACGCACACTTCTTCAGATACTGTGAAACAGAATTTCCTCAACCATTACATATAGATAGGGGGGTAGGGCGGATGCATGCAATTGCCAGAAAGGGCTAGCTAGAATCAAGATGCATGAGTAACTGGGCGATTCTAGCTGAGATTGGATTAAGAAGCTGTCAAGCTATGTGAAAGGTGGTAAATCCGCATACAAATAAGGGAGTTAATGAACAGATGCAAGAACAAAGTCTGAATTCTGTGGCAACTCTGTATAAAACTCAACTCTTCTTCTTCTAAGTCATCTTGAGTTTCGCAAGGGAGAAAGGTGGCTAATCAATGTCTTAAATAATATATATAAAGAAAATCTAACCCTGCTCACAATATTTCCTGTGGGTGAGGAACTCTCAAATACTTCTCTCATGCTAATTATATATTAGTTTGTAGAATTCAAGCCTAAAATGCCTTTACCATGTAGCTTTTGCCACTTTTGCCATAGTGTTGGAGGAATCCACTTGTGTAAACTAGAAGGAGAAGGAGAAGGAGAAGGAGAAGGAGAAGGAGAAGGAGAAGGAGAAGGAGAAGGAGAAGGAGAAGGAGAAGGAGAAGGAGAAGGAGAAGGAGAAGGAGAAGGAGAAGGAGAAGAAGAATTAGTTCTCTATTCGAAGGAGTCCCAAAGTGGCTTACAGTGGCCTTCCCTTTCCTCTCCCCACAACAGACACCCTGTGAGGTGGGTGAGGCTGAGAGAGCCCTGATATTCCTGCTCGGTCAGAGCAGTTTTCTCAGTCCGTGGGGAGCCCAAGGTCACCCAGCTGGCTGCATGTGGGGCAGAATCAAACCCGGCTCACCAGATTAGAAGTCCGCATTACTATCCAAGCTGGCTAGTATGAATGGACACAGACAATGAACACTTGCTTTTTATAATTAATATTTTGCTGATGAAAACCTGCCTTTCCCACTCCTGCTGTGCTGTTAGAGCTGAGAGCTAGCTAGCAAGTTTCAGTATCCTGCATCATACCCCAATGCTCCGATTTGCATTCCCAGAAGCTGGCCTTAACATTAGTGCCAATAATGAAGAGGGAGAGGGGGTGGGGTCACTGGGTTCAGCTTCATATGCTGGCAGCCACAAGTAATGCATTTTGACTCAACATACTAAGTCAACTGATGGAAAAGAAATCTGGAACAGTCACTGGCCATATTTTGAGCAGTTCTCAGAACCACAGTTCAGTACATGTGATTGAATACAGATCAGATTCAACACCCCCTTCCCTTTCTTTTTGCTTAAAATTCCAACTGGTTTCCTTGCTGTGACTTCTCTTTCAGTCTTCCTTTGCTTTTTCAAGTGTTTTTTTTAATTTTAAAGTTCCCATTTGTGTCTGCATTTTGAAATCCATGTTGGAGACACCCGTTGCCTGTCTTCTCTCCGATCTGCCTTGAGCGGATGCCAGTGGTGGAGAAAAGGGCAGTAGAGGAGGAGGAGGAGGAGGTGATTGAGTCCCCTCTTTGCTCTCAGATCGCTGAGAGCTTTGGCTTACTTGAAGGGTGGCAAAGCTGGAGCCATCATGAACAAATCAAGAGGACCACAACAAAGGAGCAAATGCTAATGGGAGGACTTAACCTCAAAGCAAACCCTGGAGCCCGATGGGATGACAGTTGGCGGAATGCATAGCCAAGGGGCCTCAAAGCATCACTGGGCCCCAGCTCTTGATGAACCACATCAGAAGCAAACACTTCACATGGTGCAGGGCTGCGGGAGTGGAGGTGGAAGGAAAGGTAGCCTGGGGGTTGGCAAGAAAGCACACCCTGCCCCAAAGCAGCTCACTGAATTCAAACTCTATTGAGAGACTCCCTGGTAAAAGTAGAACACAAGTAGAACACAAGCAGAGAGTGAAACAGAGAAAGTGTGGATGCAAGAGGGAGGGGGAGAAGCCGCATTGGCTGATCAAAATTTCACCACCTACCAAAAGCTTTATTAGGGAATCATAGAATCATAGAATTGGAAGGGACCTCCTGGGTCATCCAGTCCAACCCCCTGCAATATGCAGGACACTTACAACCCTATTGCTCTACTCATCCACTGTAACCTGCCACTTCCTTGAACCTTCACAGAATCAGCCTCTCCGTCAGATGGCTACCCAGCAAACATGGCGGGCTTCAAGAGGAGCTAACTGCAGTTCCCATCTGGTTGTACCCTCAGAGGGTTTCCAACTTTCAGGTGCTATCTGGAGACTTCCCATGGTTACAGTGGATCTTCTGGCAACAGAGGTTGGTTCCCCTGAAGAAAATGGCTGCTTTGGAAGGTGGCCTCTATGGCGTGGTACCCTGCTGAGGGGCCTACCCACCCCAAACCCCCTCCTTCTATCCCCTCCACCTCCCCACAAGTCTCCAGGTGTTTTTCAACCCAGAGCTGGGGTATATGCCAGCAGCGGGAGGGCTAGTGTGAGGGAGAATGTGATTATGTAGATTTACATTCTCCAAGAATAGATGCTTTCCTGGCTGCCACAGCCAATTTTTCTTCCCTCAATCCAGAGAAGACCGGAGCTCAGTCATCTTGTGATGGTCCAAAAAGACAGGTGCAGACCAGTGAATGTTTAGAAGTGCCTACATTTGGCTGTTCATGTGAGCAATTGGGAAGATACTGCCACAAAGATGCCACCAAATGGTAATAATGCCTCTAGAGATGCTGACATGCTGAAAAAGCAGAATGAAGTTGTAGGTAAGGCAGTAAAGTGATCAGAGCCTCATGCTTTAGCTCCCCCTGTTCCAGAATCATTCCGAATTTCTCCATATCAGTCTCCTTTTCTAGAGCTGATCTAATCCTGCATCCTGTTTCTCATAGTGGCAGCCCAGATGCTTCCCATCTAAATGTAGATTGTAAGTCTTCCGAGAACAACTGTATTGCTTTGGTATAACATTGCACAGCCTGCAGAATTCAATGTACAGTATTTAGCAATCCAGTTTCACGCAGAATGTGATGTAGATGCATCAATGTGCCAAATTTTAAAATACTGAGTCATGGGAATCTCACACGTTTTCCATAAGGGCATTACTCATTTTCTCACTTGTGTGCTGGTTGTGGTTGCATATTAATTGGCATTACTTGAGGTGGGGAATTCTATGACAATGGTCTGCCGATCTGACCAGTGTGAGGGTTCATTTATTTGATTGATTAATATTCTTAATATCTGTCCTCACTACAAACAAGGCCATCATATATACTCGTGGAACTAATAAAAGGAAGAAAAAAAAATCAGAAGACCTTCATGATAAACACATTAAAAACAAACTCTGAGCAAGTTAATATTTGGGAGAGAGGTAATTTATGACTGGGGATGTGGTGGGGGAGGATTTAGAGCAGGGGTGGGCCAACTGTGGCCCACCCCTGATTTAGAGGGTATTAGACAAAACCATGGGGGTCAGGTCCATTAATGGTTATGAGCCATTGTGACTAAAGTGTAACTCTACATTCAGAGGCAGTAAACCTCGGCATGCCAGTGCTAATGTCAGGGGAGAAGCCTTGGCCTCTCTGTCTGGTTTATTGGCCCTCCAGGTTAACAGGATGCCGGATTATATGAGGGTTTTTTTACAGGTAAGGAAGGTGCACTCTCTATAGGAAAATGTATATTTTAACTCTATGACATTGTTTCACATTTTGTGTCCACCACCCATGTTTCCATGAAACACGTGTTCACCCCACCACCCATTGCCTCTTGGAAGGTAATTTACATTTGGGAAGGTATCTCTGTTTCTCAGAGGGCTGGGGGAATGGGTGGATTTTGGAGGGATAACATTCTGTCTCCCCTATGGCATGTAGAGTTCTGCCAAGCGAGCTGGAGTGCTTGTCTTATTTCCACAAGAAAATGAGGGAGAGGGGGTGTGTGGTTTCTGCCCATTTGGAATGGTGTGTTCTGTAAAGCAAACCAGAGAGGCCCTCCAAGAAAGTCCTGCCTCCCGATAGGAGCCCCCCCCCATATGTTAGACCCCTGTAGGTAGAAGGGAAGATCAGCTCCTATTTGCATTGTCCCATTTTGAGTAATTAATGTCTGTGGGACCGCCCCCCTCCAACACACACACTTCTAAGGTAAAAAATGACCTTGTCAAAACTTAGATTACAAAATCTTAGTTACTAAGCAATGGAGAGGGCCCCACTGGGATGGCATCCCTGCTCCTGAAATGGTATGTATAGTAAAAACTAATAAAAATGGTGTCAGAGGCTCGCAGGCTTCCAAGTCCCCTGCTGTGTGACCCTCTGATCCCAATTTATTAGCTGAACCCAGGGAAGCAGACAAACCACTCTGGCTCCAGACGGTAGACTCCAAGTGAGAAATAATGCAAGGTCCAAAGCAGTGGCTCCAGAGGACAGGGGGAAGGGAGCGGGGAAGAAGGGGGGGGGGGGTTGGCAAGAAAGCTTTCCAAAGCAGCTGAAATGTGACAAGAGGCTTTTGAGCAAGGAGGGAATGAAGGGAAAACGAAGGTTTGGGCTATCTCAGGGCAGCAGCGTTTTTACCCTCGTGGAAAGGGAACTAAGAAGGCTCAAATGGTTTCCCTTTATCCAAATGAGGGGACCGTTCCAACAGAAACGGCTCAATTTATTTTCACATGAGAAGCCCCATTTGCATCCTTTCTAGAATCCCACACATGCTCAGGGGATTGTGGCACTCCCGTTGTGAACGGGCATCCCTGTTCCCTTTCAAAGCGGAAGAGGCTCCCCTTATGCTCAGTCTGCTAAGTGATATGAATGACAAGCAGGAAAGATGCCAGAAGAGAAGCCAGCCTGGGTCAGAAGCAGGAACTGCTGGAAGGTTCTGGGTTTTCCAGAAAGAACTTGTGAATATAATCAGGACAATGTTGCCCATTGTGTAGCATTCAATTTCACACCAGTGGGTAGCCGTGTTGGTCTGAAGAAGCAGGACGAGTTTAGAGCCCAGTGGCTACTTTAAGACCAACAAAGTTTTATTCAAGGTACTAGGAGCAAAGTCTTAAGATCCAGCATTTTGGAGGTGATTAAACATTATCTCAATCTCAAGAGCCCAGATTGATCCCCCAGTCTTCCTCCACGTGCAGCCAGCTGGGTTGCCAACCTCTAGCTGGGGGCTTGGAAATCTTCAGGCATCTTCTGCAGAAGGCAGCTGGGGGGGGGAGAGCAGAGACCGCACAGGGTCCCATGGGGTTGGTGGGCAACCTTTACTGCTTCTCTTACCCACCCACACCCAGACTCAGACTCTTGAGACCCCACATCCAAACTTCAAGGAACATTCCTAACCCAGGGGTCACCAACCCCCAGGTGTGGCCTGGAGACCTCCTGGAACTGGAGTTCACCTGCTGATAGACATCAGCTTCCCAGGGGACAATGGCTGTTTTTAGAGGGGGAATTTTGCTATGACAGCTCATAGGACATCTATTATGTTTTCAACCATTTCTCAATAATTCAACCATTTCAGCCATGATATTTGTTTATATTATTATATGCTTCCAATGTGTAACTCTGTACAATAAACAAACAAACAAACAAATGGATAATCAGCTGTTCTTTGCATATTACAAAGGGTGCATAGGAAGCCTAAATTCATTGGCGATATGCAGAATGTTCAAATAGGATCTTGAACACAGAGCATGGAGGCCAAGAAAGCAACAAAGCATGATGCCTTTTTTCATGAGTTCAGGCATCATTGCTTCTTGGAATTATCCATTCACTATTGCACCTTATTGGCTATGCATTTTTGTCTTTTTTTCTTTGGTACACCTCTTTTGATTTCATTATTGGAAGCGATCCCTTCATTACTATTCAGAAACAGTATCCCAAGGATCTCAGAGACCAATGTGGTTTAGTTGGCAGAATTATGGACTAGTACCAGGCAGACCTGGCTTTAAATCCCTGATGAGCCATAGAGTACACATGGTAACTTTCATCCAGTCTCTCCCCCCCCCCTTCCCCTTCTCTCATCCTAAACTACCTTGCAGGGTTGTTGTGAGGATAACATGGATAAAGGGAGGTCTGTGCACTCTACCCTGAGCTTCTTGGAAGAAAGGCAGTATTAAAACGATAGAACTTGTAAGGATTGCCTGTTTGGTATGAGAAAATGGTGGGTGTGATATTTCTAGGAGTGCACAAACATGTACACTTGGACATGGACAGGCATAATGCTGCTTAATGTGTTGTCATCGTGTAGACGTGGGAAACAGAAAAACAATTTAAGCATCTCTTGAGAAAGCTGTTTTGGCATAGGTGACATGGCTAAAATATTTAGGATTAGCAGATGGAAGAACAATTTCACTTATTGCCAAAGAAACAATTCTCTCCTGATTCAAGAATCTGCCTTGAAATCCCTTAAGCTGGAGAGACTGCATATAATTCCAGGTATCATTTTGAACCCCTTTTAACAGATAATAGTTAAAACCCATTGCACAAGGCCATTTTATTTTGAAGAGCTCCAGGTGTTGGTTATGGCATTGATGATATCTTGATTTGGGCCAGCACTGGTTTGTTTGAGGCTTACCGATCCTTGATCTTGATGTTGCACCATAAACTAAAACCAGTTGGTCCACCTTCTGCAGTATTATTTTGTCTCGGTTCAAAGGGCTGCTCTGATTTATTTACATGTCCATGACTGTTTACACGCACATTCCTACACATGTGAGAAATACTTGACAACCACTTCTCTGGATCCAACCAACCTAGTGGTCCATCTAGTCTAGTGGTCTGTTCTCAAAAGAAGACAGGCAGATGGCTCTGTGAATCTCATGAAGCTTACACTTCCTCTTGTTGTTTGCTCCTGGAATTTTAACATATCTCTGAATAAGTTTACATCGTTCCTTCTTGCTGTCCATTCATTACAATTACATAGTTTAAGGGAGTGACAATCCAGTAAGTATTTTAGTTGATTAATCATCTGCTTTTCCATTGGATCAATGAATTAAATTTAAACATGTTTGCCGATCACGCCCAAAATTATTGGGGGCCTCTTTGAGGATGAAGATGAAATTGTGGTGGAATAATTTAGATACACATTTGTTGCGTATGGAAGCATTTTTTTACACCAGGGGTAGTCAAACTGTGGCCCTCCAGATGTCCATGGACTACAATTCCCAGAAGCCCCTGCCAGCAAATGCTGGCAGGGGCTTCTGGGAATTGTAGTCCGTGGACATCTGGAGGGCCACAGTTTGACTACCCCTGGTTTATACCATGAGATTATTAAGAATTTGACACGTAAACACTTTGTTAGAAAGGTAGACAGCAGAGTCAAGCCACTGTTTCTCTAAATAGATCTGTCACATGGACTACATGTCCACAATTACACAGATGCCATAAGTGAATAATCAAAGAAACATCTTTTTAAAATTCTGAATCAACATTAGTATATCATACCACAGTAATGGGTCTTCAGTCTGTGCTGCTATAATCTCCCTGTGCCTTCACAGTACTTCCAGATCCCAATAAAATGAACCTTTTTTTCCTTCCATTTTTGGGTCTTTGCTGGTAGCAAAGAAAGAGGTAAGAATATACTTAAATTTGGAGGGAATCTTGCTTTCACTATTTCAGTAATCAATGAGACAGCTAGACAGCCAGCATGATGTTGGGGTTAATGTGTCAGAGTAGGATCTGGGAAACCCTCAGGCCATGGAAGCTTGCTGCCTGGGGCCAGTCACATCCTCTCAGCCTAGCCTACCTCACAGTATTGTCGCAATGATTAAACAGAGGAAAATGATGTAAGCTACTTTGGATCCCTACTTGGTAGAAAAGTGAGATATACTGTAGGTACAGTAAAAAATAAAGAGAAAGAAAAGAAATAAGTTATGCAACTAAATCAAAATGGCTTCCGAAATAAACATTTGTCAGCACATTAAAATAGATTCCAATTATCTCTCTTATACATAGTGTCTTCCCTTAAAGAAAGCTACTCTGGAGTAGTGATTAGAATGGCGGGTTTAAATATGAGTCATGCAACTTCAAATCCCTACTTTAATATGGAAGCTCATCGTCTTATAATGGGTGACCTCACAGAGCAGTCGGGAAGTTAAAATTATGACGGAAACAATGTAAGCTTCCTCTTCCGGGGCAGGGGGGGGGGGAAGGCATAAATAAGCAGATTAAAAAAATAAAACTGTAGTGGTGAAAAGAAATGGGAAAGAAAGCAGGCAAAGGCTATCTATATCTTGGAAGGACCCAGATTTTTTGTTGCTCAACATGCAGAGAAGTCTGACCTGAAAACCTTTTTGCTCCCTCCCCCCGTCTTTACTACTACTACTTTAGTGGAATTATAATCTAACTTGACTGCATAAAGTATGCAGCTTTGACCCTTTATCGTCACCCATCTTGTACCTTCAGCATGGGGAGGGCTGCTTGACTTTTTGTTTGCCACAAAATTAGATAGAACCGGCGCTCCTCTCCCACTGGATCATTGGCTTCCGATTTTTCTTGCATACTGAAGTGAGATGCCTGCTTCAGAATGCTGTTTTGTGCCCTCTAGAACAGGGGTAGTCAAACTGCGGCCCTCCAGATGTCCCTGGACTACAATTCCCAGGAGCCCCTGCCAGCGAATGCTGGCAGGGGCTCCTGGGAATTGTAGTCCATGGACATCTGGAGGGCCGCAGTTTGACTACCCCTGCTCTAGAAGGTAACAGAAGGAAATCGTGCCTGAAAAAGAAAAGGGGAAATATAATTCTAGACTGAAGTGTCCACACACATTTCCTCATACAGAATCACTCACTGTATGTTTGGCGCCCAATTGACACATGTTAGTTTTCAGTGCTCATTCAGAGTGATGAAAATGTGCGAGAATTAGGAGTATATTGCATCCTAAATAACATTATTGCAACAACAATTCAGAATGTATATTTTGCAATAAAAATAGACTACAGGCTCCATGGGAATGCTCCTATCAGTCAGGCCCCATAAAACAATCTTACAACAAGCTATATACAGGCTAAATAGTATCACGGTGGTGTGTTAATATGGATTATCTAATCTAGTTTGTACTGATTTCAGATTGCATGCATAAAGACGGGACTGTCTATAAAGGGCAACGTAATGAAGCAGAGTTGAATATTCATAGCAAGGTTCACATCTGTCAAATGTAACAGATTGCCTAATCCGTATTCATGTCATAACTTTCAGCCAATTTCTGCTTTTGCAACTCACCTACTCTATTTGCCATTAACTGCTCCATCTAGAGACAAGAAGCCTGCAAGAGTATACTAAATATTAAGGGTGTGCATTGCAATCTATCCAAGCCAAAACTGCACCTGAAACTTGCAGTTTCAGATGAGCACAGGGACACCTCAGATGATTCCCCCCCCCCAAAAAAAAACTTCTGAAATTCCAGGAGTAATAAAATTTTATCTCCTGTGATTTTGGAAGTGTTTGGGGGCTCCAGGGAGACACGGAAGTAAGGAGGGAAACAGGGGAAGGGAAGTGATATCTAGCAGCTGAAACTAAGATAGTTCTGGATTTTACCCATGGACCTTTACATTTTAAAATGGAAAGGATTGAACTATCCCTGGATGAATTGTGCCGGTGTTTTCCCTGCCACCCTCCCATAGCCGTGAAGGCAATCAAGCCCTCTCCCTTAGCAAGAAAATGGCGGGTGGGCCGGCAGGCTCCTGTTTTGGCTGTTGCAACAGCCATTTCTTTCTCCATCTCAGGAGCTTTTTTATTTTTTAAAAAAATCAGCAATTGAAACAGTACTATATCAATTGCAATACAATCACCAGGTTCTCCAAAGCCCCATCTTTCATTTCAAACAAAAGTAAGGGGCTTTTTGCACGGCTTCAAAATCGCACAATGTTTGCTAATTGGAAACGCTATTGATTTGCCTTAACGCACGACGTCGTAGACAATCTGCAACACTCCTGAAACCGATCAGCAAAAAGCGCTTTGTTGTAGCGCTTTCAGGGGAATCCCAAAAAGTGGATTCACCCTCCGGAAAGCGCTACACTCTTGCAAACAATCTGTAACACTAGCGATAAAGACCTGTGCATTAACATTGTTGCGGTTTCTTCAAAGTCCCTCCTCCTGAGCCTGTCCTCCAAACTTCCGGTGAAGCGATCGCCATTTTTTTTTCTCCGAGCGAGCGGGGATAAACGCACCAGCGAGCCTCTTTCAGTTTAGAGGCTTCCCCGGCTTCAGTCCCTCCCCTTCAGTCACTAAGCACACACATTTAACACAGTCATTCAGCCGAAAATCGGCCCGTGAGAGGGGGGGAGGGGGGGATTTTTTTTCCACTCCGAGGCAGCGTGGCCACGATCAAATGACAGCTCAAACAGAGGCTTCCCCGGCTTCAGTCCCTCCCCTTCAGTCACTAAGCACACACATTTAACACAGTCATTCAGCCGAAAATCGGCCCGTGAGAGTGGGGGGAGGGGGGGATTTTTTTTTTCCACTCCGAGGCAGCGTGGCCACGATCAAATGACAGCTCAAACAGAGGCTTCCTCGGCTTCAGTCCCTCCCCTTCAGTCACTAAGCACACACATTTAACACAGTCATTCAGCCGAAAATCGGCCCGTGAGAGGGGGGAGGGGGGGATTTTTTTTTTCCACTCCGAGGCAGCGTGGCCACGATCAAATGACAGCTCAAACAGAGGCTTCCCCGGCTTCAGTCCCTCCCCTTCAGTCACTAAGCACACACATTTAACACAGTCATTCAGCCGAAAATCGGGCCCGTGAGAGGGGGGGAGGGGGGATTTTTTTCTTTTCACTCGAGGCAGCGTGCCAACGATCATACGATCAAACGACAGCTCAAACACATTAGGCAGCTGGATGGGTCTCTCCGTTGCAACGAATCTACACAGATTCGTTACAATGGGTGTGTTTTTTTTTAAAAAAAAACCTTTCTTAAAGGGAAAGGGGCTGTTTGGGAGCATGCTAACGGCTGCCCATTGGCTGCTTGACGGCCAGGGGCGGGACGAGCTCGGCAATAGCGCTTCCTTTCTAGCGATTTCTGCCGAGACCGGAATCCTGTGGGAAACGCTACAAAACGCAACTGGATACCACTACAAAGGCAGGTATGCATAACGACGAATTCCACTACTTTAAATGGCGATTTTTCATTCAGTGACCAATTTGCAACAAAGATCCCGGTGCGTTAAGCCCCTAAGTCTCCTTCCCTTTCTGCTAAGGAGTCATGTCTTCACATCTCTATCGTATAAAGGGATCTCACTTTTGTAGAGCCTGTTTAATTTTGATAGGACAACTACATTCCCTTTAAAGTTGATGTTCTTATTAATATGGTGCCAGATACATTTTAGAAAAGAAAAAAAGGACCTGTTTAAAAACAATGAAAAGTCAAGCCAAGAGATCTTTTGAGATGTATGGAACCAAATATTTTATTAGTGTCAATTATTCCTTTGCAAACTTCAGTGCTCATGAAGGTTTTCATTCCATTTTGTTTTCTATTCTTTATTGTCATTCTCTTTAATAATGGCATTAGTGGAGAGGCAAGCTGGCTTTGATGTTTTTAATTTGAGATTAGCGTCTTCAAGAGAACAAATCTTTTGTAATACCCTTTCCAATCTGCATTAAAAGAAATCAGTACCTGTCATCTGACCCATGATAGCACTGGTGATGAGATGACAGCATGCATCCTCTGCTGGATGGTAGACAGTGGTCTTATTAAAAACAAACAAGCAAAAAGAAACCTTGGAGGAAAATGTTCTCATGATACGCTTAAAAGGTCTTCTTCATTAAAAAGTACCCCATTTGCCTGGACCCCAAACGTATTTTCCTTTTCAAGTTTCCTTGTCATAGACCCGCCGTGGTGTAGCGGTTAAGAGCAGTGGGCTCTAATTTGGAGACCCGAGTTTGATTCCCCACCCCTCCTCCACATATAGACCGTTTACGCACTGGAGGTTTCAAGCCAGGTTGCAGGCTAGAGTTTCAGTCACCTCAGTTTCGGTTTCAGTTGCCCCACCTCGTCCTGCACCCACATGGAGGAGCATTTGGCCAGGTGCACCTCATCCGCCCCTGATTTGTGCTCCGGCACGGGAGCTGGGGCAGTGAAGTCCCCAGTGCATAAATGGTCATAGCCAGCTCTCTGACCTTAGGCCAGTCACAGTTCTCTCAGAACTCTTTGTCAGCCTCACCTACTTCACAAGGTACCTGTTGAGCCCAGAGAAAGGGAAGGTGATTGCAAGCTGCTTTGAGACTCCTTCAGGTAGACAAAAGTGAGATATAAAATCCCACTTCAGGTTTTCTGGGTTTTAGGTTTCCTGGGGAGGGGGGGGGTACAATATCCAAAATAAGTATGTGTGTGATTTCATGAAGCTCCCCCCCCACCTTCAATGTTGAATCTAACAAAAACAAATTTGGTCCATGCATGTGATGAAGTAGGCACTCAAAGTTATTGCATGCTGATTTTGTTAATTATTAAGGTGCTATGGAACTGCAACCGACCAGCATGCATTACTATCTGGAACTCTTTGGTGTTGAACAGCCACATTGTGATCTATAATCTGAAACTCTCGAATTCCCTTCTTTCTTTTCTTTTCATCATTAAAGTGAATGCAACTGAACGGCTTGCAAACTAACCACGAATAAGGGAACAAGATGGCTCCCAGGACTGTCTATAGATTGTGATCCAGACTAGATTTTCTGTTCATGGAAAGACGTCAGTGGAACAGAATATTTCCTTGCTTCTCCCTCCTCCTGCAGCTCACTGAGCTCCCTAAAATGATGTTGTTGAGGGACAGGTGACGCTCAGGAGCAAGATAAGTTATCTGTGGCTAGAACTGGTAATTATCTTCTGTGAGTGGAAAAGGCAACCGTATATCTAGATCTCAATCCAGTAAAAAACAAAGGTAGATCTTAGTAGAAGCTCCATATTCTCTTGGGTGTTCTGGTACCCAACAGGAAGCCTAATTGTGCTCTCAGAAAACAATGGTGCAGACTGCGTGGACAGTATTGTTCCTTACATTGTTCTTTGGCTTCCATGGCAACTGTGGGATGAGCTCAAGTTGTGCTAGACTCAAAACATGGAAAAAGGAATTTGCTGGACCTTCTTTTTCAGCATGCTGTTGATCTAATGAGGAGTTTTAATGTCCATCCCTTCTGAAGACACAGTTGAGTTTGCTGCCTCCAGACTTAATGGGATTGTCCAACCACAGAGACTAATAGAACCTATTGCATTCCAGGTGGCTGAGGGGATTTCGAGCGCTTGCCCAGAGGTTTTGGAGAACCTCTTTAAACTGCATTGAAAGGAGAGCTGCCTGGGGCCACAAACAGGGTCACTCTTCAGCACTCTTCTACTTTCTGGTAGGCGTGAGAGTCCTGGCTTACAAGTGAGCTGAGGGATATGAAATACATTGGGAGTTGGCTAGAGTGATGTTGGTAGAAGATTGAGGATGAATTAGAGTATGCCTATGAGGTAGCAGTGATGGTGGCTCAGGATGATTTTTTTTTCTCCTTTATTGCCCTTGCATCAGCTGAATTCCATGCATCTCTGTTATTCAAGATGGATCATAACTTGCTAACACCAGTCTGATTAATGATATTGATTTGGTCTCCAGGGGTGTTGTTTTTGTGAGGTTTTTTGCTGGTAAAATCTCTTTTACTAAGTCCAGCCAGGAGGGTAGATTTTCCTATGGGTAGATTTGATGGCTTGGTGGTAAAGAAAATGATTGCAACCTTCTGATTGATCATATAGTTATTAGAGATTGGCTATAATTCTATATCCTGTCCTGGTTCAAGCCTTTGGTTCATACCAGGCAGAGAAAACCACCTGTTCCTCTCTGGAATGTAGTTTTTGATAAGCTCTCTTACAAGACCAAAGTTGATTTTATAGCTGAGATGGTCCTTCTCAAGGCTAGAGAAATGGAAGAAGAGTGTGTCGCTACCATTTATGTAAACAATGTGAAGTTGGGGGAGAAGCATGCAAGCAGCTTTTTTGAACCTGTCAGCAGTTCCTGGAAGGCTGGCATAAGGGCTGTAGGGTGTTCCTGAAGGGTAGAGTGGGGAGGTAGAGACCCCAGGCTATTGGCTCATCCTGCAAGCCCAACCTCCAAGGGAAGGTTTTTTAATATGATGTAATCCTATTATTCTCGGCACAGATTTGGGAACTCCTCTGTGTCTATGTTTCTTCTGCAGTAAAAATATAAAAAGGTTTTTCTCTCTGTGTGATTCATTGGGGCTGAGCAAAAGAACCCTAATTAGTCCATTTGGCTATCAGATTCAAATTGGTCTTCCCCATGGATGCTGATAGGGCTTTGGGAGAGTTACCCCTTGTGCTCTTGATTTATGCCTGTTTTGGGATTTAGAACTATTCAGCTCTTTAAAATAGTTAAGGCCCTACTGAATAACCGTGTTTCTCCTTGTCCTTTGAAACAAGCAGTTACTAGAACTTTATTTTTTTAAACTATACGGGCTAAAAATAAGGTGGATAATTATAGGCCCATATTCAACTTGATGCTTTGGGGGAAAGGGGTGGGACCTATGTTAGTGGAGGAACTCCAGAGATTTCTGGATGACACATGTGCCCTTGGCCAATTTCAGTCTGGTTTCAAGACTCACTTTGCCACCAAGATGGCTTTGATTGTTTTGATGGGTAATCTTTGCTTAAAGTAAGACACGGAAAAGTAAAACCTGGTGATACTGTTAGATTTATGTGTGTACTTTGATACAGTTAACCATTTTGTCCTTATTTGATTGTTGAAACATTGAGTTGGTATTCAAAGAACAGCTTTTCACTGGCTTCAGTATTTTGATGTGGTTGGACACAAAGAGGTTTCACCAGGATAGGGTTGGGATCTGTCTTGTGAATGGCTTAGAGTTTTGTTTTGTCACCCTTGCTATTTCATGTTTAGATGTGGCTGCCAAGTGAAATCAACTGGGTGAAATCAACTGAATATTTTATGTTGGATGCCATCAATATTCAGACAACACCCACCACTATATTTTTATGATCTAAGAGTGGATATGCTTTCATCTCAACTCTGAACCAATACTGTGAGGTTGTTGGCAGGTGGCTAAGGCAAAACAAGCTGAAGCTGAATCCATAGAAGAAAGAGGTATTGACAGTGCTTTGTAAGGACTAGAGTCACTTGTGGATGGAAAGAAGACATTGACAAGGCATATTAAAATCTTGATGGAGCTCATGAACTCAGCCATACTGGGTTGAGTCTGCACGGGGCTTTTTATCCCCTGTGACCCTGAATTTAAAAAGCTCATCTATACCTTATTCAGTTTCCATTTTGATATTTAGCGCTTTACATTTCCCCCCTGCAACGTCTATGATTGATCCACGGTGACATTACCTTTCCCCCATGATATCCAGGAGTGGATATAACTCTGAGAAAAGCTCTTCAAAAACCCCAGTATTTCAAGTGTAGATGTCAGTGTTTTGCCGGAATAACCTCTTTCCCCTTCTCCACGCCTCCGATGCAGCATGGTAGTATATTGCTGATTGGTCAGGGCATTGATTCAAAGACTACAGGAAAACTGGCTGCCATTCCCTAGCAAGTTTCTTTTTTGCCCTCATTTTTGGGATTTTTAAATGACTTCACTCCAAAAGCCCACTGTTCTATGAGCAGAGATTTGCCTTTTGGAGTACCCCCCACCATTCTCTCCTGATGCTGAAACTCCACTCCACCCCTCCCCTCCCCCTCAGGCTGCAGGAAAAGAAAAATATACCAGCATCCTCATGATCCACTTGCCCCTCCCTCAGCTTGCTTGACCAAAGGCAGGAAATAACGCCTTCTCTAGAGGGTAGGACAATCCTTAGATCCTTAGAAGTTTTTTGGATTTTGTTGTTGTTTTTACTCTGGGATTAAGGCTATTTTGTTTGCTAAGCCTTTTAATGATGTTTCAATGGCAGGCATTTTCTTTGGGGTGAGGATAATAGCATTGTATTATGTTGTATTTGGCTTTAATTTGGAATTGAGACACAAGAGAAAGGGGAGATGTTAAATAAAAAAAATAATTTGTACATACTGGCAGGATACAGAACATTCTTTACATATGGATGTGCATAGTTTTGTTTAAATCAGTAGAATAAAAGTAGTTAATTTTGTGCTTAAAACTAGATGACATTAACAGAATTTGTATGGCCTAATTTGTGCTGTTACAATTCTGAAATGAAAACTGAACTTCACTGTATTCCGGTGATTTGGGGGCAAATTCCACTGGACATTGCTGCTTAAATTATTATGGTCACTGTCTCCAGTAGGCATAAGGTAAAGGTAAAGGTATCCCCTGTGCAAGCACAGAGTCATGTCTGACCCTTGGTGTGACGGCCTCTAGCGTTTTCATGGCAGACTCAATACAGGGTGGTTTGCCAATGCCTTCCCCAGTCATTACGGTTTCCCCCCCAGCAAGCTGGGTACTCATTTTGCCGACCTCGGAAGGATGGAAGGCTGAGTCAACCTTGAGCCGGCTGCTGGGATTGAACTCCCAGCCTCATGGGCAAAGCTTTCAGACAGCTGCCTTACCACTCTGCGCCACAAGAGGCTCATTACGCCAGTAGGTGTAGGCATGTATTTTAAGAATTTTTGTTAACCAAGTTTTAGCCTTCCTGGACACAAGTGACATATCCATAGCATGCAACCATCTTAAACTGTTTTCCAATGTCCACTCCAGTAACAAGTTTGTACTAACTGGCTTTTAGAATGAGCATACTACTCATTGTGTTTTGGGTGATAAAGAAGAAGAAGAAGAAGAAGAAGAAGAAGAGTTGGTTCTTATATGCCACTTTTCCCTACCCGAAGGAGGCTCAAAGCGGCTTACAGTCGCCTTCCCATTCCTCTCCCCACAACAGACACCCTGTGGGGTGGGTGAGGCTGAGAGAGCCCTGAGAGAGCCCTGATAAAAGCACAAGAAGTATAAAGTACCATGTTGTATATTCTTTTCTGGCTTTATAGGGACATTATCTTGTAATTTTAAAATGTTTTTGCCATGTGCTTTCTAGCTAGAACATTGACTTAGCATGTAATCCCAAGCAGAGTCATACCATTCTATGTCTATTGAAGGCTGGGGCCTATAAGGTAAGATTGCAGTGTTCCTTTGCCACTGTGTGGCTGTTGATTCAGGAAGGACATTTCCTACAATCTGTGCTCATTGCTGACTTGTGGTCAGCGGCAATGACAGCAACACCCTCTGCACATTTCCCATACAAGCCTCAAGCCCACTGGGGTATTATTTTTCTCATGATAAGCTGGATTTTTTTGCAAGAGGATAGATGATTTTTATCTTCACTTCAGGGCTATGATTCTGAAGTGGAAGGATTGAAGGGAAATGTTTTACTTGGTTAACAGCTCAGGACATTCCTTGCCTAAAGTCATGGGAGAATGAGAGCAAGAGTTCTTAGAATGGCCTCCATGCCCGCAGACACAGACACCCCCCTCCCAAATGAAATCTGGCTGCTCTGCCCAGCTGTCATCTGTGAAGGTTTTTCTTAAATGCCTTCTGTGTTGATGGCTGAGTAGAGAACGGGTGTCCAGCTGTTCATACAGAAACACTACCAGTATCATTGGAAATGAATGAGCAGAGCTGCAAATGAGTCAGATGGCAGGGAGCCCAAACAAAAATCCCCACTATAAATAGGTCAAGATGGAGGAAAGAACACATATGGCTTTTTATAGAGACCAGTTGATTTCGACCATGCCTAGGATCCTGCCTAGGATTCCTGTGGGTGCTAGAAGTAGAAGAAGAAGAGTTGGTTCTTATATGCTGCTTTTCTCCACCCGAAGGAGCCTCAAAGCGGCTTACAGTCGCCTTCCCTTTACTCTCCCCACAACAGACACCCTGTGAGGAAGGTGAGGCTGATAGAGCCCTGATATCACTGCTCGGTCAGAACAGCTTTATCAGACATTTTCCTCCCAATGAAATAACTACAGTCCCTTTTTTTGGATGCTTGATACCTTTACTGCATTATTATTATTATTATTATTATTATTATTATTATTATTATTATTATTATTATTATTATTATTATTATTATTATTATTATTATTATTATTATTATTATTATTATTATTATTATTATTGACGTGGAACATCTACTGGCACAGTCCCTCCACTGGAAGTCTATAGACATGACATCTGTAGTCCTGCCCCCAGGGACCACGCCAGTACATGGACCGCAGCAGTGGCACCAGAGCACTGAGGCATGCACAGTGCTCTGGTGCTGCCATCATCAGTCTTCAAAGACTGATCTCCCCTCTGGAGAGTGGAGGCAGCCTCAGGAGGCTGTGTGTGGGGGGGGTGCCAGCATAGCGACACACAGCACTGTGTCACACTGGGCTGGCCCCACCAGCAGACATGCCAGCAGACAACGAGGGAGGTGGGGGGAGGAGGGAGGGGACAGGGAGCAAGGATTTGTACCCCATATGTGGATGTTCCACATAAGGGGCGAGAATCCTTGTCAGTTGATTTTTTAATTATCATCATTGGATTTATTACCTGCTGCTCTGAAGACGCTGGCTCACAGGATGCTCACAGGACAACCTCAGGATGCAGGTGACGTCATGTGGAGGCGGCTCTAAAACCCAGCAGCAACCAGAGGCTGACCATGAGATTCCTCATGTGGAAAGGGTCTTAGTCAACCAAGCAGGCTAGCTGGTACCCAGCTGAAAGAGGACTTTTCCCTCCTGTAGTACTGTATGGATGAGGTAATGAGAGATAAGGCATGTGAGATGTTTTGCTGAATAAAATAAATGGTGTCATTATAGAGAATGAGGTTAAAGGGGGCAGATCTGTGCTGAACAGGTCAAACTTCTAGTCGAAAGAAACAAATGGGAACAGTTTCATCCCCTGAGGGGGAAAGAACTTGCCATCCTTCCTGATAAAGGTTCAGCAGCAAAGCTGACAATATCACTTCACCTGAACAACTAATACGAACAGAAAGGAACATGGTATTTGACTGAATGTCCACCTCCAGCAGTGAGGGAAGGAAATGATCAGGTGACCCCTCTCTCTCTCTCTCTCTCTCTCTCTCTCTCTCTTTTGTAGAGTTGCCAGGCACTGGCAGAGATGCCACTGCCAAGCTATCCCAGAAGTTTTGGGGATGGGGCAAGGGGCAGATGTGATATGGCATTACATTTTAATATTATGTCTGGTTGAAAATCTGGAAGTGATGTCAGCACGTCCTCTGAAACCTTCAGGATGTCATGGTATTATCATAGAGTTTCCAGGGGACAGACTCATACACTGATTTCACTTTTGAGTTTTTACCTGAAAGTGATGTTGACATCTTGTACAATACCCTTTCTTGTTCCCACAGGTCTCCTGCCAGCCTCAAAGGCAGGGACAGGTAGGAGAACCAAGTGGCAGAAAAATGTCTGTCCAATTTGGGCACACAGGTTGCCTAACCTCTCACTGTTCTACTTTCTATACACATTAATTTGTGATGATCCTTTTGCCTGTGATATAATATAACATTCTACATGAATATTTTTCCCAATCCCCTCCTTCCACACAACATATTTATTACATTGGATACTTCTGGAATGAGTGTTGGCTGAAAGAACAGGGGGGGGGGAGAGATGATATAAGAACTGTTGCTGAAGAAGAAAACTAATTTTGTGAAACATTCGAGCCAAAGATACTTATATTGTTGGCTACTGAGAATGTCAAAACTTCCAGTATTACTAAACAAGGAAAAAGAACTGCAGACCTTCCTGAGATAAATTTAATTGTAGTGAGCACAGAAAAGTTCAGGGAGTTATGAGGCTTGTCAACTAAGGACAGTTTTGAGGGATACTTTGAGCCTCTTATTGGGTCTGCATACTTTGAGATTATAGAGAGAAGGTTCCTAACAGTGATCACCTGAACAACCACAGTGGTGTAGATTGGTATTCTCCTGTTTCCCTTTCTTCCCTTATTTGTTTGCCCGTAGGTTTATAACTAATACCAGTCAGTTTGATACAAGGGCAGCCAAACTGTGGCTCTCCAGGTGTCCTTGGACTACAGTTCCCATGAGTCTCTGCCAGCACAGATTGGCCACTGCTGAATCTATAAGATCTTCATCAGAGATCAATCTTTTTAAGATTTTACACCCTGGTTGAAAAAAAAATGTTTATACTTATATTGTATTTTAACTATATGTTATTGTATTGAGCTAGTAGGGGCTCATGGGAATTGTAGGCCATGGACACTGTTTGGCCAAGATTGGTATAGTAGTTTAAAAGACTTGGATTTAAATTCCTGTTCAATCTTGACATTTACTAGTTCACCTTTGCCAGTCCTTCTCAGCTTGGCCTGCCTTATAGTTTGTTTGTTAAGAGTAAAATGTCAGATATGAGGACCAGGGAGCTCCTCCAAAGTAGAGTAGGAAGAAATATGACAGATCAATAGACCACCATTTTGCCTTCCTTTCTATTGTGTGTGGAAGATGTGTAGAAGGGAGAATCTGAGGTGGATAGTCATTGCCTTCCTTGGTGATCTCCCTTCCAAGTACTGACCTGTCTTAGCTTCCAAGATCTGACATGATCAAGCTATACAGTATCTCTGTGTCTATTTGACCCTTCTAAAAACATCAAATATAATAAATCATATGAAATATAAAAACAGGAACATAAGATCCCAATAAACATTCTGAGGAAATAAAAATAGGGTATATACAAGTGTCATTCATAAGGAGGTTCCAACTTCAACTTTAGAGATATTTTAAAAATTCACCTCATACTTTAAAAATAGTACCTTTGGCCCCAGGTAATGACTGGGGAAGGGAATGGCAAACCACCCTGTATTGAGTCTGCCATGAAAACGCTGGAGGGCGTCACCCCAAGGGTCAGACATGACTCGGTGCTTGCACAGGGGATACCTTTACCTTTGGCCCCAGGTGAGCATCTGCAGAAAGGGCATTTTAAATCTGAGGTGCTGCCACTGTGAAAGCCTTGTCTTGGTGCTGATCCATCTGGTAGATGAGAATGGAAAGCACAAAATATTACATCTAATTATCTTAACCTGTGGGCAAGTTCATATAGGAGAAGGCACTTTAGTTTCAGACCATGTAGAGCAGGGGTAGTCAAACTGCGGCCCTCCAGATGTCCATGGACTACAATTCCCAAGAGCCCCTGCCAACATTTGCTGGCAGGGGCTCCTGGGAATTGTAGTCCATGGACATCTGGAGGGCCGCAGTTTGACTACCCCTGATGTAGAGCTTTAGAAGTAATAATTAGCACTTTGGATGATTTATTAGTGATATGGAAGGCCAGGTGTGATACAGCTTTGTGTGTGTGTGTGGTGCGTATTTACTTGACAACTGTCCAGTCATTCTCCTGACCAACAACTGGAGCAGCTTCCAAAATGTATAATATGTAAAGTATAAATGCAAACAGTTCAGTTCCACTCTTGTCTTGGGACCTCCTGATCAGACATCCATATTTCAGAACAGAATACTGAATATTAAGATACCTCCACTGGAGAACAACAATTTTCTTTTCTCTCTTTTTTTTTTTTTTGCATTCATAATTCAACTGCCTACATGAACCATTTAAAAAAAAGCTTAAGGGAGAAATGATTATCAATAATAATAATGATGGTTGCAAAATGACCTTGAGGGCAAAATCTAATGATCAGACTATCAGAAGCTTGGATCTGTAAATAATGGTGCCATGCTCATCCCCTCTGGGCTCCATTATTG
The DNA here is from genome assembly GCF_049243985.1 of Paroedura picta. NCBI lineage: Eukaryota > Metazoa > Chordata > Lepidosauria > Squamata > Gekkonidae > Paroedura > Paroedura picta. The sequence goes on from NC_135372.1 coordinate 120,906,212, forward strand.
GCTTGTCAAAGAACCTTTTCCTTGGCAGCTGCATAGAGAGAAAGACAGCTTATCTGAATGTGAACATGTTCAGCTTTCCTCTCCCACACTTAGCCGTAGACATGGGGGTGTGGGAGCCAAATGGGGGAGCCCCATTTCCACATCCAACCTACCTTTTCAGCCAGGGCATTCATTGTCATGTAAAGAAGCAATGGCTCAACACAGTCTGCTGGTGGATGGGATGAAGGGAGGGAGGGAAGGAAGGTGGGGGAGCTGGTACCTTTTTTGTCACAGAAACAAAATTATGTAGGTTTCACAGGCTTCTTGAAGACAATGTTCATCAATCAATGCAGGACAGTAGATTGATTCAAGAGGAGTCAAGAATAGGTATTTGGGGAGGAAGTCATTAAACACTTAAACTTAATAGGACCCGACAGATTCCCCACATTTAATTCTTTTGTTGCTCTGGAATTTCAATTTGATCTGAATTCCACAGTTCTCAGTTTCTGCCATGAAATGACTCCCCAGTAGCACCTTTCAGTTTTCTTCTGTAAATTATACTAAACAAAAAGAAGTACTCGGGGGCATAGAAGCAACTCCACAAAGTCAATTTAATTTGTGATTGTAATATTTTTTAAATCCTCGTGTAATGTTTTTGGAGTACTTGGGATAGAACAAAAAGTCTAATTAATTCCACCCCCACCCTTGAAAACAATTCAGGAAAGCTCTGGAGAGATACCCCCTCATCACAGAATGATGGCCTGATAACTTTCCTCAGAACAGATGTATAAGTTATTAAACTGGCAAAAGTGTTGGGAGGGGTGGAAGTCTACAAAAATAAGTCCTACTTCATCTGAAAGTGGGTATTTAGTCTTTGGGCATTTGTCATAGACTGTAGGTGTTGTGAAACACACCGACTTCTGCCACTGCACACATATGGGAAGAAGGCGTTTGACTACCCCAAGAAACTTTGAATCCCAATGGTGAACACTCCAATATGTTCATGTTTCCCTATTTTTTTTCACAGACTTCTCAAATTCTGGCTTAGCATACGGAACTTCTAAAATGAATGCTGGGCTTGGAGCATGTGCAGTTTGGCACAACCTTCTGCCCTAGCAGTTCATTTGAATCACTTGTCTGGTCTTTCTCCAAAGGGAACCTGATATTTTAGAACTTCTGAACCAGTTGCTGGGTTATTTCCAGATTGTGTACATGGCCCTGTACATCCAGTTGGTAATGTTGCCAACTCTGGCTTGGGGAAATTCCTGGTGATTTGGGGATGTGCCTAGAGAAGGCAGAGTTTAGGGAGGGGAGTGGGTCAAGCAGTCTACCCACCAGCACAACCATTTTCTTCTGGAAATAAACTACACCAGTCTGGAGAACAGCTGTAATTCCAGGATAACTCAACCCTGTGGTTACTAACCCTAACAGCTGCGGTTGTGTCTGGCCCCCATCTGTATTCCTGATATGTACACATAACATAAATATATAAAATGTTGCAATAACAACCATTCACATTGTGATTGTACAAGCAATGAAACGCTCACACATAGATCTTCATGCAGTTATGTCACAGGGGGCTTGTGTGTGTGTGTGTGTGTGTGTGTTATAACAATAGGAATGCAGAAGATACAAATCAAGTGAAAAACCTCAAAGGCTGAGGCAACATCTCAATGCTCACATCTCAATGGCACCTTTAACCAACAAAGGTCTTCAAGGTGACACTGGACTCAAAATTTGATCCCAGCACAGACCAGCACAGCTTCAGACCAGCACAGCTACCCACCTGAATCGACCTTCCTGGACTAGTAATAAGACGTTCTCATTCAACTCAAATTCAGGAGAAGCAGAAGACATAGCAAAACAAAATTCTGCACCATTAAAGAAGAATGGCGTAAGAGAGATCATCTTTTAATATATATTTTCCTGTAAGATCTCTGCTTTGGATTCTTGGAGTACGACTTTTACAAACTTGGATGACCTCTCAGTGCCACTCTTGCCATGCATCACCAGCCTCTCGTGCTGGCAGGTCGGGCATTTGGGGGCATTAACATTGTATTGTAAGGACCACAGTCTGGAAAAGTGCACAATGCACACAGTTCTGAGTTCCGTACTCATAGAGGATGGACTGGCCAGTTTCTTTTTGCCCTCATTTTGCCCTTTCTGAACTTTGTGTGGCCTCAATATATGATGGGGTCCAAGGCACAACGCACAGACTGCATGCATGCACCAAGGTTTCCAACTCGTTACCTTATTTCACAGCCCTTAAGTTCTAGTTGCTGGGTGTGACTGAATTGACTGGTTTAGGTTTGACTGGATCTCAAGTGGGGTGCCATGATTTAGGGTACTCTAGAGCAGCGGCCCCCAACCTTCTTAAGGCTGGGGACCGCTAACAGGGGTGGAAGGGAGAGGGAGGCCTGGCAGTGCCGCCCATGCGCGGCAGCTCCGTGCAAACATGCATGCCCACAGGGCACAAACATGCATGCATGACAGTTCTGCTCAAATGCACATGCGTGAAGCAGTAGCACATGAACGTTTGCGCTCGCTGGCGGATGCAAGTGCGCCTGCATGGAGCTCCGCACAAGCGCACGCCTCCCTCCACGCAGCACAGGGCTCGCCAGGCCTTGAGCGAATGCCTGGCGAGCACTGCGCTGCGGGGGGGGGGGGGGGGTGAGGTGCCTCCCTCTTCCCCGCCATGGCTTGGTGGCGAGGCTTTTGCGGCCTGCCACCAGGCCGTAGACCAGGGGTTGATGACTACTGCTCTAGAGGCAGCTTCACAATGGCAGTGGCAACAACTAAGGAAGGCTTCAGACAGATTCAGAGAGAGATTGCCCTCTCTCCTTTCAAAGGAATGTCCCCAGTGATCCTTTTTGCTAAGGAAAACTGAAGTTTCCATTCCTTCCCTATCAGATATGTCAAGTTTATGAGAGCACCTTTTATCAGGAGGTTTAGACTTGGTAACCCACAATAGCAGAATCTTTGTGCCTTCTTTTTCTTCTTCATCATGCCCTCTAATGCTTTTTCAGCAGGGATAGCTCATTAGTTTCCTCCACAGGTTTTTCTTTTTAATAGCAATGGATGGCTGTGATATCCTGGTCATATCCTGGGAAAGTCATTTGCATGGTAGTTTTTTAAAATCTAACTTTGTTCTGCTGCTTCAGATCAACATGGCTACTCACCTGAACCTACCTTTTAAAATTTAGATACCCACTGGAATATGGGCTTGGATTCAACCAGTTTTTCCACTGTGAGTAAACAGAGCCAGGGGCAAAATGGCTCTGCAGGAGATCATGGGACCTGCATGCACAGAATCCATGTGCTATGGGAGCTGGAATAAGGAGGAATATTGGGTAAGACTGAGTGAAAAAGCTAAGGGGATTCATCCAACCCCTGGTGACTAATGTTCTTTGACCAGGTTTCTTATGAGACGGCTGACTTTGTGAGCAGTTTGTAGAGCAAGAGACATGTGCTGAGATCAGGATTCACCACATCCTAAATCTATACTGAGCCAAGACAGGATTAGTCCTGTTACTGGCACTGTTCCATAATGTATTCTGTCAGGATTGGATGGGTTTCAATCAAGGAGCCTCTATATCCTGGCACCCCTCTTGGTGAGTCAGGGCTGCAGAAGAGGCCACGGGGTTGTGGGGGGGGGGGGGGAAACCTGTTCTCCTAGGTTCCACTGCACACCAAGACCGTTGACGCACTGGAGGTTTCATGCTGGGCTGAAGGCTGGAGTTTTAGTTGTAGCAAGTTGCCCCACCACTTCCTGCACCCACACAGGGGAGCATTTGGCCTGGTGCACCTCATCTGCCCCCAATTTGTGCTCCTGCACGGAAGCTGGAGGAGTGAAGTTCCCAGTGCATAAATTGTCCAAGTGAGGAAGAGAGAGACTGGACTTGGCATTCATGTTTCCAGGTTATGTCTGGGTCTTTGTTTAACTAAGAGAACAAATCTGGGCATATGACACAGAGTCCTCCCTCCAAAGCAGTCATTTTCTCCAGAAGAATGGATGTTTGTGGTCTGGAGATAAATTGTAATTCTGGGGAAACTCCAGGGATTGGCAACCCTGGGTGGAGACCTCTGTTTAAAGAAGGAGCAGCCAAAGGGAACTTGGAGGAAGAGGCAGGCTCAGAGTCAGTGTGAATGTGTGTGTAGGGGGGAGGTTGGTGGTGGTGGTGGTAAGCTCCAGGAAAAGTTTTAATAGGTCCAGGGGACAAGCTATGATGAATCTAGACTAGTTCCAAAGTTCCAAATCTCTTTCATATATGGAGTTAAAGCCACATTCTAAAATGTGAAGGGGAACAGCCTTATATCAATCATAAAGGGGAAGAAACCCTGGTAGTAGCTGGACAATTCTCCACCATGTCTAGCCTCAGCACCATTATCTCTTTCTAGCCAGAGCTGGATTTATGCACAAGCTATGGTCAAAGGGCCTCAGATTAAGAGAGGCCTCAATATTAAAAACTTACTAGCAATTACTGATAGATATATATAGTAATGCTCTAGGGCCTCTTAATCTTTATGGCCTCAGTATATCTTAATCCAGCCCTGTTCCCACCTGAAAGTGGCCTTCAGTGAAGCTCTGGGAATTCCCCCAATCTGTATGGAATTAACTGTAGAAGTAGGGTCAATTTCTGGAGTGTCACAGGGCGCTGTGACATCGCCACTCTAATTTTGCTTTTGCTGCTCTTTGAATTGTGCATGGGCAATGGTGAACAGGAATGCTCCTAAAACATGCAGGCCCCCAACAACACTGTTTCTCTCTTGCTGGAACTGAGCCAATAACCCCCTTCCTGAGAAACGTTTATCATATTTTAATTTATAGTCATTGTTTTGGAAGCTAAGGGTTTTCTTTTTTTTTTTTTTTTAAGTGAAAAGACGGCTACAAAATACAGTCAATGCATTCTGGAATAAACCGCCCTGAGTTTCAGGGGAGGGCGGTATGTAAATGTAATAAATAAATTGTCGATATTATTTGTATCATCCCATACACTCCTTGATCCATTATGCACGGGCCAAAATGCCCGCTCTGGCAGCAGCAGGGCACCGGGGAAAATCCCCAATTACGCAAGCCCCCGCCGCCAGCGTGGTCATGGCCTGGTCCAGGGACACAGAAGGCCAGTGTAATGGAAACACGGGAACTTCCACAGCTTCCAGGATACTGCGGGTGCCCACAGGGGCTGGGGCAGGCCAGCGCTGTGCATAATTGCCAGTGCCGGGCCTGGCACATTCGGTCCTGACCTACAGTGTTCCTGTAGGGACACCGCACGCTCCTGTGGGCTCCATGGAGGCGTGGAGCCGGCAGGGGCGTCCCCCTGCCCCCGCCATAGCCCCTCCCGACCTCCCCCCCAGCCGCTGCCACTTATCCTGCCTAGCAACGTCCTGGGCGTCCTGGCCCTGGTGCAAAGCGCATGTGCGCATGTGCTACGCCAGGGCAGCCCCGCACACCCCACCTCCATGCGTTCACGGGGAATGGCGGGGCATCCTGTCCCACCGCAATGGTACGGTGTCAGCTCGACATAGCAGCCACCATGCATAAAGCATCCTTGTGAGGACCAGGAAGCTAAGGAGGCCAACATGGAAGATTTGTCAACACCTATTACTGTGTGCCTCAGGATTAGCTTCTCTTCATTCCTATAGAATGTGCAGCACATGAAATAGCAGTTCATTTTTTTTTTGTAAATGTAATCTTGTAATGTACTCTGTGATATTCCCCAGGAAATATAGCAAGGAGACATGTGCAGTGCAGTTCCTTGTTCTGCTTTGCTTTTTTACTTTTCAGCTTGCATCTTAGAAGCATTTTGGGTAGTTGGAAGTCATGTCTGCAAGAGACGCCGGAAGGAAAACTTTTTTTTGGGGGGGAGGGTCATGTTCTTCAAAAAAAAGAGAGAGAGAGAGAGAGGCGTGGCAACTGGGCTTAATCTTGGGCAAGGATTTTGGCCCAACAACAGATTTGATTTTGAAAGTTCTTTTGCTTAATGGTTTTCCATTTCCTTACTTGCTGAAGCCTTCCAACTACTAAAGAGGAAAACAGATCTGGTATTCCTTTGAGAGAGAACGCTGCCTGCTTCTGGCATAGCAGAGATAGGATGGGGGAATGCTTTTGTCGGATGCTTGCTCTCGATCCAAGCTTGTCCCCAATGCAGGAGGTGCAGGAGGGATGGTGCGCTTGGAACACAGTGGCATATGTGCTCTGCCATGTCCATTCACACCACAGACAGATGTTGCTAAACATTCCTCATCACTCATTCATTAGGCAAGCGTGCTGTACAAGGCTCAGAGATTTTACTTATTCAAACAGCTGCCATGGACTGGGATTCAAAGTCCTATGAAAGTACAGTCTTATGGGGAGTAACAGGCAAGGTGAGAGCTTAGGCTAGCAGTTTTTTGCCTAAGCAAGTCAAGAGTTTTATCTGCACTCAAAAGTATTTGCTTTCTGTGTCCCAGAAACGTGTCCAACCAATGAGCCTGTTTATCTCTTTACAAAATGGACCGTCACATATGTAAAAGAGTGCATGAAAAAAGTTTGCTTTTCCATTCTTTTCTCATAGAGGGAAGGAAAACTGACAAGGTTAAGCAGGTAGTTTTACATTGGCAGTTCCACCAATGCATAAGTGTGCAATTTGTAGTAGGCTTCAAGTTGGCTTTACATTGTCAGGGCCTATTGCAGGGCATGTGTGGATGATTGGCATTTTAATATCTAGTCCAGGGGGTCTCCAACCAGTTTAGTCTGTGGCCAGCTGACATAGGGTGGTATGGGTACAAACATAAAATGGCAACTAGCCATCAATGGGTGACTAAATCACCATCTCTTTGGGCTAGGGATGGACACATTGTTTCTGGAAGGTTGACCAGCACAAACATTTCACAAACTTTGGTGCTGCTTATGGCAGTTTGTGGCAGTTCATGAATAGATACACTTCCAGACAAACGGTTTCTGCTCAATTCAACTGTTTACAAAACCCCATTAAAAAAGGGGGGGGGGGAATTCTCCTGCCTTAGAAATACCAAGAGGAGCCCTCTAAAGCTTTACAGACATTGCTGAATGCCAATAACTGAGTTAATCTGTTCTATGTGGTCAGAAATAGATAATGCTCAGCTCAGGAGCATGCCCTTTTGTTTGTAGGCTGTTTGCAGAAAGATGGGGAACTTCTGATTAGCAGTAATGCTGCCTTTTATATGGGAGTCACAGTCTATAGAGGCCAGTCTCCTTTACTGCAGAGAGGCTGCAACTTAGTGTTGACGCCCTGCCAATCTGCAACCTCTCTGCCAAGGCCATGATCCATGACAGAAAAGCCAGCTGCTGGGGAAGCCAGAGGGCTGACATGCCACAGGCTGGCCTTATGGAAGTATAGCACATTGGTTGTATCATGGAAGGGCTTGAGGACAATGCACCATTTGGAAGAGGGTCATCCAGTTGTTGGAGCTGATGATAAGCTCCTCTTCTGTGGCAGGATCATGAGCCAAACCAGTTCATCTAGTGTCAAAAAGTAAACAGTCTGTGCACTCTACAAACTATGAACTGAACCACATTTTCCCAAATCATGCCCATCCATGCCATCGTCCTCTGATAGGTCCTGGGCCTTGACAGGGGCTCAGTCATACTGATTCCTGATTTTGACTCCTGCTCAAGTTAAGCGATTCAGTTGAGATTTCTGGTGGTTGTTAAACTGAATGCTCAAATAAAACATCTGTAAAGCTCTTGGCACAAAAACGGGATCTGGGTGCCTTTGCTAGATAACTGCCATTCTTGGCTGTTATGCATGCACAGTGATCTCTTGATGTGAAGTGCCCTTTCACCAGAGTTTCATATCAACAAGATCCCAATTGTGTACCCCAAAAGTCCATAAGGTGCAGGTACAGTGATATAGTTCATGACATACATTTTGTGAACCTTAGCTGGGCTTCTTTATTCCTGGTGCTGGCAGGCAACTGAGTGATGAATTAGTTAGAATCCTATCTGCTAATGCGGCTGGGGATCTGTGGTAACTCCAGTGAGAGTGTTTCTACTTGCACTATCTAATTTATAAACATACTGTTGAGGACTAGACCAAGGCCTGCAGAGGTGTAAGATTCCTGCAATGTTTACAATGAGATTCTTCTTACTCATTTTTACTGTTTTTACAGTGTCCTGAGGAGCCTCTTGTGGTGCAGAGTGGTAAGGCAGCAGTCATGCAGTCTGAAAGCTTTGCCCATGAGGCTGGGAGTTCGATCCCAGCAGCCGGCTCAGGGTTGACTCAGCCTTCCATCCTTCCGAGGTCGGTAAAATGAGTACCCAGCTTGCTGGGGGGGGGGGCAAATGGTAATGACTGGGGAAGGCACTGGCAAACCACCAATGAGTCTGCCATGAAAACGCTAGAGGGCGTCACCCCAAGGGTGAGACATGACTTGGTGCTTGCACAGGGGATACCTTTACCTTTACCTTTACAGTGTCCTAACAGTTGTGAACACTCTGTTACAGACTAGGGATGAGCACAGACAGCACCACAAAGCATAATTCATCACAAATTTTGCTGAATTCATGGTTCGTGAAATGAAGTTCATGACATGTCCATGACAGGTTTGTGGAGAGAACAGGAAAGCTGCAAAAACAGCTGATCAGCAAGGAGTGCCTCTCCACTGCTCAGCTGATTTTCAGTGTTTCACATTCAGTCCCTTTAAATAAAGTACACAAGCAAGCAAATTAGCTGAATGTTAGGAAACACCTCCCTTCTGTTCAGCTCTTGTGTTGTTGGTTTTTTCGTCTTTCTTCTGCTGTCTGTTTTTAGGGCCTGCACAACTATGGAAAGCAGTTGAGCAGTTGGGAGCACCCCTCCAATGCACAGCTGTTTTAGGGGAAGGTTCTTGTGCAGTCTCTTTCAAGGGTCCGCATAAGAAAGAAAAACAGTTGAGCAGCCAGGAGCACCTCCCAGGCACTTAGCTGTTTGCTGAATGAACCTCACAGTTCAGTTTGTGGTTCAGTCTGCAGTTCAGCAATAAGCCATGAACTGACATGAACTATATCGTTCTGGTTTGTGCCCATCCCTATTACAGATCCTTTCCTCAACAGGAACAAGCAAAAACTCAGGAAGACTTGCAGGGGAGGGGAAATTCCACCCCCTACATAGGCACATACTTCTGTGTTCCTCCTTTCCTTTGCTGTTGCTCACCTCTATGTTCTTCTTTGTTCCCCTCCACACTTTTTCCTTTCCTTAACTGCCAGCTCATTTCTCCTCCCCTTCTTCTCACATCCTCTTCCAAATGGATCCTGTTGCCATCTCCTACTGTCAGCCATTCACATACTGTTAACATTTTTAATGGGTGGGGATTATGTCCAAATTAGGTGTGTTTTTTTAAGTAAGCGTTCCTGGAGATCTTAGTTCCCTTAGTCACATAGACTCCTAAAAGGCAGTTATGGCTGACCCTGCTGTCTGGATTTGTCGTTCTACACTGAGATTCACTATTCAGTAGTGAATATTGTGAATATACAATCATGGTGAATATTGTGAACACACAGGAACTTGGCCAATGCCTGTATCCGGGGGGGGGGGGGGTGAGATTACAGACAGATGATGGAAGACCACCATTTATATAAGAACCACAACATAATATCTCTACACGAAGTAACACAACTTTCTTTTTAGAGAAACTTAGTGATTGCTGTAGCTACCTTGTGATACTTCCCCATCTGATTAGAGCTGGGTTTCATAGGGCCACGATGATTTACTACAACAGTCTATTATTGGCATCGCTAACTAGCATCCTCTATTAAATTAAATTAAATGGGAGAGTGAAGAGAATGTTTCCAAGGTATTATTCTCATAATAATTTCATTTTATTGAAGTTTTCCCCCCTGCTTTTTTAAGGTGCACTTATTCTCCCCTCGTAACACTATCATGCCTGAAGAATGAAACCTCTTCAATTTTTCTGTGTTTGGGTTTTTAATTTGCTATGCAAATAAGACAGTGTGAAGGTCATATGCAATGTCACTGACAACACAGTTAGAATATCTGTTTCCTTAATTAACACTAATACGTTTTGTTCCCTCAAACCATATATCAGAGTACCAGTATGCATGTAGTAGCTTACTTATAACCCATAGGAACACTAAGTTGTGTGCATGTCTTGGGTATTTTGACATGGGAATGTGGGTTATTCCAGCTATTTTGCCTGTGCAGAGTGCAGTGAGTCTCCATTCCTTCCTAGAACCCTATTGCTCTCTGTATGATAGTGGCTATTTTCTAGAGATGCTTTCTAAATTCTCTTTACCTCAATTTTTGTCTTGTTTCCATGTGGCAACTAATGAATTAAAAATGAGGCATTCCCCATTGTTCTGTTGTTCACTTCCCAGGTTTGTGCAGAACACTCTTTGTGTAGAGATTGAACATATGGACCTGCCTTTCTGTAAGACAGACCATTGGTCCATCAAAGACAGTATTTTCTGGGTCTCCAGAGTCTCAAGTAGAACTTTCTCGTCACCTACAACCTGATCCTTTTAACTGGAGTTGCTCGGGATCTGGGACCTTCTGCATGCAAAGCAGATGTTCCATGACTGTGCTGTGGCCTTCAGTCCATGGCTTTTGGTTCCTTTATTTCAGTACTCAATAATAATTAACAGACTAATGGTATAAATGAAATATATTTATCTTGACTTTTTAACCTGCCTAGGGTTCTCAGGGGTAGAGCTACCCTTTGTCACTTCCAGATAGTTCCAGGAATTGCCAGGAACTCTGGCCAGGGCTTCCTATAGGACATGAAATTCAGACGTATGCCGCCTCTGAATAAAGAGGTATCATTCAGCCATTTTGGACAGTGACTGATAGATCTCTCCTCTATTTAAACCATTTCATCCAGTTCCAAACACGACGTTCCCCTCAAAATTTTAATCACCATTGACAACTACTGTTTGGATGCAGTTTTCTAACCAGTTCCCTATCTACCTAACCATTCAAAAATCCATTCTGCAGTCCTCCAATTTACCCATCAGAACAGCACGAAGAATTTTGTTAGAAATCTTACTGAAATCCAGGTAAACAACATCAATTAAGTATTCCACAATCTAGTAAGCCCATCAAAAAAGGAAAGCAGGTATGATTCTGCACTTACTTTGTTTTTTCCTGTCATGGATGCTGCTGAATTCAGATTGATTTGAATCCGGGTCTTCCTCTATTCCCCCCCTCCTGCGCCAGCTGAAACATAAAGTCACTTCACTTGGTTGGTGAAGTTCAAAGCGGGGAGGGAAGCCAAGGACAGCAGGAGACTCTGTCTTTCTTTTCTTGAACGAGGGGGGTGAGAGGATTGGAGCAGAAATCTGCACACTTACTGATGGCAATTTTCAATCACATTCAGTGTAGATGGGAGTGATTTATTCGAGCTGGAAGTGGGTAAAAAGCCCTGTGCAGACTATAACTTGGTGGTCTGGCAGGACCAGTTGTAGACAGGAAGTGTGGACTTTCCTGGATCAATAAATTATCCTTCGGATGTTTGCAGATCATCCCCTTTAAAATCTGTTCCATTATCTTCACTGCAATTGAGGTCAGGCACACCAGCCCTTTGTTTCCCAGGTTATCTCTCCTCCCTTTTTTGAAGATTGGGATAACATTCACTCTCCTCCAGTCTTCTGGCACATCTCCAGTCCTACAAGACTTCCTAAAGATGATGGACAACAGTTCTGCAAGCTCACCAGAAATCTTTTGATCACTCTTGGGTGCACACCATCCGACCCAGGGGATTAGAACTCATCCAATGCAGCCACGTGCTTCTCATCAACCTCACTGTCCATGTTAACCCACCAGCTAGACATGATCCCTTGCCTACTACCATCCCTAGATGTGTCCATATTCTTCTGGGAAAACACAGAGACAAAATAGGTAATGAGCCTTTCTGCTTTTCTCTCTGCCCTCTGGCAGAGTCTCTTCACCCAACAGTAGGCTTTTTGCATCATTTACCTTACTTTTGCTCCTTACATATCTAAAGAAGTTTTTCTTGTTATAGTGGGTTCCATGACTAGTTTCAGCTGACTTTCAGCTTTGGCCTCTCGGATGGCTGATCTACAGTGTCTTGTTAACAACTCTTCTTTAGAGGTCTAAATAAGCAGGACAAAAATGCTTACAGTGAGTTACATACAAAAAAGAAAAGAAAAGAAACAGAAGAGTGTGTGTGGCATATTTGTACACCCATAACAACATCACTGTTTTTTCAGGGCCATGCACTACTTTATATATTTCTATTTAAATGACCGCATTTGAATAAATAAAGAGGACTGGAAGCAGAGTTGTAAAACTGAGCAAGTTTTACTGAGATGAAATAAATATGAAAATGCATATCGTGCTTTTTACAGTCCCACTTTTCTGGGCTGGCAAAAGCACTTTAAGAATAGTCCAAGCATCCTTAAATAATAAAAAACCCTCCTTCCCTCTTGCTAAGAGCTTATACATTAGTTGGTGTCTTTCATGATAGGGATCACAGCTGTCTGTGCATATTATATAAACACTAGCCACTTTGCAACGGTTTATAAACCTAAATATTTTATAAGAAAATATTGAACATTTAACTCATCGTGTTTCCGAGACAACAACATAAACCCCACTTTCATTGGACATAACTGGGAGATCATGGGACAACATTTTATAAGATTGGAGGAATTGCTCGTCTCAGGATTAATAAGGAGAATCACTTAGAACTCAATAAGTATTTTTGCACCAAGTGAGGTTTAATTCTAATATCCCTTGGCTGTGCAAAAGGCATGTGAATGCATCTGCTCCCACTGTGGAAGATATTTACAAGCCAGATTCCAAGGATGCCAATGGCAAACTTCCCCTTGGTTTTAATGGGTCAAGACAACTTAGAACTTTAGCTATAAACAAGTGAAACACTTAAAAGGAAAAGAAAACACTTTATGAACAGGTCCCATGGTCTCTTCTTCCTGTCCTTCATCATTGGCCAGCCAAATTTTCCCAAGAGACCTATGAGTAGGAGACAGAAGCCCCTACTATTGTTGCTCCTCCAGCAATTCATGTTAAGATGCATGCTGCCTCTGAACATAGATACAAGATTCCTCTGAACATAAATTAAAATAAACTGATCTCCAAGGAAGGAAGACAACTGATCTGGAAAGAAGGAGGAAAATGAAAGGGAGGGAGGAAAAAAAGAAAGAGGGAAACTATCTGACTAGGAATGGTACACTGGCTACAAAAAGTAATTGTTCTTCTTATGTGCAGTATCTGGATTTACCCAGATGAAAATAGTCCACATTGTTTTTTTAACTGTAGTTTATCATCATCTGTGCTCTGCAATGTAAGATAAGACACATGGCCCTTTTGCTGTTTGTTGTTAGGGGTATACATCTTTCTTCCAGCTGAAAGTGACTCTTCATGCAACTGACGGAGTGAGCTCTCCTGAATTCTTATGCCATAATAAATGCATTACTCTTCAAAACACTGCAAGACTCTCTCTTACTTTTCTTGCAACAAACACTGAAATTCCTCTGGAATCCAAAGACCTCTGAACACTCTTTCACAAGATAGTGATCAGGTCATGGGGTTAGATCCAACCAGTGTTTTCTTCCAATCACACTTAATTGCCTTCCATTCTACAGCACTGTCCCCGCTGCCTAATTCCCAGGATGGCCTGTTTGGTGGTCAAAGGAGACCTCCTTTCCCCATTTTCATCAGAGGAAAAACTGTACCATGTCTGAGATTTAAGTTCCTTGTTGCTATGCTTATCCTTTGATAGTTTTTAAAAGGAATTACAAAGGAGTATATTTCACAAGTCTGATCCATTAGCTGCTTTAAAATGTTAATATAGCAATTAAAGCAAGTAGCTAGTGAAAGTCTCAGTTGATTAAAGCTTGTATTCCTGAAAATATGGGAATTGAAGAGTCTTGCTTACTCCATGCTGTTAGAATATGCAAGATCTGTAGTGTGCATGATTCACACTCGTATATATGAAGAATGTCTTGCAGAGGTCATTGAAGAAGTCCTGTGTCCTGATTGGCTCAATTGAAGACTTCCTGCTCCCTTGACCATACTCCCCCCCCCTGTTTGCCTTCAGATGAAGAGCAGTTAGTGAGCTCTCTCTTTCCCCCCCCAAAGTTGTTTCAATTGTCAATAAAACTATTTATTCTTTAAGCAACCAGTGCTTTGCTCCTCTATATATTTAAATGCTGCCAACACATGCAAGGGGTGTGGCTGCATGAGAACTATTGTCATCAGCATCACTGGCACCGGAACGTATATCATTTTTTTCTCTCCAAAGTTTGCATAAGCTATGCTACTTTTCTCAGTGTTCTCATACTTAATGGTGATTCCAGGGTACACAGGAAAGTTAAGTGATGGCTCTTAAAGACACAAGCACTTCCTATGAATGGGAAATAGGAATCCTAATCCTAATTCATTTATAAAACATCATCCAAGCCAAATTCCTTGGGAGTAAATAGCATCTTGATTTTTTTTAAAGAGTGTTTGGGTGCCTGTGAAATTTCTTGTAAAGGAGTCTCAAAGCTTTTGGAAACTGTTTTGTGCCACTCTCTGGGCAAATGTTTCAGAGCTTTGTGAGAATTCCAGAGCCGAGCTCCCATTTCAAGCCTCCAAACTGGCACTTGGTTTCTTTTCAGTTCTGGAGGCTAGCTGGGACACTGAAATCCTCTGTGTTGCAAGGCTGGAACTGAAATTGAATGGCTTTCTGTTATGAAGAGGTGGGACTGGTTCTTTTTTCCCCCCTCACAGTGGGATGAACTTGTGTTTGCATATGCTATTAAGAAAAGCAGTGGAAAGTTATTTGTCTGGGGTATTATGAAGTATGAGGAGTTTGGCATCTTGACAGGAGTAAGTGTGCATGAAAATCCAACCCTACCCCTCAAGGAAAAAAAAACGATATTCTATTCATTCCCCCTTGCCTGTATCCATTATACAACTTTCTACTGCTTCCCACTTTCTAGAAATTAGATCAGTCCCTCCGTTCCTTTCTTTTCGCCTTCTGATGAGAACACTGCATTATTATTTATGTGTGAGTGTGAGAGAGGGAATGTGTCCCAAAATGGGGAATGTTGGAGTGAGCAGGGAACTGTGGTCTTTTGCATTAATAGCATGTCAGCTGCAATTCACTCTTTCCAGGGAATAATTCTAGATTTATTCACCACAACGCAACAGAGCAGAACGATTCCATAATTTGAAGGCCTCCGGGGGAAAAAAACTGTAACAAGATGTTCAAAATTTGGGTTTTGAGATAATTGAGAGTTGTTTATTTCCTTGTGCTGCTGATTATATTGTAATGTGTTGCAGACACTGATGTTCTCAAAAGCATGGGTTTCTTGAGTTGGGCTCCGAATTCACTGGTTTAACCATTTAATGGCTGGTCGGTTTCCCTGGGGAGGGGTCCAGCATAAGGAATTTAGTTAAGTAATTAGTTTAAATTTCTAACTTGGTAACCATACATTAACTATTCCAAAACACAATCTCTTGAAAGTCAACAATAGAAAAATATATTAAGCAGCACTGAATAATAAAATACTGAATGACTCTATTGACATGTACTTACACAGTGATATCCTAAAGATATTTTCCTGAGAGCAAGCTAGGGATCCCAGCCTCCAGGTCTCTGGAAGCCATCTTCCTGGAAAATATTGAATCCCCCCCCCCCCAGTGTTCAAGAACAAGAAGGATATCTTTGGGATGCTGAAAATACTGATAAGGTATTTTATGGGTATATTTTTGGCTTGGGTATATCTGAATGCACATCCTTATATGACAGCACAAAGCCTTCTACTGGCACTAGATTTCATATTGGCTAACAATATAGCTCTGCTGTTCTCAACCTTTTACCATTGAGAAATCCCTGACACATTCTTCAAACTTTAAGAAATCCCAGAAGTGGCACCATCATGCAGAATATGGTTGGGAGACATAGCTGTGGAGTCCCACAGGAAGCAGTCCTTTCTCCTATCCTATTTAACATCTTCATGCACCCTCTTGCTCAGTTGGTGCAAATGTTTGGGCTGGGATGTCACCAATACACAGATGACACCCAGATGACACAGATGGCACCCAGCTCTTCCTCCTAATCAGAATTGACCACCTGATTCTCCTCCTGAATCCTTAACCAGAGACCTTGAAGCAGTGATGAGGTTGCTCAAGCAGAGTCTTCTGAAGCTCAACCCTTCAAGTACAGAGGTTCTGTGGCTGGGCACAAAGGGTCCAAGAAAGGACCCATACCCAACATGGATGAAGTGCAACTATCTGTAGCTGACTCCACCAGAAACCTGGGTGTGATTCTTGATGCCTCCCTTTCCATGGAGGCACAGGTCACGAGAGTAGATTGGCAGGCTTTCTACTATCTGCACCAGGCCAGAATACTAGCACCCTACTTGGCCTAGAACATCTAGCCACAGTGATCCATGCAATGGTCACCTCCAGACTGAATTTCTGTAACTCGCTCTATGCAGGCCTTCCCTTAACCTTGACCGGGAAACTGCAACTGGTCCAGAATGCTGAAGCCAGGATCTTCACACACACACCATGGAGGTCCCACATCCGGCCTACCCTTCAACAACTTCACTGGCTCCCAGTTGATTTCCGGATCAGGCTTGTTCTGATAATCACCTTCAAGACCATACACAGTCTGGGCCCAGTGTATCTGAGAGACTGCCTCTCTGCCTATACCCCCTCAAGGAGTATTATGCTCTGCCACCATCAACTGGCTGAGGATCCCTGGCTCCAAAGAAGCAAACTGGGCCTCAATCAGGGCCAGCGCCTTCTCTGTCCTGGCCCTCACCTGTTGGAATGAGCTCCCTGAAGAAATCAGGGCCCTTCCTGAACCACATTTTCATGGGGCTTGTAAATCGAGCTCCTCTGCCAGGCATTTGCTTGAGGTTGACAGATTTAACACCATTCAGCTGTTCCTCCCAGACATTGCAGATGTTCTTCTACATCCTGAACCCAATTGACTCCCTATGGCAGGGGTAGTCAAACTGCGGCCCTCCAGATGTCCATGGACTACAATTCCCATGAGCCCCTGCCAGCATTCGCTGGCAGGGGCTCATGGGAATTGTAGTCCATGGACATCTGGAGGGCTGCAGTTTGACTACCCCTGCCTTATGGGCTCTGTTTAAAAAGTTCTATTGCATAGTTAATTGTCATATTATTATTACTCAGCACTGGCTCTTACTGTTATTGTATGATTATTGTTACAATGTATACTCCTATGTTTTATGTAAACCACCCTGAGCCCAGGAGGGTGGTATAGAAATAGAATAAATGAATGGATTAATTAATTAATTAACTCCCAACCATTCGGGAAACCCTACCAGGACCATCAAGAAACCCCAGGTTTTCATGATTTATCCTAATTAAATCCTGGATAGAAATTCAGCAGGAACATAAGGTAGTCCTTTGCAGCTCAACAAAGGCGGCAAAGTAATTATACTTCACAGGAACCTTTGATTTCATGACTCATTCAAAAGGATCTTGAGCCCAGTAGTTTAAGACCAACAAAGTTCTATTCAAGGTATACTTTGTTGGTTTTAAAGGTAATACTGGACTCAAAATTTGCTGCTTCAGACCTACATGGCTACCTGCTTGAATCAAAAGGATCTTGTTCTACTTGGGTTGTTACTTCTGGTTTGGATGCTGCAGACACAGGTCTCAAAACACCGTGGGGGGCACATCTGCTTTCTCTTGACTTTGGTTGTTGAAAGGGCCAGATATGGTGCTGGTGGTGTCAAAGTTGCTTATGTGTAGGTTATTTGGTGTGTTTTTTTTTAAGTATAACTCTGGAGACTGGCCAGACTAAGTGGTCTTAAACTTTTCAAAATGTTTCCAAGCAATCAAAAGCCAGTGGTGCCACTTCAATGTTGTTTTTAAAACAGATTTCAGACAGCAATGGCTGAGCAATCTCTGGCCAGATAGAAATCACAACTGTGCTTGTTCCATAGTGCTCAATAAGCCTTTTGCTTCATTAATCCTTGTACTTCTGGGATCCATAAAAGATCACAAAAATGCATCGAAGCTTGTTCTTTTCATGGCTCTGTCAGGGAAATGGGGATCATTAAAGCAGTAAAAAGCAGCTAATCAAACATTCCAGCTAGTTTTGATCCAGTGGATGCCAGCATCTGGTGCTTCACATCTGAAATATGACAGAACCTCAGAATCATGTATCATACATGAGTAAATTACAGTGCGTCTTAAAACTGTGTACTGCATTTATTGCAAAGCAAAGCTGTTTTTTTTTTTTTGTCCAGGTAAGCCATAAAACATCCTACATTTTCTCCCTGCCTCCCCATTTACCCAGCAGCCTTCTGCTTATGCCCAAAATTCTGAGGAGTGAGTGCTTGCACTGAAGAGGGTGAAATGGGTAAAATCACCTTCTCATCTCTCTTCCACTGGCACAAATCTGGCATTGATGCTGGTCATATGAACTCAGCCTGTTACACAAAACCGGCTTCCACAATATCTGTGCTTTTTGCCACAGCAGGAAAGACAACCTTTCAGGGTACCACGAAGCAAGTGTACCTATTACCTACCAAATGTGGGAATGTCACCAGAGCCCAGAAGGCCAAATTCCTAGCTACAACTGCCAGTATCAACTCAAATGGAAATTTAGATAGCATCTTATTTATACAGCATCTTGTATTTAAAATAAAACCAACTAACAAATGTGGAATGGAAAAATCTCAAAGCCATTTCCCTAAGCTTGAACCTGCGGGGTGTAACAAGAAATGGCTGATCTCCAAGTCTGCTGTTTCTAAAACATAAAAACCCTCCGTTTATTTCACCCTATAAACATATTCTTGCCTAGCCATTTCAGCTTAAATGGTACCAGGGATGCACGGGGCGATCGGGGGGCAGGGAGGGAGAGAAGATGCTTAAATCAGTAATCCCAGCCTGCAATACAATTTTACCCTGCTGCACAGCATGCATAGAAATTTTCTTCAATGGGGATTTTTTGCCAGATCATAGCGATCCCTCTGCAAAGTATAATGCTTAGACATTTGTTGTGATTGCAGAAAAGTGTTTGTACTTCTGGTGAACTGCAATCACAGTGTACTGTTTAGCATTAATTTAAAGAAAACAACTTCCAGTAAGAGTCGGCTAGGGACTTTCATTAAATGAAATACTCTCATTGGCCTTCTCCATTTATGAAAAATGGGACACATTGCAGTTCTTAAAATGTGGATTGACAACGCTGCCTTGGAAATTAGTTTAAATGTATCTTTCAATGATGGAGTCCCCCCCCCTGCACAACAACATATTGTACTCTGTGTTTTATGTCAGACGAGTCATGCCTCAATGATAAAAAGAAAAGAAAACTAGTTTGAATGCAGAAAGTCCAGAAATTAAGCCTTAGCATCTCCACTTAAAAGACCTCAGAAAGTAAGCGCTAGGAAAACTAAAACCACTATTCCTGCCTGAGAACCCTAAGAGCTACTGCCAGTCTAAATACTGAGCTCGATAGACCAAGGATCTGCCTTACATACTTATGTTCATATATGCATCTTCTAATGAAGTTTTAGAGCCTCTTGTGGTGCATAGTGGTAAGGCAGCAGACATACAGTCTGAAAGCGCTGCACATGAGGCTGGGAGTTCGATCCCAGCAGCAGGCTCAAGGTTGACTCAGCCTTCCATCCTTCCGAGGTCGGTAAAATGAGTACCCAGCTTGCTGGGGGGTAAACAGTAATGACTGGGGAAGGCACTGGCAAACTACCCCGTACTGAGTCTGCCATGAAAACGCTGGAAGGCGTCACCTCAAGGGTCAGACATGACCCAGTGCTTGCACAGGGGATACCTTTACGTTTACCTTTAATGAAGTTTTGGAGGAAGTAGTGCTGAACCACAGGGTGAATCAAATATGCCACTGTCCAAACTGGTTGCATGCAACAGGACTACAAGTCTAGCTCTTTGGTACATGAGTTGCCTTGCTAGTTCTGATCAACTTCCATTCAATTTAGTATCCAGCCATGCCAGGGTCTGACAAGCAGAACAAGAAGATAGCCATCTCTGCCATATTTTATCACCAATATATGTGAATGTACAGCCATCCTAAGTATCTGGGCATGGATGTAGAGTAGACATAGCTTGAAGATAGTGAAAGTTGCCTTGCCAGCCCCGTTCCTGCTGTCTGGGGAGAAAACTCTACAGAGCTTGGAGGTTTACACTGTTCCAAATTTTAGTGAGTCAGATCTCATCTTACTTTACAAACTGTTCAGTTATGGTTATTGTGTCAAAGCATGATTGGGTGACAGAAACATCTCAGAGTTGAATAGCAATATAGATACCACAAGCCTCTTTAGATAGAGTCAAAGGCCTAAGACGTCTTAAAAGCCATTGGAACTCTCATCCCTGGTTCTCAAAAACCAGGAGCCTAGCTAACCTACATTATGTCACACACAATTCCTTTGTAATTATTCATCCTTCCCCTTGTAAACCAAAACCAGCTTTTTCCTCTGTCCAGAAGCTGACATCATTAGGATGTTATATCCTATGCTGACAGTGCAAGGCCTGGAAAAACGTTCAGATACAGTCTTGTGGTGAAGACAGTTTGTAAAGTCTCTTGCACTAACGGGTACTGCTAGTTTGACAAACCTACTTAGTGCCCAGCTTTCAGTAGACTTTTAATTTGCTGAAGGTTCATTGTAGTCTCTCTCTCTCTTTTTGAATTTGCCTATTTTACCTTTAACACGGTTTGACCTTCAGTAGACCAGCACAACTTCTGATGAACAAAGTTGTCGGTCAGTTTATACTGATTTATAAGCATTTTTTCTTGTCTCACCAGTTCTGAATACGCACGTGGCTCAGGACAATGTGATAACATCCTGAGATGATAAAGTATATGATTAAAGCGTTTCAGACTGAAAGATAGCTGTATCATCCTTACTGGTTCCTAATGATTTAAAACAACAAGAAAAGTAGGTTTTTACACCCCACTTTTCAAAAACGTTTACAATCGTATTCCCTTCCTTTCCTCACAACAGGCACTTTGTAAGGTAGGTGGGACTGAGAGAGTTCTGAGATAATTTTGACTGGCCCATGGTCCTCCAGCAGGCTCCCTGTGCAGGAGAGAGGAATCAGATCCATTTCTCCAGATTAGAGCCCACGACTCTTAATTAATGCAACATACTGGCTCTTCCTGAAAGTTAAAATAACCTCTAAAACAGGGGTAGTCAAACTGCGGCCCTCCAGATGTCCATGGACTACAATTCCCAGGAGCCCCCTGCCAGCGAACGCTGGCAGGGGGCTCCTGGGAATTGTAGTCCATGGACATCTGGAGGGCCGCAGTTTGACTACCCCTGCTCTAAAAAGTGGATGCATGGGGGAAATCCCAGGTGAGCCTTCTCACCATTACCAGATATACCTCTCTGGATGGTTGTTTGAACATCATGGGGCTGCCACTGAACAGGCCTTCTTTCATGTGCCCACCAGATAAGCTTCTTTGATTGATGGGACGGTCAGGAGGGCCTCTTCCTCTAAACTTAATTCCCAGGCAAGAGCATATGGGAGAAAATGGTCAATCAGATACAAACAATTGGCAACTAGTACCAAAGATTTAATATAGTTTTGTTTTAGAGTGTTTGAGTGGTATTGTTAAAAAACAAATACCCCAGAATAAAACTAGTTCACCCTTAGATAAATGTTGCAGTAATGTTATTCATTCGTTTATTTGTATATCCTGCACAGTTTCAGGTTTTCCCTTCAAGGGGTATTAAGACTGATCTACTGGACTGGAATAAGAACTCACTTAAAAATACACTCACAAGTCAACTGTAGCAATATGTCCTCTATATACCACACCAATCATGCATTCTGCATGTGCTTCATACATTTTGAGGGAAAATATTTGACAAATTTCTTGGGAGCATTTAAAGATTTTATAAGGAACATTTTGTATCCTGTTGCTTCAAACACCAGGTATCACCGTTACCATGCAGTCAAATGTACTAGACTCCAAGGGGCAATTAAAAGCTCAAATAGTATCTACTATGGTTATGTTTATGTAGTGAAAAGCATGAATGTAAAATCTAACATATTGGAATTTCCCAGGTTACTAGCCTAATGGTATATCTTTGATTTTTGGAATGTGATTATTGGTTGCATGGTAGTCTCAAAACTCTAATCACAAAGCCTTAGTCTTCTGCTCATTTAGCCTTGATCTTTGACCCTTTTGGGAATATCAGGCTTAGATGGTGGCTGTGGACATTTTCATTTCCTGGCTAGTGTTGTCCAGGGAACAGCAAGGTAGATACTTTTCTTAGCTGATGCTTCTCTATATTTTAGCTTAGAATGTTTACCTTAGGAGTAGAAAAAAGCCACGATACACACAAAGCCAAAGAGAGGACTATTAAAAAAAAAAAAACCTGGAATGAATCCTAGTCAACACAAACTATTCAACTTACAGATGTAGAAATGTAGAACAAAAACAATAATTACTTGTATAAACAGCTTAGATCTTGGTTCAGGAATCCTCTGCCAAGGAATCACTGTTTGGCTTTTCACATTACTCTATCTTAGCAATTTCCTTCCACAGTGGAGAGGGAGCACAAAACTATTATTCATAAAAACTAATATTAATTAATACATATATTTATTAATGAACAGAAGTCTTGTGCAATCTGAAGACTAATACCATTTTATTCCAGCATAAATATTCATGGAATAGATCCTAGTTCTTCAGATACTATAAGTTTATCTTCACTATTCATTCATTTTTAATGGGAGTTTTGAAGAGGGGGGGGGCAAGGACAAGTTGGTCATGGAATGAAATTGAGATATAATCAGGTAAAGATCGGAAACTATTTGCTACTTAATACTTGTATTGGTTTGTTAAGGTTTTCACAGTTATGATTAGATAAGAATCCTAATGATTAGATTTATCACTCTGAAATTAATCCTATGATTATTGTGAGGCAAATAATAGTTAATGCTGGGACGGATCCAATGAAGAGAAGAAGAGCTGTTTTTTTATACCTCACTTTTCACTGAAGGAGTCGCAAAGTGGATTACAAACATCTTCCTCTCCCCACAACAGACACCCTGTGAAGTATGGTTGAGAAAGCTCTGTGAGAACAGATCTAAGAGAACTGTGACTAGCCTAAGGTCACCCAGCTGGCTGCATGTGGAAGATCAGGGAATCAAACCCAGTTTTCCAGATCAGAGGCCACCACTCTTAGCACTGGTAGGATTGAGGATAGGGGAGAGGACCTGATCTTTGGCAGAATGGCCAGCCACATATGAAGCATGTAGAGGCAGTTTGGGAAGAGTCTTGAGGAACAGAATGTCATGCACCAGCGAAGGGACAGAATCAATGCCCAATAGCAGCAAATGGCTAAATGCTCTTTATCCATGCTCTTTCCTGGACAGTGTTGTAGGATGTAATGGTAGCCATTAAGGAAGGTGGACTACCACAGCATTCAAGGAGATTGAGGGGGGTGGGTGGGTTGGCAGTCCATAGCGAAAAGGCCCAACATTGGTATGTGATCAGTGAGGACTGTAAACCAGAATCTGTAAACATATGAAATTTTTTGAACCCCCCCCCCCTTGCAATTGTGGTGGGATAATGAAAATGAGGTGGGTGGCCATTGGCTCCCCCACATAGGTCACTTTCTGTAGGGCAGTTTTCAGAAGCCAGGGGGATTTGCTCTTCAGGCTGGGAATGGTGCAGATCCCCAGGGTGCTTCTGGGGCCACTGGAGCCACCTCATTTGGCTATCCCCTGGCCTCCTGACAAATGAGCCCCTGGACACTCAGCAGGGTCAGCCATACTCATTTACATGCTGTCTCATAGGGCGGCCCAAACCCCAGAGAGCCCAATTGTCCGTGGGACCCCCTGCCAACAGGCTCCATCCTCTTCAAACCTGCAGCTGTGTCAAATTATTGCGTTTTTTTGGGTGCAGTCAGCTGACTGCTAGGTCAGACTCCCTCTCCCATGCTGTGCCAACCCTCCTATGGGGAGGTAATAAAGCTGTGGCCATGTTTATATCCAAAATTGTTGTGTCGCATCTTATTCCAGCCGAAATGCCCTCCTGCAAGTTAAAGTCTCTTGGAAGACGTAACTGTCTAAAAGTCTCTTGGGAGATTATCAAGAGTGCTGAGCCAGAATCTATTCCCATTTCACGAGGCACCCCCTGTATCTTGACACTGACTTTGAGCTTTCATAGTTGTGAGTGTATGTCTTGGACTGACATCTGGGTCATTGGTGTTTGTCTCTCCTTTTTGCCCCTCCATCAGGGACGAGCTTGCAAAGGTGGTGCTGGTTTGCTTTTTTGAATGGCAGGCTCTTGTGATGTGGTCTTGTTTTCTACATGGCAAACATTTCATGTCTCGGAACCCGCACACTCATCTCTGATGGTTCCCTCCACTGATGCAAGGTAGTATTTCTGTATGCAAAGGACAGGAATGTTCAGGAATGGCGAGATGCATCTGCTTCATCTCTTTGTCAATGTTCTCAGAGTTAGTTAGGTGGTGGGCTCCAAGCCCAGATGACCTTTTGTTTGTTCGAGTCTGCTACTTCAGTTGCTAGGGCATTCTTTTCATGTGAAGAGACACTGCTGGGTGTGCTCGTCCCAGAAGCCACACATGAGTTGGTCTCTCAGCATTCCTTCCAGGTCTGGGAAATTTCAGTGGTGGGCAACTTCCATTATTCCACTTACTACCAGGAAACAGCCAAAGAGGGTGGCATATGATCCCCATTTGACAGGAAACTCTGGTCTGCACTCCTCAGTGTGGTCCCCAGTGGCCATGGTTCCAGCTTGAGTTCCTGCATACAAGTAGGGCATGTCATGGTATCGGACAGTCCCTCCTTGGAAAGGCAGGGCACTGAAGTAATTTCATCTGTATCTCCTAGGAAGGCAGGGAGTAGGAATCCCATCCTCACCACCAGTATTAAATCTATGGGTTCAGTAGGAACTGATCACAAACATCCAAAGCACTAGATGAAAACTTGTTTCCTTGCTTATGAGATAAATGTAAGGCAAATTGTGGGTATTTAACATGAATAGACATGTTAGCCTGTAATAGAATAGCAAAATTTGAGTCCAATTTTCATGGCCTTTTACACAATTAAACTCTGCAAACAGGAGAATTGAAGAAGAAGAAGAAGAAGAAGAAGAAGAAGAGTTGGTTTTTATATGCCACTTTTCTCTACCCAAAGGAGGCTCAAAGCAGCTTACAGTCGCCTTCCCTTTCCTCTCCCCACAACAGACACCCTGTGAGGTGGGTGAGGCTGAGAGAGCCCTGCTATCGCTGCTCAATCAGAACAGTTTTATCAATGCTGTGGCGAGGCCAAGGTCACCCAGCTGGCTACATGTGGGGAAGTGCAGAATCAAACCTGGCATACCAGATTAGAAGTCCGCACTCCTAACCACTACACCATCCTGGCTCCAGAATTTAACATGGCTAATGAATCCTCTTATATCTACTTGCCTATGCTACAAGGATTAACTTACCCCCCTTTTCAAATAATATATAAGACTGTCATTTTAATTTCTCCCTTCTTCTCCCCCACCTTTAGAAAAAAAAGATGATGAGAAGTTCATGTTAATGAGAGCTTAGAAAATTCCTAGAGTCGACTGTCACGTCCATACTGGTAACATGAGACTTCGCCACCGGCAGTCATTTGCTAAGACGAGAGACTTCCCTGGAGCCTTTATTTGTTGCTTAGCATGGCCGAGAATGGCCCAGGCCACTAAGCTGTGAGCTGATGACAGGAGGGAAAGGGAGGGGATGATAAAGTGTCTGCTGAAGTCTTACATGACTGCAGGTCACTGCCTCAAAATGTGAGAACAAAACGAGTCCAAACACTAACGACTTTCAGGTGTGCACGCCAAGGCCTGTCAGGCCGGTCAAGGAATTAGTGCTTGGCACACAGCACAGGCCGTCTGGCTGCCAAGGGAAACATAAATGGGGGCCCCGTAAATAAATAAGGGGAAAGGGAGCTTTTGCTTCCCACTTGATTGTGCATCATTCCTGCATGTATATGCTTGACGGAACACACATGCGCACAGACACACGGAGGCATGTGCTTGATCAGTAGAAGGAGAGAAGTATGTTGATCTTTATTAAAACAAAGGGTGTTAGAACCACCAATTCCATCCTAAACAAACAAATAAACAGGGAAATGAGCTTATCTTTAATGTTAGCTCACTCTTGTATGCATTGCTTGAGAGAACACCCAAGTTTACAAACATACTGATATGTATTTGGCCAGAGAAGTATGTTAAACATTATAATTATAAAGAAGAGCTGCTTTTTGTACCCCACTTTTGACTACCCAAAGGAGTCTCAAGTGGCTCACAACTACCTACCTTTCTCTTCCCAGGGCTGAGAGAGCTCTCAGAGAACTGTGACTGACCCACGGTCACCCAGCAGGCTTTATATGGAAGAGTGGGGAATCAAACCCAGTTCTCCAGACTAGAGGCTACTGCTTTGAACCACTACACCATGCTAGCTGTCAGAGATTGACTTGCAGGAGGGCATTTTGGGCTGATATAAGACATGACATGTCAATGTTGGGTATAAAGAAGAAGAAGAAGAAGGTTCTTATATGCTGCTTTTCTCTGCCCGAAGGAGGGTCAAAGCGACTTACAGTCGCCTTCCCTTTCCTCTCCCCACAACAGACACCCTGTGGGGTGGGTGAGGCTGAGAGAGCCCTGATATCACTGCTTTGTCAGAACAGTTTTATCAGTGCTGTGGCGAGCCCAAGGTCACCCAGTTGGCTGTAGGTGGAGGAGTACAGGAACAAACCCAGCACGCCAGATTAGAAGTCTGCACTCCTAACCACTACACCAAACAAGGTCACAGCTTTATTACCAACGCCTGACCTAGTAGTCAGCAGACTGCACCAAAACCCAAAGATTGACTGTGAAACATCCACCTCATTAACTGAACAAGGCTATTTTCACATTAACACAGGGGGGTGGGAGGGAAGCTGTTCTCCACAGCATCATGGACAAAAGAAGCCCATGACCCATGCACATGTCACCTTCATAGGCACCAAAGGTTCCGCCCTGCCTCCCAATGCCATATGCACTGTGAATGGGCTGCTGAGGCAGTTGTGTCTGCCTCCAGATTGCCCTCTGTGGTGTCAACAAGCAGCCTAGGTAAGTCTCAGTCGTGTTTTAGGCTGTTAGAACTTACCTGTTCCTGGATAGTTTTCCACTTTGTAAAAGACTATTGAACTCCTTACTCGATATCAGCAGCTATGTTCCTCTTGACCTCTTCTTGCTTGGTGAGCATTACCTTTCAAGAAATCACCTTGATAAAATGTGCCACAAGTGATAAGACTGTATTTGGTAAAAGTAGTAGCTGCTTCCTCCCACCCACCTCTCTTCAAACCTACCAAAACCGGCTGGATGATACCTCAATTAAATGGACTTGATTATATTTTGCCAACCCTTTCAGCCACACTTTCCATCTCTTGTCCCCACACACTACAGCCCTCCCCCCAATAAAGATTATTAATATCACCAGTTATCGAATAATTTATTATCAGGGGCCAAAACGGTGCCATTTCACATTTTACTTAGAGCACTGAAAATAATCCTGCAGAGATTGCCCAGCTATAAAAAGGTACTTAAACTGTCATAGTCACAGCCTCAAACATGCACCACTTGATGGTCTCAAAAGTGCTGTTTAATTGGGTTTTATGAGTTCTAATTAATTATACCATGTACAAAATCACTTGTCCCATTACAGCTTTCTGTGGTTTACCCTGAATAACAATGCAGTTTTGAAGATACGAACTTCGGCTCTTCCAAGACAGCTGCTTGAGTTTAATTCTTTCTCGTAGATAAGTGGTTGTGCTTTGACTTATGCAAAGCAAGCCAACTTCTCAGTTTGCAAACATAATGCAATTAGGGTAGCCAACCTCTAGATGGTGACTAGAGATCTCCCGCTATTACCATGGATCTCCAGACAATCAAAATCAATTCCTCGGGAGAAAATGGCAGCTTTGTACGGTGAACTCTATGGCATTATACCCTGCTCAGGTCCCTCCCCTTCCCAGCCTCTGCTGTGTCAAGCTATCCTTCCAAAACCTCCCAAAGATGTTCCCAACCCAATGCTGGCAATTTTAAATGGCAATATGTTCATTTATACTGTCTCTTAAAGTCTACTGTAGAGGGGAAAATGGAGTTATTTGGTATCGAGATTTTAAAACTACACCAGTCGCTGGGTATAAAGTTGAATTAGTGACTTGTAAACTTGGCCCGTAATGAATTGTCAATTACTCTTTTGTGCTTTCTAAGCCATTTTCATAGTAAAACTCTGAACAATAGAGTTATCTAGGCCATCAGACCCCATTACAGAGGGATATAAATATAATAACATTGGCAAGAAGACCAACCCGAAGATATGTTCATTAAATGCCACACTGAAAAACAGTTACACTACTGCTCAATATGGTATTATTGAAAAAATAATGTCTTTATCCAATCAGTTTATCAAAATAAATCTACCTATACATATAGAAGTAATTCCTTTAAGTGTGGGTTTTTGTTCCTAGAAAGGGTTGGTAATGCATGCACAGAATACATAAACAGATTGATGGCACCAGGGTCAAAGGGCACAAACTAGATCTGTTGTATTAGACCGAGTCTAATTTTGGTCCCAGGCTGGTTAAGGCCCATTCCTTGTTCAGTTTTGCTGTTAATCCTAATTGAGATAGGCTGATGGTCTCTTGCTTCAGGATCACTCCCCTTAAACTAAAAAAAAAACTATAGGAAACCAAGGTCCATCCATGACGTGACACACTTAAGACAAGCTTTTTTTTTTTTTTTTTTGGTACAATCCTTGGCATATCTTTATGTATATCAGTTACACACAGCACTTTGTAAATCAGGTTCCAAGTGCTGAAGTAAGAGTAACAGTAAGTGAAAGGTTAAAATTCAGCACTAGGCAGAGATAGCTGGAGTGACAGACTGCTCTGAGTGCCCTGATTGGCCAGCAACAGCTGAGAGGGAGTTGATATATAGCTGTGTGCTGGGGTGTGTTTCAGTCTATTTGAGATGGGGTTCATTTGAAGTCAAGTATGTTTGATTCAGACAGAACCTGTCTGTGCTCAGGTGACCATTTACTCTGAGGAAAAACTTTAGTTAGAGAACTGAGTTATTACTGACAGCTAATCCATGCAGTGTCTGGACAACTGGGGCAGCTATTTGGCAGGGGGAACTTGGGCAGTGAAGCTATTCAGGCCAAACTGGAAGGAAATTTTTTTCTGAGAGAAGGATTCTTGCCCAGTTAAAAAAGGAAATCAGGTGTCAAGATTTCATCAGACTTATGTGAGAGGATTGTGCTTCAGATTCCTTAGTAGTCAGAGAGATATTTATTCTGCCAGGAAGGGAGAAAGTGGTATTAACTAGCCAAGAGTGACTACCATCCAGAAGCCAAGAGAGTTCAGTGGAACTCAAAAAAGATTTTAAAAGATTTGTTTGTTTTTAACAATGTCTCAGTGTCATTTCTGACAAAGGTTAAAGAAATAAGGTTAAAGAAAAAGTTTCAGAGCTGAGTAAAGCCAGAACTCTCTGTAAATTACAGGATGTCACAGTGAGCTTCATTTTATAACTAAGAAACCATGCTACAAAGCTAGCTCAGACTGTGAGGGAACAACATTTTTTTGGGAGGAGAAAATTTACCTTAGGGTGGAGAACTGTGTCGGGGTCATACCAACTTCAGTTGTATGTCTTGAAATGGGCCTTCCAAATATCTCAACCTTGATATGAAAAGTCAGTAACAATTTCGTCCTCACACAAATTTCCCTGAAGTGGGAGTAGAAACATTTTGATGCCACAACCAATAAATCCCTTTCTTGGGTTCCTACCTATTTAGATTTACATAGATGTAAAAAAATATGAGGGTTTGGATGGAACCTTGCAAAACCTTGTCAGCCGGAAGCCAAGAGCAAAGCAGCAGTCCCATAGCATTAGCTTCTGAAACTTGGTTTAGAACAATTTTGTGTGTCTGTGGTGGCTGTCACTGTGAAGTTTCATTTCCTTCTCTCTTGCAAACCACTTCTGCATCTATGCCGCAGGTGAAATTCCTTCTTCCTCAGGGTCTTGGATAGGCAGATGGAGTTATTAAACGAAACAGGGATGGACTCTGACTCCAGAAGGCTGTGTGAACATTGTACAAACAAAATATACTTAAAAGATCACAGGCTGCTCAGCTACTACCATTTGGGAGTTTTTAAAAGTCCTCTGGGGAGGAAAACATCAGTCCCATTAGACAATGGCAAGCATGACATTTTGAAAATTCTGATGTACCATCCTGTATGGATGAGAGGAAAGTAGGCTGGTGAACATGCTTGAGTTACTCACAAACATCCAAAGCACTTGATGAAAACTTGTTTCCTTGATAATGAGCTAAATATAAGGCAGACTGTAGGTATTTAATATGAATAGACATGTTAGCCTGTAATAGAATAGCAAAATTTTTGTCCAGTTTTGTTGGCCTTTAGATGCTACTGGGCTTGAATTTTGTGGGTATTAAAGAAACCCTAATAAGATGCTTGTGGTGGGATGTATAGCCTGATCTCATCAGATCTCAGAAGTTAAGCAGGGTCAGTGCTTAAAAGGGAGACGGCCAAGGAAGGCAATGTGAAGCCATCTCTGCTTCTCACTTCCTATGAAGCCATAAGTTGGCTGCGACTTGATTACACACAGAAAGATGTATTAAAGATTTTGCCTTCTCTAGCTAAGAGCTACCTTCTCTAACTATTGATGACTCCTCCTTGCTTGCATGCATATCTGCCATTTTATAAAGTACAAACCAACAGTGCAATTGCCATATGAATAGCTACCCCTCCCCTCTCCCTAAGACTGGAGGGGCACAGATGAAAGTTTTCTGTCTAGAAGTTCCTGGAAGAAAGGCACACTGACCAAACTCCTCTGTAGCTATAATTGATTACTTGATTGATCAATCAGCTAAAACAGCACTGTTAATCAAGCAGAAAGCACTTTAATTGTTTTACTATCATCATTATTAATAATAAAACCACATAATTAATTGAAAGTATGTGCGTACTACAATTCCCCAGCCCCAAAAGTAATGTGAAAACTGCACTTTAATGCTCAAATGGAGAGATCAATGGGGATCAGTATGGCGCTAAGAAACTACTATAAAGGGAAATTGTGGCGCCCATAATGCTTTTGCAGGACTAGTGAAGGTCACAGTACCGTTGCCACTACTGCTTAGTATTAGAAGGAAAGGGAACAGAATTAAATACGAATGGAGAATGAACTTCCAAGAATTTGGGGCTACATTCATGCGGCACTGGTAGTGCACGCAAATAAACCCTTTTAAGAAGTTATAGTCAAGCATACCAGGGACCCACTAAAGAGAACAGGTATTACCTGCAGTGCTCCAGTTATATCCCATACAGTTTCAAGTAATGTGGATAGAATCTATTTTGAAAATCTATGTGTTGCCTTGTTGGCCCATTATTCACGGGGGGGATACCGCACATTTGGGGTGGAATGGCGGCAACTAAAATCACCGACAACGCATGGAGCCGGCTGCAATCGGCCGCAGATTCGGTGCATGCCGCCGAAAAAGCCGCCGAAGAAAGCGCAGCTTCCGGGTGACCGCCGGGGTCGTCACGTGAAAATATATATATCAAAGTCTGAGACTCATGTTGGGGAAGGCCAAAATTTCCTTTGGCTTCATAGCTACGAAGTTTAAATTTTGCCTTGGATCCTCCAAACCATTTGAGCAGATGGAACAATTTCTGCCTGCAGAGTTTAGTTTTCTTGCATCCTTCCTCCTTCTGTGGCCCAAAGAATGCCCCCTGCCTAGGAACAATGTAGACTTTTCTAGAAAAGGAAGTCAGGCAGAAATGTGTGGATCCGTGGTTTCTGTGCTACCTTAGAGTAACCATTCTATGTTTTCTAAAGGAAGGAGATTTTACCTTGGAAAGAAAAGATATTATTGACAACCTCCTCCCCAGATTTAATAATGTTGTTTTGGGGGACTTTTTTTCTAGTTACACAGCATGTATATTGCTTCTGAATACAAATTGGGAATTATCCTGCATGAATGGAAAGACACTTTTGTTGCATCTCCACTTTATTATCATCTCTTTTTAAATTTACCACAATGAAAAGGAACTGGAAGTGCTAATACTATGTGCTTTCAATCAACAACAGTCCTGGAGGGGGGGGGGAGAAATTGTCATTTGTTCTTTTCCTTTAAAATAGAAAAGGACAATTCAATCCCCAGTAAAGAAGGCACATGTGTGACAAAAGGGAAAACTCTATCCTTTCCTCCATAGAAACTGCAGAATTAACTAAGGGTTTTAAAATATTTACTGATCGTGAAGAGGGACCTGATTTTTCAATGATCATTTTCATAATTCGTCGATCAATTCATCAGTATTTGACAGTTTGTTTCAGCGTCTTCTTTCACTGTATCTTTTCCTAGGTGTGCATTATATTGGGAGTTTTTTGCACAGAAATGTTCTCATACCATTCAATTGAGTCCTCTTGTCCTCTTCCATCCTTTCTGTGTAACTGCTCCACTCAGCAGGCAATTGTTTAAATCAGGCTTTCTCGGGGTTTCTTAATAGTCCTGGAATAGTTTTCTGAATGGGCAGCGGTTAATTAATTTTTATATTTTTTAAAAATTTGTTAAACATTTACCAGGTGATATGACCATATATGGTAATGTTGACCTACTCACCCCTTTCCAAAAGGCCAATAATGGGCTTGGAGGGGCTGGGAAGGGGAGGAGCTCCTGGTGGGAGTGTACACAGCTATGTTTCTCAACCATATTTTGTGTGATCTATTCTGGGGTTGCTTGAAACCTGAAACATGTTTCAGGGGTTTAAAACCTTGTTTAAACAGACAATTAAATCAGTTGTTACAATCAAATCAATTGTTACCCAAAATATACTTGCCACCTGAATTTTGGATGGGAAAATTAGCATCCTAAGTGAGAGAGGTAACAAACAAATCTTCACCTATTTATATAAGGGAAGCTTCCTAGCCAGAAGACTCAGGCACAGGAAAACTTAAATGAAGCAAAAATATC
Organism: Paroedura picta; assembly: GCF_049243985.1. NCBI lineage: Eukaryota > Metazoa > Chordata > Lepidosauria > Squamata > Gekkonidae > Paroedura > Paroedura picta. Next base: position 120,939,180 of record NC_135372.1, read on the forward strand.
TTTTCTTTAAAAGCAAAATAAAGCCCTTAACACATTTTCACACTATTTAAACTAACAAGCATACAAGAATAAAGTAAATAATCAAAGTGATATGATAGAGCAGGGGTAGTCAAACTGCGGCCCTCCAGATGTCCATGGACTACAATTCCCAGGAGCCCCCTGCCAGCGAATGCTGGCAGGGGGCTCCTGGGAATTGTAGTCCATGGACATCTGGAGGGCCGCAGTTTGACTATCCCTGTGATAGAGGATGAATATTTTGGGTTAGAAGAAGATTAATACTTATTGTTTGACTACTAGCAGGCTATCAAGATGACCAGCCTGCTAGTTGGGTGTGAGATTTGGATCTACAAACTCCATATACAAGACTGGGTCAAGTGTGTCCATTTAAATAGCTAAATTCATGTCCTAAGGCCAGGTTGGAGTGGTTAGCCCCTAAAACAATATTCTTGAATGTTGGATAGAGAAATGGAGTCTCACTAATGGTTCTAGCAAATTTGTGACAAAGGATCAGTGATTAGATTACTAGAAAACCTCTGGAGTGAAGTTATTCATAAAGTTTCTCAAGTAGTTGGGACATTTGCATTCTCACCTAACATGGGGCTTTTTGTGGAATGAACTATCATGTAAAAGTGGGCTTGATGGTCTGGTATTCAAGGATCGGAAACAGCTGGAGTAAGTTAATTAATTAAGGAAATAATTAGGAAGAGAAAGACTCCAGGTTTGAAGAAATATTGCTGAAGGCTATGACAGAAATGGTCACTGACATTTTCCCTCACCCTGGTCAATGTCCAGACCCTTTCTGCAAGTAATCAGGTCAGTCTGCATTATCCAAAATCCTCCTGGGGGGATCTAGCATCTTATCAGAATAAGTATGCCTTATCCCTGGTGTGCAAACATGTCTGGGCAAGCTCCCTGATCCATCCAAACTTTGCTAAAGATGCATTAGAAATATCATTAAAAAGGAGGTTCCCTGCCAAACTCCCCTTTAAGCACAGAGACACATCTCCTTCCAGTTTGGGCTAGCTTGAAGTATATGGACCTAAGCATAGAGGGAGGTAAATTTCAACAATGATGCTATGAATGATGTAATATGTTCACCTCTACCCTGCAAAACTATGTTGCAGAGCATAGAGTGGACCTGGCATGCATAACAGAAACCTGAGTCAGAAAGGGTGAAACTGTTGCCCTTAAAAATTAGGCCCTGCTGGGCTAATTCTCCTTCAGGACCCTTGCCATACCATCATACCATCAATCTCAGGTACTGATTATCTTAGCCTCAAGTGGGGATCAATCAAGAGCGTGGCCATCTGATTGGTGTACCATACATCCAATGAACCTCCAGATGTCCTGCCAACCTTGCTGGAGATGGTGGTGGCCTGGACACTATATTTCCCCAGACTATAAGTTCTGGGGACTTTAATGTCCATGCTGAGCTGCTGTCCTCTAGAAATGGGCTGGACCTGATGTGGGACTTGCAGGGTCCCACAAGGAGCAGCCCTCTCTCCAATTTTATTCAATATATTCATGCACCCTCTTGCCCAAGTGGTACAAAAGTTTGGGCTTGGATGTCATCAATATGCAGATGACACCCAGATCTTCTTCCTGATGGATGAACACCCTGACTCTCCCCCAGAAGCATTAGCCAGATGCTTGGAATCAGTGATGAAATGGCTCAAGCAGAGTCATCTGAAGCTCTGTCCTATGGCTGGACAGGAAGGGACCATGCGAGGAAGCACGTCTGCCCACCCTGGATGGTGTGCAACTATCAGTAGCTCACTCTGCCAGGAACATGGATGTGATCCTGGATGCTTCCCTCTCAATGGAAGCTCAAGTCATGAGAATAGCACAGCTGGCATTCTACCACCTTCGCCAAGCCAAACTATTACTGCCCTACTTGGTCCCGGATCACTTAGCCACAGTGATCCATGCAATGGTCACCTCTAGACTGGACTTCTGCAACTTTCTCTGCACAGGTCTGCCCTTAACCTTGATCTGGAAACTACAGCTGATCCAAAAAAATAAACCTTGCATTCAACAAGGTTTATATAAAAAATAACATTTGAAGTCCAACTGATTCCAGCACTGAAGATTTCAACATGGTGAAATCAACAATACAAAATAACAGCCACAATTCTGTTTTTCAGAAGAAAAAAAGTAACTATCCCAGGCCAATATAAAGAAACATGCTCACAAACAGCAGGAGGTGAATGCACATCTTTGTTCAGGAACCAGACAATGACCTGGGATTGCTCAGTTTAACTGGTTTGTTGGTGCATGAGCTTGTATGGCATTATGAATCTTGTCCATCATGATTCTCTGAGAAAATCTGGTGCAAACACGTGCAATGATATTTAGAGCTGGAGCAGTTATCATATACTGAGCTCAACACAGAGGAGGATCTACAGGCCTGTAAAGAATTTTATCGCATTGCCTAGGGTAAGGGTTGATTAATAACCACAGTCCCAAATGTCACTCTGGAGTGTCAATTCAATTCACTGCCGAGTTGGATGGCTCTTTATTCTGTCTCTCCCAAAACAAAATGCTGAAAGAGCACGATCTCAGGAAATCCGCTCCAAGGATGGAAATCTCCTGTGAGTAAAGCCCAGCAGGGTTCATTCATACGCCTCTAGCTCAGCTCATACTGGCTGACTTCATTCTAGCTGGAGCTCTCCCTTCATTACAGCCCCCGCCCCAGGGGAATGTTAATCTGTATAGTATAAACATTTATAAACATCTCCTAAATCATTACACTTCAACTGGCCCATAAACACTCCCAAATGCTTTCCTTAGGCAGTGTATGGCTTTTGGGGGAAGGAGTGCACATTGATTTGGCAGTGATGAGAAGATTGAGAGAGAAAAAATGCAGGGGGTTAAAATAAAAGATTGATAGCAAACGTACAAGAGTTACAAGGGCAGAGCCATAAGCAAAGAGTAAGTGCAGCAGAAAGAGCTGTATTGAAGAATATATTCAGAAAGATTTGAGATTCATGTCAGAGTCCATGCTACTCAAGCCAATGTTTAATTTTGTTCATAAAAACAACCACAAAATTCTCTCCTTCTTGCCAGGCAGGAAAAATAAAGTCCAGGTCCAGTCAAGTCAGGTGGCTCAAAGCGGCTTACAGTCGCCTTCCCTTTCCTCTCCCCACAACAGACACCCTGTGGGGTGGGTGAGGCTGAGAGAGCCCTGATATCACTGCTCGGTCAGAACATTTTTATCAGGGCTGTGGCGAGCCCAAGGTCACCCAGCTGGCTGCATGTGGGGGAGTGCAGAATCCAACCCAGCATGCCAGATTAGAAGTCTGCACTCCTAACCACTACACCAAACTGGATACCCTGGGAGATAGGTGAGGATGGGAGAGCTTTAACAGAACTGTTCTGCAAAAACAGCCCTATAACAACTGTGACTAGACCAGATTAAGCAGATGGATTTAGGCAGTATTGATCTGTCTTTACTCTATGCCTCAACTATAGGTCTGGCAAAGCACCTCTGTCTTACAGGCCCTGCAGAACTTTTCAAGGTTCTGATATTGCTTGGCAGAGCATACGGCACGGCAAGAAAGATCTGTATGCCCCCCCCCCCTTCCAGGATAGAGCAATCTGTTTATCGGCTGTGGGTTCCATCTTCCTACCTCCCTCTACAGGATTTTTATTGGGGGAATGGATAATGTTTTGAATTGTTTTTTCCTCCATATCTTCCTTTTTTGTATTGTGATTACTGGATCTATGTGGTTTTATGTCTGGGGTTTTAATGGGGGTTTTATTGGGGATTATATTCAGACTATTATAACCCACCACAAGCCACTTGTGAGTGGCGGGTAATAAATCCAAACCTGATTGTGTTAATTGTCAGAGAGCCCAGCTCAGGACTCTCAAGCTGCTTTTGGGCCCCAGGAATTTTGTCCCCAAGTCTCTCTCTCTAGGCAGCCCTGCATATTCACCCTGCACTGAGCTCATTGCTCAGGTTATCTATTGTGATTGTAGACTGAATCATGGACTGGCATGGGCTCCAAGGAGTGGCCCTTTCCTACCCTGAACCAGCTGTCCAGGTATGGATACCAGTCCCCAGGTGGGACTTGGGATCCCCTGGAATTATAACTCATCTCCATGCAACAGAGTTCAGTTCCTCTGGAGAAACTGACTTATTTGGAGGGTAGACTCAATAACATTATGCTCCACTGGAGTCCCTCCCCACGCCAAATCCCACCCACTCCCAGCTCCACCCCAAATGTCTCCAGGTATTTCCCAACTCAGATCTGGCAACCCTATATCCAGGAGATCAGCAGTTTCTTCAAAAGGCAGGTCTCAGTGTGGCTGCCTTAATTACCTTACTGAAGGGGTGTCTCTGAATACACTTATTGTTTATTTGTTTGTTATCCTCAAATTCTTCTACTGTTGTGGGAAAGATGTAGTATTATCGATACACTGGTGACATAGAAAAGAATACAAGTCTCAAGTGAAGTAATGGAGGTCCAAAACAATTGCAACCTGCATTCGTCATAACATTTTGAAAGGCACTTCCCACAATGTACCTGATGTAGAATATTCTTTTAGAGATTTTGTTGCGAAGATTTTGAGGCCATCCAGTTCAAGAAGCAGGTTTTTCTGATGAACATGAAGCTAGTGTTCATTTCTGTTCTTTTCTACTTGGGGGCCTCTCGGTGCTGTCATTGCCAAATTAACTGCTGGAGTGAGAATTTGCAAATGGAAGTATTCCAAGCTCCTTCATGTAATCTAATGTCCTTGGGGAGCAATGGTCTGCTCAGTATCAAAACTTAAAAAAAAATATTCCTGCTGCTCTGTCACAAGGAATCTGATACATAAGATATGAAATGGGGTTCTTCTTGCACTGATTGGTTCCTGTGGTACAATTGCAACAGAAGAAAACAAAGAATGGTTGGCGTTATCACTGTCTTATCAGATGCCCATCTTGATAATTGACAGTTTACATATATGTGGAAGTGTGCAGGGTGGTACCCTATGTTTCTATGACAGCCCAGTGCACAATAATATATCATGGGATGTCTTCCACTGCAGGTTTCCTGTGTCAGGGGAGAAAGACAAGTGCAGGGAAAGTGGATAGGAGAGTATTTTCTGCCTCTTACAAAATCATAATGCCTGGGTACGTCCAATGAAGTTGATGGGCAATAAATTCAGGATGGACAAAAGGAAATTATTCTTTATTCAACAGCTAATGAAACTGCACAATTCACTATCAGTGGACATAGCAGTGGACCCTAGCATTGATGGCTTTTAAAAGCTCTTAATAGAGGCTAGGTTTTTCATTATGATTTCCAACTGGATAAGGGGAAGGCAATGTCTTGTACCTTTAATGAGTAGAAATAGACAGTGGAAGATTTTGATGGAATAGAGTTAAAAAACATCAAAGAGACATCTATAGGGATAAGCTTCAAAACTGACAGCCCTATCCATCAATGGCTACTTGCCATGGTGACTAAATAAAACCATCAGATCCATCCAGAGGTCATAAATCTCTGCATACTAGTGCTAGGAGGCAATATCAGGGGGTGGCCTTGGCCTCTATGCTCGGCTAGCTGCTCCTTAAGGACAACTGATGGGTTACTGTGTGAGACTGGTTGCTGGATTAGAAGGCCAGTTAGTCTGATCCAGGAAGGCTTTTCATATATTCCTATGAACCAGGGTTCAGAATTACCTTTAATTCTATCCGCCCTTGATATGGTCACACACATTAAGAAGTATTCATTAATTTGGGCACATCAGTTGTCAATAACTTAATCTAGGGAAATCTGTGCTGGGTAACTACTTCCACGTCTCCTAGGTTCCCACTATTGCTTGGGGGACAACTGAGAGAAAAAGGGGAGGGGACCGGCATTGGGTGATACCATGACATCACTTCTGGGTACATACCTGGAAGTGACATTGCAGCATTGCCCAACATAATCTTTCTGACATTTTCTGCATGGGGAATTAGACCCAGGCTAGAGCTTGACTGGTTGCATGGCTAATTTCCGCTTCCATATAATGGCAGTGCCTAACTGGAGGATGGCTTGATTCAGGCCCTCTGTTGCCCCACAACAAGGCAGTGCAGATATTTTTGTGTTCCCCTTCCTACCCCAGGTGCAAACAGGGAAAAGCCATGTTAGGTCAATGTGGCAGGGAAGAACTGGGCTTTCCAGGCTGACTGTGGTGTCTCAAAGGGACACAAAATGCCCTATATGATTCCATGGTGTTGCACAGTGCTGCCAAGCCACCTGGGGCATTTTTGTTTGTTTAGGAATGCAATATTGCTATTACATTCTTAAACAACAACAACAACAAAAAAACCATCCTCTGCCACCACCACGCCACATGGCAGAACCTTCTAACCCTAGCTGCCTCATGTGGAGACAGAAATCCAGGGCAGACAAGATGCACCACCAAAAATGGTCCTCTGTGGAGACACAGGAAGTGGCAGGTTAAACTGCCCCATCACAAACACCTGGCAGCAGCACAGCACACAGTGCCGCCAGTTCGGAAAGGGTGCCTGTGTCCCACAGCCCCAACGTTCCCAGGTGTCCTCCTGAAGTTTGCTTAATTACTTTATAAGGTTCTTCCTTTGGGGAGGGGGGCACAATTTATTTCCAGCTGTACCATTCACCATGGCAGCATACATCACCACTACATAAACAACACTTCCACCCGAACCTAGGCCACAAGACCAATGTATTTGTGTGAAGGCTACTAACAACCAAACAGCCCAGAATGCATGTAAAACAAATAGAACGTTACTGGAGTAGCTGGCAAAGTTAGTAGACTTTTTTTTAAAGTTATATTTATGTGACAGATTTGATATCTGGCCTGAAATCTGTGAGGTAGTTGACATGGGGGGAGAATGTTAATGGCTTCTCACAAGCCCTTAGGCTTAGTTGACATTATTTATTCACTTTTAAAGATCACCTCATAACTCATCATTGAGAGCCCAGTGTCTAAAGACAGGTCTAGACTTTTCCCAAGCTTGGTCTGTCCGTCTGTCTGTCCGTCCATCCATCCATCTGTCTGATCTAGTTAGCTAGCTAGCGAGCTTCATTTTTTCATTGATTGTTCCGGAATGATGACAAAATATTTTACATCTGGCGCAGAAAAATACTTTAATTAGCACAATGTTGCGTTTGCAGTATAACATTGGAAGAGGACTATGTAATTGTGGCTCCTTTTGCACAATTATGACAAATTACACCTTCTGAGTTCCCCATTCATGTGTGTGTAATGTTGTGTGTGTACCCTTTCTTTCAATGTGACGTTACTTGGTGGAGGTATTCAGCTGATCTGAGCTGTCAGATGCAAGAATGTGAGCCAGCTGATATACTATTTGAATAGGCTGATAAAGAAGAGCTTATTTATTTGACCATTAAAAAAATCCCTCCTTACTTCCAAATAGCTAAGTGTGGCATATATGGCTCACCTCTATACTATCTTCACAACAGCTCTGTGAGTGTTAGTTAAGATGAACTGTCCCAAATTCGCTTGGTAAATGTCATGGCAAGCAGGACTTGAACCCTGGTTTCGACAGTCACTCTGTCAGCTACAACACCACACTGGCAGATGCTTGGGGTGTTTGCATGTGTGAAATGCACCAATGTCAGCCTGCCATGTCCTTTAGAGCAGGGGTAGTCAACCTGTGGTCCTCCAGGTGTTCATGTACTACAATCCCCATGAGCCCCTGCCAGCAAACTCTGTCAGGGGCTCATGGGCATTGTAGTCCATGGACATCTGGAGGACCACAGGTTGACTACTCCTGCTTTAGAGCACATCTCTGCTATCCTCAGTAAAAAAGCAGAGACAGTACAATTAGCAAGAGGTCGGTCCAACCGAAGCCATCTCCTTAGTATTTGAACAGTGTAGAATTTTTTTTTCATTTTGTAGGATCAACACTAAAATATCTTTATACCTTTACATTTAGCAAGTGAAAATATATAATACACGGACTTGGTAGATGCTTGGAGGATGAAATGTGTTACTGTCTGCTGTCTCTTCAGGGCAGGCATCTGCTTTCCTCTGTAAGGACAGAACAGCTGCTGCTTAGGAATAGTTGGAGGCTACAGGTACAGCACTCAACAGATGGCTCCTGCATATGTTTGTAAGCCTGTGTAGGAGACTGTGAAGCGATATGAATTCCTCTGCTCAACGTGAAAAATAACTGCAGTTTTCACGTAGAATCAAAGGTGCCTGATATGATTATCAGGCAACTTTGGTTGGACATGTTCACTGGTGCTGCTGAAAGTACTTTAAGCAGAGAAAGTCATATTATTTTCTGTATATTCTGCTTTGTGTTGGGTTTATGCTTGGCTCCTTTGTTTCAGGAGGGTTCTCAGTTCTTAAACTGGATCTAGGAACAACACCCATGATGGGCTTATATGTATTAGCACTCGCAAACAACTGCTGACTACAATACTGTCTGAAATTCCCCTAATTTCTTCGACATACAAGTACATGCTGAGCAAAAAAAAAAAAAAAGAAAGAAAAGAAAAGAAAAGAAAAAAAGAAGAAAAAAAGCCCTGTTTATCATTAGATCTGTATATTTATTTCTCATGTGTGGTTCCTATCTGCAAATATTGAGATTCCGCCACATCTTATGGATTTTATTTTTGATTGTAATTTCTGGTTGTGTTTTAAGGGGAAGTTTTATTGGGGGTTTTATGCACATTTTGTGATCCACCATGAGCCTTATTGGGAGTGGTGGGTAAAATAATAATAATAATAATAATAATAATAATAATAATAATAATAATAATAATAACAACAACGACAACGACAACAACAACAACAACAACAACAATAACAATAACAATAACAATAACAATAATAATAATAATAATAATAATAATAATAATAATAATAATAATAATAATAATAATAATAATAATAATAATAATAATAATAATATATCCAAATCCACAGATTGGGGCCACACTTACTCCAAACAGATGTTTCTGCAAACTTGGGGGGGGGGGGCATCCTAGGTTTGAATAAAAATCTGACATCTTAAAAATATATGGGGGTTAGAAGAGTTGATATGTGCAAGTGCAGAGAATGCACTGACCTCCAGCAGTCGTTGGTGGCACTGGACAAGTTTCAGAGCTGCACTGGACCTGGGGGCAGCACAGCCCAGGAGCCACAGAATGCCCTATGAGAAAGGGGGGGTGAAGGGGGTCGACAAAAATGAGATCTTTGTGAAAAGAAAACATGAGAAGAACAACTGTAAACGCACATACAAATGAAAAGGCAGAAATGGTGATCCATACATTCCTAATACTTACGTAGGAGAAGGGGAGAAGAAGCACACCTTAGTACGGAGTGAGCCACCACAATCACGAAGCACAATTCCGTGTTGTATTAACTAAATCTTCAAAACAATTGTTTTAAAGCCACAATCTCAATGAGGCCCAAATAACTTCTTGAATCAATCTCCCAAAGAATTGCCGTACCCCCTCCCCCCCCCCCCCCCACATACCACCAACCTTAAATCAACAGGACAAAGGACAAAAAAAAAAGGACAGCCATAACTTGTGAGTGAGTTTAAGGGAACCAGGAAATGAATAAGAAAGGGGCCCTGTCATGATTACAGGGTGTTAATAAGGAAAGACATAAGCCTGGAGCCTTGATGTACAACTAGACAACAAGAGGTTACCTCTGGAGTCAGAGCATTGCTAATTTGCAAACTTGGGTCCATTTCATTAAGTGAGCAGAGAGACAGGCTGTCTCAGTCCAGCAGAGAAGGATCTCATTATCCATGCAGGGAGCAGGAGATAAGAATCTTTTAATAATTGCTGGGAATTTTTTTGTATTATGATATGGAATGCCAATTTATGCCTCTCCATGCAAGGCGGATAAAACGTGGCCTCCTCTGCAGTTAAAACCAATCCCCTCTGGCTGTGGCCATTAAGGACAGCAGGGGACTGCAAAGACTAATAGGTTTGCCCAGGAGACCAATATTATAGAACTCTGTTATCTGCACATCATGAAGAAAACCTGTTTGTTTAAAAAGTCACCAGACACTTTGGATTGGAATTTTGATGGATAAATTGTTCAGGATAGCTTTTAGGAACAACATTTAGAGTTTGACTCAAACTCTATTAAAATCAGACATGGAGCTGGGCGTGGGGGTGGATGAAGTTACCGTCTTGACTGCAAAGTGTCTTGATTTGGTTATATGGTTTGGTGCTTAATAGGTTATGAGAGAATCTGGCCATGTTTGTTTCTTTTTAAATTCACAATGCTGTCACCATTGGTGGTTTGTGTCTCCTTTAGTTTTCTCTACTGCCGTTGACAATTCTTTTGTTTTGTCTGTACCATTCTGTAGCACTAGACATACTTGGAGTTTTATGCCATTTACATGTAACATATACCTTATTTACATACACAAATGGTGGGAAATGCATATATTTCCTTGGGGAACATTCAGCATGAGAAAATAGGCGATGCTGTAAATACATGGGTTCCTTTTCACAAGGGAGAAGCAAATTTGAAATGGGAATCATTAAAAAGGCATTGCCAAACGTGCAAAATATCTATGAACTTAGTCATAGATAGCAGAGGGACAAGAAAGGTACACATTTTTCCAGGCATTGTCTTTTATTCTACAGATGAGCACAATGAAATGGGAGCATTAAATGAGTATGTTAACACATTAAAAGTACCCCCCTTTTGCTAATTTTGATGGTGAGTGTTCATGTCGAAGACAATGCTTCCTCAAAAGACTTTGTATGTCTATAAGTGACATTATCACATAGACAAATATACCCTGTTTGTTAAGCTCAGAAGGATAACAGCGGAATGAAACCATTTCTGACATTTAAAAGTATTCAGAAAAAAATCAAATGTGCTGAACTCAAGGGTGCTGGTTCTTTTTGGTCAGTGCAAGACACAGCAAAATCTAGCATTGATGGAAAAGAGTGCAGATCAGTGGCTCTATGACCGATGGACATGCCGCACACCATCCCATTCCAACAATGACCAAGTGATCCCTCCTTATAGTATCATCCTTTAGTGGTGTTTCTGTGCTCAACATTTCCCTTGGAGGGCTCTCATTTATGTGTAAAATGTGTGGACAGATATTAAACCTAAGTCAGCAGCTGCTTTAGAATAGGAATGAGAGAAAGCAGAAGGAACGTTTATTCTTTATGTTTAGGCTTCCTCTGGTGAATATTGACCAGACTTGAAAGCGGGTGTCATTTACATAGATATTTCTCTAGCAGATGAGCTTGGGTGTTAATGATAGGACATTTTGGAGGTCAATAAATTCATGAGTCGGAAGTGACCACAGCACTTCATACACACACACACACACACACACACACACACACACACCTACTGAACATGTACTTTCCTGACTATGCATGGTAAGAGATATTTCAGCCTTACCTAAAATAGATGCAAGTTAAGTGCAAGTCTGAAACAGTTATTTGCAAATCCATATATGTAATTCTTCCATGGGTAGGATTTTCTGGATAGAATGTTCAGTAGTTTGCATCTTCATGTGGGTGTTTATTGTTTAGAGTTAAGTGTCATTGCAACCTTCCTATTGACTATGGTTTTCATCAATATGCTGCCTAGCTTGATGTTGCTAGGCTAAGCATGGGACCCTGTCAGTGTGCTGACTGAACAGTTGTTCATCAGTGTCTTTCCCACTGAAGTGGTAATGGCATTGCTCTTAGTTACCATTTCCCATCATCAAAGTGATGATCAGTTTGTTTTTTTTATAAAATTGTGTTTCCTTTTTGATTCCGTGAAAATGGCATACCTATTTACTGTGGTAATTTTCTTTGACAATTCTTTGGGAATCTACTGCATTATTCAGGATACTTATCTTTATCAACAAATGTGAGGGTTTTAGTTTTGAATTTTTAAAAAAATATATATATTCAATACACCCCTATTTCATGTTCACAAATGCACAAATGAATTGATCACGAAACAACTAGCAGGCAAAAGTAAAAGTTTCCCCCAAAATGGAAGAAATTCACCATTTAAAAGAGAGAGAGAGAGAGAGAGAGAGAGAGAGATTCTGAGAGCAAAGGGGGCAGGGAGATGGCAAAGATGTGTGGATACTCTCAAACTTCCTAAATAACCATATTGTCCAGTCAGCTCACAGTCATAATCTTTAACCGCCCCTAGAGGAGCGGATTAAATATTTTGTTAAGGGCACCAAAGGTGGGCCCTGTCCGTGATGAGGAAGGGTGCCCATAGACCCCTTCCTCTGGAATGACAATCGGGGGGCCTGCCGATTGGGCCCTCTGGTTGTCAGTCCGGTGGCAAGGGACCAGTTGGGAGCCATGCACAGCGCGGCTCCCAATTGGTCCCTTGCCGCCAGACTGACTAAGCAGGAGGTGAAAAGCGCCTCCTGATCCGCTCCCCTCTGTCCTCACCCGCAGCCACCCGCCGCCATAAGTACCCTCACCTCCACCATGCATGCTCGCCTCCTTGCCGTGCCGCCACCACAGTACAGGCCTCCAGACGGCCCCAGGTAGCCGCTGCGACTGCGGGGCCTCGAAAAGCCACCCCATGCTGTGCTGTGCCACCCCATGCCCGCATCGCCAACGACAACTCCCGCGACCCGGCCGAGCCACCCTGCACCATGCAGCCCCGCCCCACCCCCGCCCCGCCGACTCCCAGGCCCCGCTCGTGCCCCGGACCACGGCCGCGCCTGACCAGCTGGACCCGCTGACTCCGAAGCCCCGCTAGCACCCACAGCATTAACACTGCAGCGAGCTTATTTACTAGTGTTATTAAGAATTGTCGAGTGTTTGCTTGACTAGTGATTTCATTTGTGAAGATAGTGCTATATGTTGGTTGTTGTGGGTTTTCCAGATTGTGTGGCTGTGGTCTGGTAATTTTAGTCCCTACCAGACTATGGACACACAGGCTGGAAAACTCACAACAACCAGTTGACTCTGACCATGAAAGCCTTTGAGGAGTCACTGGAATATATGTTCTTTATTCCTTCTTCTTGTGAAGTAAAACCTTGTGGGATCTGGAGCAGAACATCTCTAGTGGGGCTGAGTCAGGCTGAACTGTATAAAAGATAGTTGGTCTGTATAAAAGTCCCTCCCAGAAAGCTTATGCATGGCAGCAGCTGTATTGGGTGACTGCTGGTTTCTGGCACTGGAGCAGCATGCTTCACCACTTCCCACGTCCCCATGGGGGACATTTTACCACAGTGGACCCTGTCTGCCACAGATTACAGCATCCCCACAAACACAGCTGGAGTGAAAAGGTTCCACCATGCAGGTTCCACCTTTGCATGAAGGTAGGATTGCACGCCTACTGCAAAGGTGAAAAAAAAGCTTTATTTGGACCTGTGGCATGACAAAGCACCTGGGAGCCAACTGAGGCATTTTTCATCCCTGCAAAGATACTGTAGGTGGGGGAGGAGCCAGTCCTGGAAACCTGGCCTGACAAGGGTGCTGATAGCGACCACAACAGGAAAAGGTAGCTGAAATAATCAGCCGGGAGGAGGCTGGGCTGACAGTGACATCATGTGTAAGCAGGGATTAGCCCTGCTGCCATGTGAGAACTGGCCCAGCTTTTTCTTGCCGTGCATAATTGGTCCCAGTCAATCAATCTTTGTGAAGGGCACAGATATTTCCCTCCTTTAAAGTGGTAACTTTGAGCTGTGGATTGGCTCTTTTTAAAAGGCTGTTGAAGCCACTTTAAAGAAGACTGTGCACAGCAATATCAGAACCTCTCCTGAAAATTGCCCAAGAAAGGAATCATGCAGCACATTGTTCTATGTATCTCTTCCTTGAAATAAATATATTGTCCACAGCATGTTGTCCAGGGTAAACCTTTATCAACAACAAAATCTTTACAGGAAAAAGGGCTTTCCTAGAGGCACGTGACTTTTTCAAAGAAAACTTTTTATGCCGTTCTGGAATCTGTCTTCCCGAAGTTCAACACATACCCAGTGACAGTGTACAGTTCATTGTACACTGTATTGAGCATATTTCTTTAAACCAAAGGAGAGAAATCATTGTTCTAATACCCTTGATTCAGCATCCTTTAGAGATGTGATAGGCCATCTTGTTTTAAGTGTTAGGTGCGAAATCCAGAACGGCCATGAAAATGATGAATTTCACACAATTGTAAAAATATGCAAGGCTCAACAATAAGATCCCTTCCCTGAACATTGCTAAGAGCAACAACTAGGTTATCTAGCATCTAGGACTTCCTTTTTGCCTTTTATCTCTATTTATTTATTTATTTATTTATTTATTTATTTATTTATTTATTTATTTATCGACATATCTATTTATCGACATATCTATTAATATACCACCCTACCCTCTCTTTCAGCTCAGGGCAATTTATAACTCTCATATGTGGTAAAGTACAATGAACTGAGCTTGTCCAGAGGAGGGCAACAAAGATAGTGAGCAGTTTGGAGACCAAGATGTATGAGGAAAGGTTGGGGGAGCTTGGTCTGTTTAGCATGGAGAGGAGACGACTGAGAGGGGAATTAATAACCATCTTCAAATATTTAAAAGGCTGCCATATTGAGGATGGAGCAGAGTTATTCTCTCTTTCCCCAGAGGGATGGACCAGAACCAATGGGATGAAATTAATGCAAAAGAAATTCTGTCTAAACATCCGGAAGAAGTTCCTGACAGTCAGTGCGGTTTCTCAGTGGAACAGGCTTCCTCAGGAGGTAGTGGGTTCTCCATCTTTGGAAATTTTTAAACAGGGGCTGGATAGGCATCTGATGGAGAGGCTGATTCTGTGAAGGCAAAGGGGTGGCAGGTTACAGTGGATGAGCGACAGGGTTGTGTGTGTCCTGCATAGTGCAGGGGGTTCTACTAGATGACCCATGATATCCCTTCCAACTCTATTATTCTATGATTTTTGAAAGGTAGAAAGGTAGAAAATAGAAGGTAGAAAGCAAACAATGTAATACCTTGTGTCCCTAAATAAGGATTACTTTGATGCTGCATCAAGAGACACTGCAGAAGAAAGAGGATGTTAATTTACCCGTTCCCTCCAATCCCTTACAGATTCCCACTTCATTTTCTCTGCTGTTCCACCATTTTACTTTAGCAGAATTTGGGGGCTATGGCAGGCTGTAGTGCATGGCCAAAAGTTTCCTTCCCTTAGTAGAATTATACTCTCATAACTTAGGACCCAAGCTACTAAGGCCAGGGAACCTGATAATAACTAATTCAATTTTTACAATTGTTCCAGTGGAAAGAGCCAGAATCCTATTGTTTATCTTAACACCGCCCGCGGCGCCATGGGCGCCACAGACAAAATAATGTGGTAAGAGCTGGAGGGGAGGAGTTAGGGCGGGCTCTGTCTGGGATGAGGAAGGATGCCGATTGGCCCCTTCCTCGGACTGACAATCGGACTGACAATCCGATTGGCCGCCCGCCGGCAAGGGCGCTACTGCGAGCCGCAAGCAGTGTGGCTCGCCATGGCTCACTTGCCGGCAGCCTGCCAGCTCAGGGGCTGCACACTTCCCCGCTAGGGCCCACTGTATTTCAGCTACAGTGGGCTTGATTACTAGTATATATATATATACTATATATATATATGTATTTCTGCAAATAGGAAATTCTCACTTCGGATTACTTTTGGCTGCTTTGAGTTGCTTTCTGTACTCAGAGGAGGTTTACATTCCTAAACAGATTAACATATGATCCAAAAGCTCACAGCTTTCAGCCCTCACGTTGTTTGGTCTTAGTTCCTTTTAAACAATAGTTACACTAGATTCAAAGGCTTTATCTTCATGCTGAAAATTAATAGCTTTATTATTTGGGGTTTCTCCCACTGATTTCAATGTGAAACACATTTCTGGCCATGGCTCTTTGTCCCTGTGCAGTTGAGATGAAATTGCCAAAGTTTATCTCTCTTTACCAAAGGAAGTTGCCTGCTACATTTCAAGCAGATCAGGTAAAGCGCTCCCATTTTTAAGGTAATTAAAATTGTTGTCTGTGAAGTGGGCACAGGGTGGCATGGCAATGTTATTTTTGCAATTCCTTCATTTCCTGGAGACATCAAGGGAGGGGGGGCAGAGGTCTGGTTTTAAGCCCAATGGAGTGCAAACAGCCTGGGAAAAGGGAGTTCAGTCCTCACTCTCTCTCATACAGACACACACTTTATCTTGCTGCACTTAGTTGGTTTCAGAATCTTTCTCTCAGCCTGGCTAGCTTCCAATATTGAAGTTGGGCTAGGAAACAAATGCTGAATTCAATAAACCAAGTGCTGTGTGATAAGGTGCAGGAAGGCCTAGGGTTGAGCTTTCCTTGCTTACATGCAGGCAGGCATGCTCTGTCACTGAAAAATCCACCTCCCAACTTTCTTTGCACGTGAGAACCCTTCTGTTGAGCCCTGAACGAAAAGGATTGCCTGATTTCTCATCAGCTCACCCGCCCCTTGCACTAGCATTGCAGCCTCAATCTTAAATCTACTCTTTGCTTGTTGCTTTGCAGAAGGAGCCCTGAATTATCCATATCACTGGCTGGTTCGGCCCTAAGATGGTGGCCGTTTATATTTCTGTGTGAAGAAGTGAGCAGTGAATCACAAAAGCTCCTTCCCTGCCACAAATATTGTTAGTATTTAAAGTGCTACTGGACTTTATTCTGCTGCTACAGACAAACACAACTACCCATCTTGATCTATACTGACAGTGTTTTAAAGATGTCTATAAGTGCATTGCTATCATACAGAAAAAGTATAGAAAGTTGTGACAAAAGATATATCGTCAAATGTAGGAATTAATTGTACTATTTTTGATTAGTCTTTAAGGAGCTATTGTATATTGCCCAGGCATCCAGAATCTTGTGGGACCGCCACGCCTCTGGGACAAATGCCCCGTGTCCCTCCGAGGTCTCTAAATGTCCCGCAACTCACTCGGAGGCCAGGAGGGAAGGAAGGAGGTGTGTCCTGTCCGGGGCTTCCACTTGCACTCTCCCTATGTGCGGGGACGGCAGCGAGGTGAGGGAGGCGTGCCAGGTCTGCTCCCCACAGGCATAACCTGCAGGCACAACCCAGCAAGTTCCGAGATGGGAAGAGTTTAGCAGAGTCGGGGAGGGGGGAGGGGGGAAGGGAGAGGCCACCCTCGCTGCCACTGCCAGAGACTGGGTGGGTAAGTTTCTGCGCAGCCTTGTGCATGGATCGCCTTCCAGGCCAGCCCAGGTGCACACCTCCCCATCAGGCTGCCTCCTGGTCTGGAAGTGCCTGGGCGGTGCGTCTAGTGCCGCCCCCCCCGGGATCCCAACCAGGGCCCTTCCTCCTCCTTGCAGGAGCTCCGCCGGCAGGAAGTGAAGAGGGCAGAGTACATGGCCGCGGAGGAGGCCGAGCTGGGGAGGCAGCCGCTTGCCCCCTGGCCCGCTATGACTCATACAATCGAGGGGCAGGCTGGGGCCCTCACATGGTTGCCAGGTTTCGGTAGGGAAATCCTGGTGGTAGTGGTGGTGGCGTGTCCCGCCTTTCAGCCAGTTAATTCTGGTCAATTTAAGCTACTGGACTCTTGCTTTTTTCTACTGCTACCGACACACTAACACAACAATCCTTTTTGATCTATCTCTGTATGTGTTTTAATGCCTTTTGTTCAGAGGATGCTTTTGTTTCTGCAGTTGCTGCAGCAGTCTACCAGCTTTGCCAGAGCACACAGGCAAAAGAGTTTGCTCCTGTACCTTGCAGCTAGGCTACCTGTCATGTATGCAGGGTAAATGAGGCCTCTAACCCCCTTCAAGCCTCCAAGCTATAAAATGAAACATATAAGTTAGACTACTGTAATTTAATATACATGGGGCTGCACTTAAAGGGTGTCTAGAAATTACAACTAGCACATTATTACTGACAGAAGTGAGCCTGTATCATGCTAGTCTCGTTGTACCAGCACTGGCTCCCAGTACAGGTATCATGCTGCTTTTGTACTCCCATATAAACTTGTTAAATCACTGGAGGCCTACCCTTAACTTTGATCTGGAAGCTGCAACTGGTTCGGAACGCGGCAGCCAAGGTCCTCACAGAATCACCACGGAGAGCCCATATCCAGCCTGTCCTCCAACGACTGTGCTGGCTACCAGTTGAATTCCGGATCAGGCTTAAGGTCTTGGTAATTACCTTCAAGTTCATATGTGGCCTGGGCTCAGTGTAGCTGAAGGACCGCCTCTCTGCCTATGCTCCTCAAAGATCTCTGTGCTCTGCCACCTCCAACCGGCTAGTGATCCCTGGCCCCAAGAAGGTGGCTTGACTGCAACCAGGGACAGAGCATTTTCTGTCCTGGTCTCCATCTCAGAGGAGATCAGCGCCCTGATGAAAGTGAAACAGTTCTGCAGCGCTTGCAAAAGGGAGCTCCTCCATGAGGCATTTGGTTGAGATCAGACAAAACTAAATACCTACTGGGCTCCAAACCCCCCTCCCTTGAACCCATGCACAGATATAACCAACCATGGACCTGTTAGATTGTTCACAACATTAGAATGTTATTTCTCTTTTTTATTGTTATTATTACCTTTCATTCATTATAATCACTGATTTAGATGTATTGTTCTGTTACCTTCTATGTGAATCACCCTCAGCCTTAGGGGAGGGTGGTATACAAATGTAATAAAATAAATAAATACATCAAAATTATGGAATTACCTCCCCAGAGTGGTTAATCAGTCCCTATCATTGTCTTCCCCTAGCAGTTGAAACCCATGTGCCTATTATGTGTTTTGGTTACTTGTTTTTATTTGTTATTTCATTGTTATGCAGACACACAATAAAAAGCCGTCTTGGAATGCTTGACCAGCCAGAAAGGCAGGATATAAATATATATTTAAACCAATTGTTTATATGTTTTTGATTGTTCACTGCCTTGGGTAAAGAAACAGCATCAAATAGTTAAAAAAAAAGCACATTTCTGCTGCTTGTAAATCAACCATCTATTCTACACAGCAGCATAATATGAGGATGCCCACCTACTTTAAGAGAACATCTGCAGTGGCCCTGAAGATTCAGAGACACATTCTCAGTCTGTGTGTGGCAATGGTAGAAGCAGCACATTATGCTGGAGCTGCTCTTCCAACGGGTGGGTGCCTCTTTAGCCGCAGGCCTACAAATAGATGTTTTCTCTGCCTATAAGGCCAAGGTGCCCCTGCCCCTCTTGTGCTGTCCTCTGGAAAGATCATCCCAGCACAGCGCTCCCTCTTGAGCAGCTGCATTCTCTACTTATACCTTTTAAGCTGGGAATCTCTGGCTTGGAAATATTCTCTTCCATCAAGGATATACTTTATGGCTAGTTTAGAAGCATGCTAACAGTATGGCAAGTCTCATTACTATTACTTTACAGATTGCTTTAGTAAGACTCTTGAAGAATGATTGATCTTAATCAAAAAAAATTAATCACCTATCAACCAGGGCAATTAACATTAGCAAATCTATTTGCATATATCTGATAAATTATACTACTGCTGAACGAAGGGTTCTTTTTGCAATAGTATTGATTAAGGGAGGACAGCCAGAACTTCTATCACTCGGATATTAAATAGGGCAAGTAAAGTGTAATTGTATGAAGGACATTCATGTAGTCAAGACGTTATGCATTAGACCTCCATCCTTCCAGATGCATCTCTCAGGTTCATGTCTGTTGTCTGCAAATATCCTTCAATGTTCCCTTCACTGGTCTAGCACATGTTGTAGTCATGTTATCTGAGTTGGGGCATGAACTTGAGCTGTAGCATGAAAGTATGGACTTATCCAAGACTTCTTTGTGAAAAGTATTGGAAGAGAAGAAGAGGGTTTTTTTTTAAGTTATTCACAAGAGGGTGGAGGAGAAAGGGAAGTATGGGGAGGGAAGAGACCAAAATGGGAATAAATATGTCTAACAATCAACTTGGTGCCACCTGAAGATACTTAAATCTATAGATCTGGGCCATATAGACAGTAAATACATATTTCTTCAAATGTGTGGTACCCCCATGTTTGTAGAAAAATCTAAAAAGTCACAAACAAAAATCTAAAAAGTCACAGGGAGAAAGTTTAAATACCTCCAAAAGAGAGGGGTGGTGGTCTGTGTTTATGTACCTCCATTTGCCCAACCCAATGCAGGGAGGAAAGGAGAAGGAATGGGAACCGCCATTCTCTCATCTCAAGAGCCACAAAGTCTGTAGTGGATGGGCTGTGGTTGGCAGAGCAAGAGCTGGAGACACCAATGCTACCCTCCCCAGCACCATGCGAGCCAGAGGAGCAGTGAAATGTGTGAGCCCAAGCCACTGTTCCCATTAGAGCCAGACCAAGAAATTCAGCAATGCTGCAGGATGGCAAATGGCCAAGCTAGTGAAAGAGGGAGGTGGGAGAGGATGCAATTCCCCAAACAAGTCTCAGAGGTCTCTGCTTGTAGGGATATAATTTTGATGATGAATTTTATGATAGAGAATTATTTTCATTTGCAAATTGGATATGGCTGTCATATGCAAGGCTCATGGGACTATTTATTTATATATTGTTTAGATTTATATTCTGCCCTCCTGGCAAGTCAGCTTATGGTGGATGACAACAGAATAATGGTTACATATAAATATTAAAACATTGCTACAGTTAATATGAATGTAAATAAATTAAAAACAAATTAAAACATTCCTTAAGAATTCAATTGCACAGCAGTATCAGGTACTTACTAATGATTTTCTTCATTTCCTGGGGGGGGGGGAGTGCAACATAGTAGGGTGCTGACTCAAAGATGTTACTGGTTATTGGCCTCCACCAAATGCCTGGTAGAAGAGCTCTATCTTGCAGGCCCCTCTGTCTTGCAAGCCCTGATTTAAATTTTGAAAGGCCCACAGCTCTTCCAGGAGTTCATTCTACCAGGTAGAGACCAAATGTACCTCTTGAGGGCCAGGGATCACCCTATTGGCTGAGCATAGTGTCGTTTGGTGGGGCGTATAGTCATCATGTGGTCCCTCAGGTATGTGGAGCACAGGCTGCATATGGTCTTAAAACCAGAACCTTGAACCTGACCTGGAATTCATTCGGAAGCCAATGAAGTTGCATGAGTAGAGGCCTGATGTGAGCTCTCTGTTGTGTTCTCGTGAAAATCCAAGCAGCCATATTTTGAAATATGTTTTGGGGGAGGCACAGAGACAAGATTAACACAAAATGGTTTGAGTCTCTCAGCATCCTTTGATGTTCTGTTGTGGGGGGGGGGGGGGCTGGGGGGAAAAACTGGAGTATACTAACAACTTAAAGACCAAGCACATTTTCCAGAGCTTTGTATCTGTCAAAGTAGCTTTGGATCCCAAAAGTCTACACACTGGAAATATGTATTGGTTTTTTAATTCAAATTTTCTTTTGCTGCTACAGACAAATATGGCTACCCATCCAAAACTAGGGTTGCAGCTGAATCTCTTCATACAAAGGTGGTAAATTAATTTCATCGAAAGCAAAACAATGTAATGATTTCAGAAGTTCTTTCTTTCCAAGAAGTCAAAATCATTTCAGTATAAGCTAGCTGAGTTTCTCAATGAAGTTTGTATCACCACTGCCACCCATTAGCTAGTGACCTTTGGGGTTACCCAGTGATGGTGTTGTAAGGAGAGCAGAGGAGGAGGAGGATGGTAGTTCTGACATGGATTTCAAGGAGAATGAAAAATGAATATCACCCCCAAACCCAACATGCATTGTCAACAAAAGCAAAATGAATAATTCTTTGTAACTATAACAAATTAGACTGAAAAATCCCCATCCCACAATGACCTGTACAGTACATTGCAGTGCAACAGGCAGTGTTCTGTGCATTTGCCTTCTCGCGAAGGCCCATGAGAGTTAGCATCCCCCTCCCCCACAGACCAGCCTCACTGCACAAATCTTAGTAGCCAATCATCATATAAAGAAATGGCAAATAACTCAGTCACTCTAAACCAGGGGTAGTCAAACGGCGGCCCTCCAGATGTCCATGCCGTTTGACTACCCCTGCTCTAAACCTTCTGAGGTGGGGTTTTTCTTTCTTTCTCTTTTTTTGTCTTACCATTTGGTGTTCATTTCAGTCTGTGTGATCGTTTTCACATGGCCTTATGGACATGGAGATGCAAAGATGTGGGGAGAGGAGAAAGTTAGGGGGGAGCTTTTATTAAAAAAAAAAACCTTTGGCCTTTCTTCCTGTTTATTTAATGGGAAAAATGTTAAATTTAGGGGGAAATACCTTCTGGACTAAGTAGAGAATTGCAAGATAACTCAGTGTGCAATAGTTTGCTACCGTCTGGCTTTAGTATTGCATACATCTGCAGTTTTGCTCGCAGAGAACAAAGGTATTAACATTTTAAAATTCAAAAAATATGCCAGTTTAAAAATGTATATGTTGGTTATAAATAATGGGTTTTATGTTGTTAAAGCAGCAAGAAAGGTTTAGGTTTGATAGGAAAGTATTGCTTAGATTTCATCTCCTCCAAGTTTCCATTCTCCCCCCCCCCCTCAGGAAAAGAACAAAACAAAACTGAATAACAGAAAACACTCTTTTTTCATTGCTTCCAAGTTTCCAGAAATTCTACATGAACATGGAAGACTTAATTTATCTCCTAGATCATTTACTTACCTATCATCCATGGCCTTGGGGGATAAAGAGAACTTCAGCTCTTCGCTTCCCTTACTTTGAGGATCTGAGCTTCTTCAGTCTTGGAAAGAGGATGTTCAGCCCTTAATATCTTCAGGATCAGAACATGAGGCAGAGAAGAGAGAAACTAGGATGTGAGGAGGTCTGTAAGGTTCTTGGCCCAGCCTAAAGAGTACCAGAGAGAGGAGGAATGGAGAAGACATTGGTCCTGAATGTCACATTCCTCCCTGGCAACAGAACATAACGCTTTCAAAAAATGGGCAGTAGATGCAGGGAACAGGGAAGGCTTCAGTGATTGTGAGGAGGAAGAAACAATCCTTACAAGTGCTTCTGCTCAGATACTGGAACTTTGTCCTTATTTCTTAACCTACTTAATTCATTGCCTTATAAGGCTCCTCTGTTTCTGTGGAATATTTGCTGAAAGGGAAACTGGGGCTCAAAAAATTCTTTGTACATTTTGAGATACAAGCACATAACTATATTGGAAATGAGGGAAAGCACTGGAATTTGTACCACAGGAGTTACTGTACAAACCTATTCAACATCATTACTTTCTCTGAAGGCCCTCGGTTTTCCCCACTACCTTTCTTTTGAGCGTTGCTTCAGGATTACACAGTTTTATGACTTTGATGGTTAGCCATCAGATTCTGTCACTAGCAAGTTCAAAGGTTAATTGAAATCAGAGGAGCAAAACCTATTCAATTGTCCAATTAATTATGCTCAACTCCCTTGCACCTCTTCCATTACCCCATAAACATCATGAGCAGACCAGTCAGTGGTGAATGAAGGACAAAGCCCCTGCTGGCCCGCTGTCACTCATCTTGACAGCTTGCACTTTCTGAATGGTCAAGTTGTTGCAGCCAATAAAAAGTGCATGTGCTGAGGACATGCAGTGTGCATGTGTGAGAGGTGGATTGGAGACATCCTCATATATCATCGCCACATCACCCTTCTAGCTGTAATGTCAAGAGCATTCCTTGGATGCTGGTAATGCCTTAGGATTTATTGACGCTTCCATTCTACTGACGGCACCATTTCATTTCAGAAAACTATAGCCAGGGCAAATAGAAATGTGTCATGAGGTCTGTTTCCATGTTTTTAAATCACACCTGATCTATTTTTTTAAAAAAATGAATGGATATCATATTGAGATTATTAATGTGCTACAGAACTTTGACAGGGTTTTCATTCCTCACTGCAGGCACTGTGCATAAGAACAGCAGCAATTTCCACAGTATAAAATGTGTCCCATTAGGGCTCATTTCTCATAATAGACTCCCTTGAAGGCTTGCAAAGGACAATGTGTTTTCAACCCTATCCTTGTGTGATGCCTCTTAGTCCTGTAACAGTCACAAACCAACAGCTCAGGAGACAGCGTATTCCTCCTCACTAAAGAAGAGTCCTGCCAGTGTCCGCCGGAACGCAAGCCATGCTGGGCCTCTTGTGGTAAACCACATGGCTCCAGAGTGGAAGAGTAAAGGGGAAATAGTGTCATCTTCAGGCTCCAGCATACTTATTCCCCAGAGAAGAAAGTAATTTCCATTTTTTTACTGATAGTGTCTCTCCTGTCCTAGAAGACAGCAGCTCCCTCTTCAGCCACTTCCTTTCTCTGTACTGGCCCATACTAGCTTATTATCACCCACACTTCTCCTCCCAGAGAGCCAATTAGCTCTTACAAAGCTAGCTTGGCTACAAATAGCTCCAGATCAAACCTGCAGGTTTTGCTTGGGTTACAATCTAGCTTAGCCTTGCCTATGTGATTCGTGGCTTTTTATCACCCGCACACAATAGGTCTTTGGACATTCATTCTCTTATTGATGTTCTGCACATTAACCCATGGCTATTGAAGGTTTCTGGAAATGTCTGTCCCTGGTTGTGTTAGTACTTCCAATTGGTCCTGCCTTGTGTGTGTGTGTGTGTGTGTGTGTGTGAAGTGTTGTCAAGTTGTTTCCAGCTTATGATGACCTTATGAATTAATGTCCTCCCAAACATCCCATTGTTGATATCCATTTTCTAGCCTTGCAAACTGAAGGTCATGGCTTCCTTGATGGAATCAATCTGTCTCATGTTGGGCCTAAAATATGGCATGGAAAACCTATATCCTTGCCTTGTTTGGGGAAATGCTATCTGTTTGTTTCGCTTATTATGATGATGATTCAAGATCAGCAGGGTATTTGTTTATGTGATGTGCATGTGGTTGTAGCCTCTATATTCCAGACAAAAGCCCAGAGAACAGTTTATCTCCAGATTTGCAGAATCCTCTGGACTTATAGCCCTGGGGACTCGGAGGCTGCAGTGTGGAGGGGAAGGGAATGAAATTAGCTTGCCCTGCATCTCCTGCAACCACTGGAGGAGGGACTGAGGTTTCTGGGATGTCGTATCCTGTTCTGAAACAGGAATTTTCTGATTTGTTGCTGGATCTCTAGCTATAGAGATTTTTTTAAA
The DNA here is from genome assembly GCF_049243985.1 of Paroedura picta. NCBI lineage: Eukaryota > Metazoa > Chordata > Lepidosauria > Squamata > Gekkonidae > Paroedura > Paroedura picta. Next base: position 120,964,171 of record NC_135372.1, read on the forward strand.
ATATTCATAGAGCATCACAATGTCATTTCATGTTCCTAAACAGGCATGCAGATGTCAATTGAGACTGTTTTTCTCCCCATCACTCCACTGATTCAGGGCAGGGGACAGTGAACATCACTGGAAGGTGCCCTTCCAGACTCAGGTAAGTAACAACCCTGGGAATAAACTTTCTCAGTGTCTCTGCTGTGGTGCAGGGGGGAGTGGGAATGATGTCTGATTATCAGTGCCTTCGGCTGATGGATTATGGTATGTAACCTTCTGGATTCAGTCTGTCTGCTAGGTGCCTCTTGGTTTACTTGGCTTACACTCCTAATCTCTCAGGTAGCCATACCTGTAGGCTGCTTGTCCAAATATACCCACCTCTATAGAAGTCTCAGGCCAAGGTTCCTTAATGCATTTCTCCAGTTTATATATGGTGGAGAGTTCCTCAAGCTGTTGCAACAATAGCTCTGGCCCACTCCAGCTCAGAAAGCAGCAGCACTGATCATAGCAAGAGAGCGTATGCACAGACACTTCTTCTGTGTTTACACAGGGCAGACTGATTCCTCTTTTTCTCTTAATTCCTTGTAGGTTAAACAGCTCGCAAGCTCCTTTTCCTATTGTCACATTCCATTTACCTTCTCAGCTGGTGCAATGAATGGCATGTTGTATCTGCACAGGTGGCATAGCACAATGTTCTGTTGATTTCAAGATGCTACAGGACTGGAAGGAGAATGCTCCCCCTCTCCCTGATGAATTAATGTAGCTCTTTGGGGGGGGGGGGTGATCAGACTGTTTGTAATTAAATCTACAGCGATTAGCTCAGGAAACATGATTTACTGCAGATTCCAGGTGGAAAAATAAATAAGGATTATATTCATGCACTTGTTCTGTGTTTCATTAAACCTTGCCAAATTCTCTCTGCCAAGCTCTGCATCCTTAGATTGGTCACACATGTTCCTGCATACTTCACATATAGCAGTAACAGCTGCATTTTCAGGGAGGTGGGGGGGAGAAGCCAAGTAATTCAAACACACCCTTCCTTTGCCAAAATTTGCTCCCAAGAAAAGTCAAACAATGGCCTATACACATGAATGTGGACTCAATTAATCCAGAGTATCAGTTTACAGTTGTGTTTTCCCATCTTGTATATTGACGTTAAACATCTAGTTCCACATGTAGTCATTTGATAATGGCATTTCTGTCAACCCAGTATTATGATCTCCGGCATCCTCCCCCAGATCAGCTTTTGTCTCCACCTGTAGAAAGAAAGTCCAGAGGTGCTGGCAGACTTGTGCATGTTGATAAAACACTGCAAAAGAGCAACATTTGGGTGACTGTGCATACATTTGTATCAAGGAGTTTGCATGCTTTCCTTGTAGATGTATACATTGCACCCCTGAAATAATTTGTCACAATCATAACTACAACCACATTACCAAAGATCAAGAGTTCAATAGCACCTTAAAGACTAACAACATTTATGCCAGGTTAGAGCTTTCATGAGTCACTGCTCACTTCTTCAATCTCCTGCTGCAACTTTTGTTAGGCTTTAAGGTGTTACTGGACTCTTGCTTTTTTCTGCTGCTACCGACACACTAACACAACTACCCATCTTGAGCTATATTTGCAGTGTTTTAAAGATGTTGGTAAGTACGTTGATATCATACAGAAACGGTACAGAAACCAACTCAAAGCTGTGGCAAAATATACATGGTCAAATATAGGCATTAATTGTCCCAGTTAAACAAGAGTTAAGGAGCAGAAAACCGGTTATGACATTTTCAGTTAGAGAGTACACAGGATGCGGCAAAGTTTGCGATGAACATGAACATGAGTATCCAACAACCATGGGAGCTGAACTTCTGATATGAGAGCCAGCTTGGTGTAGTGGTTAGGAGTGCGGACTTCTAATCTGGCATGCCAGGTTCAATTCTGCGCTCCCCCACATGCAACCAGCTGGGTGACCTTGGGCTCCCCACGGCACTGATAAAACTGTTCTGACCCAGCAGTGATATCAGCGCTCTCTCAGCCTCACCCACCCCACAGGGTGTCTGTTGTGGGGAGAGGAATGGGAAGGCGACTGTAAAGCACTTTGAGACTCCTTCGGGTAGGGAAAAGCGGCATATAAGAACCAACTTCCTCCTCCTCCTCCTCCTCCTCCTCTTCCTTCTTCTTCTTCTTCTTCTTCTTCTTCTTCTTCTTCTTCTTCTTCTAACATGTCCACCAACTACTCTGTATGGCTGTCAAACAGCTTTGCTGCTAGCAGTAGCTGTGGTAGTAGAGTTTCATTCCCTTGCCCTGTGGCATCTTTTGCATCTATGCAGTAGGTGAGAAACTTCTGCCTGGACTCATGGATGGTCAGGACTCATGGATGCTCACAATGATGTGAGGTGTGGAATTGTACCACCCATAAAGCTGTATGAAAATTTATATGCATGAAATAACATTAATAACATGGACTAAAAGAGCAGGTAGTGAGATTTTAAAACAATTTACAATTTAAAGTTATATGATTGGCATGCGGAGATAACACATTTATGGGGGAGGGAGGGAGGAGGTTAGGTAGGATGCATAGTGCGCTACATGAGAAGGCATGTGTATGAAAATGCTACTCACACACTACACTATACCCTTTGGGCTTTTTTGCATTGGTGGTCTCCCTCACTTTCACAGTGCATTTCCAATTTTTTAAGCCATTCTACTTTTCTGTCGAGTTCACTACATACTACATTCAGGATTAATTTTGGTGTCTGTGTCACTTTTCCTTACTTCAGCCCTCAGTTTGCATTCTGATCATTTTATCTCTATTTTATCTCTGGCTTCTTTTAAAGTTCTTTAGGGGCAGTCTTGCTTTCTCTCTTTGCTCAATGCCAAAGTTAAATCAAAAGCATAAACATTCCATCAGGTAGTTCTCCCCACCCCTTCTGGACCTCAGAGGACACTCCACTCCTCCTCCTCCACATTGTACTTGTGATTCCCACTTTGTACCTTCTTTCACTTCTTCAACCCTCTTTTTACATTTGCATGACCTTTTGCAGTATGCCAAATAGTGGGAACAGAAACAGGTATCATATGACTATGATGGTGATCACAGATTGAGTCCAGGGTCCCCAATATTTCATATTCTGTCTTGTGAAAATTGACCCCTACTTCCTTTAGTCCATCTCCCCTTCATATAATTTGCCTTCTAGATCATTATGTATTTCTCTTCTTGGTTCTTTCCTGCTGGTCACCATCTTCCTGAACCATAGTGCTCGTAACTGCCAACCAGGATGTGTTGAAAAATCCACTTCCTACCCCAAGACCTAAACACCATCTAAAACCATTAGCATTCATTTAATTGAAATTCATCTTCCCACATAATGGAAACAGTATTCTGTTGATCCAACATGAAATAGTGTTGGTCTTTTCAGTCCCAGTCCAAGATTGACTTGATGCCAGCAAGTTCTAAAAGGAAGGAAGGAAGGAAGGAAGGAAGGAAGGAAGGAAGGAAGGAAGGAAGGAAGGAAGGAAGGAAGGAAGGATAAATTACTATCCCTTGTCTTCCCCATTGCCCGAGTTTACTATGCCAATAACAATCAATGATCATCAACAGTTGTTGAATTTGGCTGTCTGATATTTGGCTTCCAAGGTTGCTGAAATGTGTGAACAATTTTAACATCTATGGAGAGAAAAAAGCAGTATTTCTTTTAATTCTTAAATATTCATGATCAATTTGACATTCACAGTCTGGATCCTCATTTTAAAATAATAAAATTTGTTGTAAAGGAATGTATGTTATTCTAGAACAACTAAGTCATTCAGAACTTGATAGACCACCACCCAGAACATGTCCAGTATCTCTATCCACAAGGAAAGACAAGGTATAAATATTTTAATAAAGGTCACCTAAAGAAAATGGCCACTTTGGAAGGTGGACTGTATGGTGTTATATTCCACTGAAATCTCTCCCCCCTCTCAAATCCCACACTTTTCAGGCTTCACCCCCCCAAATCTCTAGGTATTCCCCTGCCCAGAGCTGGCTACCCTACCTAGGATTGTGAGGGGGGCTTCACTCACGGAACATCTTTCCATATCAAAAAGTGGGGTAGAACATAGCAATCGAGAATGGGAGTGAGGAATTAGGAAAATTCCTCTTTTTGCCTGAGCAGAAGCTTCTTACATTCCCAGAAGGCAGAGTTTGGCTCTAACCCTGGAATGTTTGTCATTTGAAGGCTAGCATTTACATTATGGATGCCATTTGGAATTCATTTTGAATAATGATCACTACATGGCAAGTTGTTGTTATGCAATTATCTCATGTCACAGACAATAAACTTTTGGGATTTTTCATAATAGCATGGAGACCATCAATCCACAGACAAACTCGTGCCACTGGGAATGTCTGCTTGTCTTGTGTTATTCTACCACAACTGAAATCCACAACAGGGGTGCCAATGAGTCACTGCAATTTTAAAAGGTAGTTATCGATGGGAAATGGGCCGAGACTACCAACACATTGCTGAGAACCCTTTGGTAGCTCACACACTCAGAAACCAAAGAGGAGCCACGCCATGAGAAAGCCCTCCCCTCCCTTGTCAGACAGAGTGTACACCAAATTTCATACGAAACCTTTATAGCCCTGTCAAAAAGGAATGAAAACAGGGGCTTATTATAATGGAAAGGCGTTGGACTCTTAAAGCAGCGCTACCGGATGTTAGTTTTACACTGTACACAGCTGGTAAGAGGCTTCCAGGGCCTGTGGGTGGTGGGAAAGGAGGTGTTGCAAGTCCACCCAGCATTTCCCATAAGAAATGAAGGGATATAGTCTCACCTCAGACCTTGTTTTTCCACATATGTTGAGACGAGAACATATTTATATAACCCTTTTGAAAGGGGACCGCTCAGTAGCAAGCGTGCTCTTTAAATAGCTACTGTTCTGCTCTGTAGCCTCCAATATCCAATCGCTTCCATTCCAACTCACACCCACTTACATTCTTTTGCAGGGACTCTCATTTCTCTCTCTCTATCCCCCCCCCCCAATCCAAAGTCTAAAAGAAGCAAATGGAAACAGTCTCCCACTGTTGCTAGTGGACTTTGGATCTGTTCTTTGGAGTTCGGATATCACAGAGCAAGTAATGAAGAGATAATCAGAGGAACAGAGGTCATGCAATTCAAGCACAGTCCTGCTGGCACAGAGGTGAATGGGAATTTTACTATAGCTCTGGTATAAACAAGAGCTGGATTCTTTAAGTTTATAAGACTGGTTCGCCTACAGATGGAGCTGAATTTTCTTAACAGATCATAATTTTGGCTTGCCAGCACAGGATGGGAGGGGCGAGGCAAATGAATGCACTGTTAACTACTTCAGATCCTTGAGATTCTTCTTCATAGTGGCAAGATATGAAGAGAGAAGGGGGGGGGCAATGGATCTATTTTTGTATTACCACTACCTTTTCCTGGACACAAGTAATCAGGACACATGAAGAGAGAATACCTTCTTCCCACCTGAGAAATATTCATGGCCTTTTTCACCACTACTTCAAGGAAACATTGATTGGGGAAATTATGGCTGGGAATGGCCTCTTTGCTTCTGGCAGTGTTTTGGGCTCTAAAAGGCTAGTAAGGGATGGAAATCAGAACTGACAGCTTTAAAAATAATAATTAGGGATAGTTTTGAAATTTGATTGACTCAAAAAACCCTTCATTTCAGTTTTGCATCTCCTGATACAAATTCAGTCTCTTGATGCTTTATATTTAGGGCTTTTTCCTTCCTTCCTTCCTTCCTTCCTTCCTTCCTTCCTTCCTTCCTTCCTTCCTTCCTCCCTCCCTCCCTCCCTCCCTCCCTCCCTCCCTCCCTCCCTCCTTCCCTCCCTCTTTCTTTCTTCTTCTTCTTTCTTCTTCTTCTTTCTTTCTTTCTTTCTTTCTTTCTTTCTTTCTTTCTTTCTTCTTTCTTTCTTTCTTCTCTTCCTTCCTTCCTTCCTTCCTTCCTTCCTTCCTTCCTTCCTTCCTTCCTTCCTTCAAAAAAAATGCTAACAATATCCTGCAAATTGTATACCCTTTCATTGTTGTTTGTATTTCATGCATGGTATTAGTACAGCGGCTGCTGTGGATGTGCAGGTGGCAGCCAGGAAGTCGTGACGAGCAGGCCGCTGGTACGCACACCACAATGAGGCATGCATAGGAGGCGGGGCATAGGCACCTTTAAGGGCAACACATGTGCCTGCCGCACCCTCCCTTGTGCCCCGGGAGCCAGCCAGCTTTCATTCCCTCCCTCCCTGTGTTGAGGCTTTGGTGATGGGCACAGTTTTGTTCAGTTGTTGGGTTCATCGCAGTGGTGTTTGGGCATAGTAAGAGTCTGTTGGCAGGGAGTCCAGTATCTGCACTGGACTCCCTGGTGGTTGGGGGTCTCCTTAACGAGACCGGCAGATATACGAATGCAGCCTACCGGCTGGGAGGTCAAGGGCTTGCAGACAAGCAACCTAAGAGGTACCAAAGTGAGGCGGATGCCTGGTGGGCCCCAATGGGTCGCTTCCCTGGTGAGGGATTCCAGGAACAGGAGACCTGCTCTCCCGGCTGGGATGGAGCAGGTCCCAAGGCGCCCTGGACACTCGGGATAAGCAGTCTGATGGCTGGAGGTGGGGTCAGTTTGGTGTAGTGTTTAGGAGTGTGGACTTCTAATCTGGCAAGCTGGGTTCAATTCTGCACTCCCCCACATGCAACCAGCTGGGTTACCTTGGGATCGCCATGGCGCTGATAAAGCTGTTCTGACCAAACAGGGATATCAGGGCTCTCTCAGCCTCACCCACCTCACAGGGTGTCTGTTGTGGGGAGAGGAAAGGGAAGGCGACTGTAAGCCACTTTGAGACTCCTTCAGGTAGAGAAAAGCTGCCTATAAGAACCAACTTCTTCTTCTTCTTCTTCTTCTTCTTCTTCTTCTTCTTCTTCTTCTTCTTCTTCTTCTTCTTCTTCTTCTTCTTCTTCTTCTTCACCATGCTGGGCCTAAGGGGGTCCATAATAATAAACAGCTGCAGCTATATTAATGCCAAAAAGCGAGTTGTGTCTTCCTTGGCAGAAATGCCACCCTGCTAATCAAACATATATTATATGTACAAATGATAGGTATTTTATTTAAATAATTAAAAAAACAAAAATGCAAATAAAAACCTTTATAGCCAACATATGCAGTACACAACAAACCACAAATCAATCGTAAAAAGTAGATAAATTGTTGTCAAAATTAAAAACAAATACCAAAAGACATGAAATAAGGAATACGCATTCTTCCCTTAAAATGCCATACTGTCTGTTTGTTCCCCATTCTTGTGAGAACATTTTCTAGGATGGCTATATACTGTTTGGTAGTGGGCCACTTGTTCATGGCACTAAAAACATACAAGTCTGTTTTTTAGGCAAGACATTTTCATCCCAGCCTTTTCCTGATGAGTTCAGGGCAGAATACACTCCCCTCCCCTCCATGTTACACTCATTACAACCCTATGGGTTAAGTTATACTGAAAGATCCTGGCTGGCCCGAGGCACCTTGCAAACTTCATGGCAGAGTGGGGACTTGAACTCTAACAGCTGACTACACTGCGCTGAAGTCACCCAACCGTCTCCCTGGATGCATGTCTGAGCATATTGCTACCCCCAACACTTCATGGGTAAGGAATGCCTTGCAGGCTGACAGGCACTTCTTGCTACTTTCCACTTTCCCATTAATCACAAGGGAAGGGAGAAAGGAGAAGATTGATGATGTTCCACACCACAGCTTCATTTGAATCAGAGCTTTCTACGCTTGCCCTTGCCCCCCCCCCCCCCAACAGTGCTCTGGTGTTTCCCCCTCAGGTGAAGTTTTCCTACTCACAGATTCTCCAGGGCAGGAAAAAGCTGTAGCACAGCATATGGTCATTAGAGACACAGTAACACTTTTTAGGGTTAAGACTCAGTCTGAAAGCAAGGGAATGGCTTGTGGTTTAGTTTTGGCTGGATGAAGAACCATGTGACTTGCACTCATTCTACCCAGCTTGGTGTGGTGGTTAAGACTGGTGGCCTCTAATCTGGAGAATCGAGTATGATTCCCCAGTTCTACACGTGCAGTCAGCTGGGTGGCCTTGGGCTAGTCACAGTTCTGTTAGAGCTGTTCTCACAGAGCAATTCTGTCAGAACTCTCTTGGCCCCACCTACCTCATAGGATGTCTGTTGTATGGAGAGGAAGGGAAGGCAATTTTAAGCTGCTTTGAGACTCCTTTAAGTATTGAAAAGCCAGGTGTAAAAGCCAATTCTGCTTCTTACAAAACTTTCAAAGTTTTTTGGCAGCTGTTCAAAAACTGGACAATCTAAAGTACGTTGAAAGTGTATTGTCCAACATGTGTGGGAAACAGTTTGGAGGATGCCTCTTAAGGCTACAGGCTTCAAACTTTGCTCACTAGAACGCATACGAGTATTTTGCAGTAGGCATACAGGCCGGTCCTTATGTAACAGCCAAACTGAGCTTGGCTCATCGGTCCAAACCTCTTGTTATACAGCCCTTCTTTCTCCTCCCTGTTCCTCCCTCCCCCCCCCCCCATTCATGTGGTCTAGTTCTCTCCTTTTTCAGCCAGCTGGTTGATCATTACATTCAAATATATTCTTGCCATCCAAACTAGAATTGGAAATCATTGTGGTTTGATATCCTGGTCTAGAGGGCAAGTTGTTGTTTCAGATGCAATAGCAAGTGATGGTTTACCACAAAAGAGAGAGATGTGAAGGAGAAAGTTAGTAAGGCTGAGGCTCATGTAGTTCTCATGTATTCCAAAGCTGTAGTTTGGTATTTTGTCTGAATAATTTTTCTGGAGGGAATCAACAACTTGCAGTAGCAGGCCTAGTCAAACTCTGAATTCTCTATCTGTAATTCTTACATCTCTGCAAAATGTTTCCCTTTGCTCATATTCAGAAACATTTCATTTTCTTTGCAAATGTTCTTTTTGCTCCATTTAGCTTCCCTAGTTACTGCCAGAAATATCTATATTTGCTTTTTCCCTCATTTAATTCCTCCTCATCTGCCAAGCATCAGTTTAGGATCCATTTTGTTGTTGTTGTTAGGTGTGAAGTCGTGTCTGACCCATCGCGACCCCATGGACAATGATCCTCCAGGCCTTCCTGTCCTCTACCATTCCCCGGAGTCCATTTACGTTCGAACCTACTGCTTCAGTGACTCCATCCAGCCACCACATTCTCTGTCGTCCCCTTCTTCTTTTGCCCTCGATCGCTCCCAGCATTAGGCTCTTCTCCAGGGAGTCCTTCCTTCTCGTGAGGTGGCCATTTAGGAGTCTACAATGGAATTCCTTTTTGTTTCGGGAGCAGAGATGACATGAAATGTCTTTATTTGGGAGGGGGGGGTGTAATGCTGCATCGAAGAAGTGGGGCAGTCACTAATCATATAACAATCCACTTTTTTTGACCAAAGAAACTGGACAGAATAACTGACTAATAATTGAAAATTGAAAACAAAAACAAACAGAAATGCTCTTAAAGGAGGAAGGGGGAGTGGAACATTTTCCCTGTAGGACTTTCATATACAGCCATGCTTATTTCATTTTATGAAATTCCCATTGGCCCTCCTCCCTCATTTCAAGTGACACTTTTGGATGCATTCCTTTTGAAAACAAAGCCAGATGGAACCAGTCTGATTCCAGAACAGATATTCCAAGGATTATGGCAGCAGTATGGAAACTACAACAACCAAAAAGTAAAACCTAACACCACCAATGATCAACAGTTCTTGGTGCAAAAGCAGCCAATGCTTGCTTAGTTCTGGTTTCCAAGCATCTGGGGTCAGGTTAGGTCCCATTGCTCTATTGTAGGAGCTTTGCAATTTGATCCACAGGGGGGCCAGAATACGTAGTCCAAAAGGTTGAATAATTCTTGCAACAATTGCAGTGTTACATACACAAGAGGTCCTCTCTCTGCAATTCCGGGCATTTCCACACGCAAGAAATCTAGTGTAATGTTTGCTGAATGTAGGCGGCATATTCTGGCCCCTCCATATCTAGGCAGCAGCCGGCTCACTACATCTTCCATTTTAAAGTATGACTTTGGGAATCCCAAAAAGTGGATTCACCACCCTAAAAAGCATGATCCACCAGCGGACAACCAGCAGGCAACCAGCAGAAGGAATGTATGTGATAGTTAGCTCTGCAATGTCCCACCCTCATTCCTGCTCTCCCCCACCATTTCCTGCTCAGTGAAGGAGGCTGGGTGAGGGTGATGGGGTGATGGGGTGTGTGTGTGTGAACCAACCCTGATTAATTTGCCTGGATTAATTGGGGTGATGGTGGCTGGGAGCTCAACAGGAGCCTTTCAGCCATTTTAAACGATGGGGTGGGGTGGGAATCTACCTCCCATGCTGTACCCTCCGCTTGCTGGCCACGATTTTTTTTGGAGGGGGGGGGCTTTAAATAACGTTGCAATGTGTTTTCATAGAACTGAGTTTGGAAATTTTTAAACAGAGCCTAGATAGTCATCTGACGGAGATGCTGATTCTGTGAAGGCAAAGGGGTGGTAGGTTACAGAGGATGAGTGTTAGGGATGTGAGTGTCCTGCATAGTGCAGGGGGTTGGACTAGATGACCCATGAGGTCCCTTCCAACTCTATTATTCTATGATTCTATGAGTACGCATTGCTATGTGTAAGTCTCCAGTTAAAAAAAGGGGGTGAGACCAACAAACCACTGCTTGGTTGGCCCCATTGATTGTCAGGCCAAGGAGCGGTAAGTGAAAGAGTGCATCACTCTCTCATTTGATGTTTGCCCAATATGTATGAAGGGGAAGGCTTTGAAATGTGGAGGGGATGAATAGTGTGATATAATATCTCACTATTGCAGGTCGCAGGTGTCTCACCATTTTGACCACTGTGTGGAAATGCCTTCATTTTTTTATTCTGGATTAGGGGAGAGACAGTGGCCCAGTAGTAGAATGTGTCCTTTGCATGCAGGAGGTTGCAAGTACAACCCCTGGCATCGACAGTTAAAAGGAATAAATAGTAGGTAATATGAAAAACCTATACTGGAAAGCTGATATCAGACAGTGTAGTTAGGGTTGCCAACCTCCAGGTAGTAGCTAGAGATCTCTGGGCTTTTAACATTATGTTGTGGTTAAGAGCAGCAGACTCTAATCTGGGGGACCAGGTTTGATTCCCCACGCCTTCATATACAAACTGCTGGATCTGCTTGAGCTAGTCACAGAGCTCTCACAGCCCCACCAACCTCACAGGATGTCTTTTGAGAGGAAGGGAAACATGTTTGGAAGATAGTGAAAGGTGGGGTATATATATCTTAAAATTGGGCATTTGTCAACCTGGAGCTGGCAACCTAAGTGTAATCAACATGTCCATGATAGGTGAATCGATGGACTCAGAATAAAGCAGCTCTGCATGTTGTCTTCAATTCAATTAAGACTAGGATTGTGGAGATTACTGTGGTTATACCAAACTGTCTGGGGTTGGATCTTCTGATCTGCCAGTGCTTGGTACTGATAGAAGGACATCCCCCCAACACCACCCTTTCTCCTAGTAGGTACCTCTTGCTGGAGATTTGAAGATCCATGTGTACAAAACCCCATTCAGTTGCTTATGTATAGGGGAAAGCAGATACAATTACCTCTCTTCCTTGTTTAATGAGTAGCACTTAGGTCTCTCCCAGGTCTTCCATAGGTGTTACAACTAAATTAATCATGAAATTTAAAAAAAAATCCAAAAATCAACTAGAAGCATGCAGAACTGAAAAGATGACTGTCTGGAACATAAATCTTGCAGTAAAGACAGCAGATAGAAGAACATAGAGGACATAATTTTAAACATGTGCTACTACTACCAAGAAGGGTCTTTCCCTGCCTGATCATTCCTTTCATTTCTGGTTCATTTTAGTCTTTAAAAAAGAAAATTCCACACTTCTATAACCATTATAACAAGTTTGTTTTCTTGATTAATTTAATTTCCTTTGATTTCAAGGGCATGTAAATTTCTTCACCTTCCAAATTGGAATGAGATTCTAAGGGGTTATTCCTCTTTCCCAAGACATCCTTTTCACCAAATTTCAGGCAGAAGATAGCAGAAAGCTTCTCCATATTTGGCCAATTCTCAATTGCAGATTGAGCATAGGGAGACATGTCTTAACCCAAGAAAAGAAGTATTGTTTATTGATTTATTATTCTACTTTATTGTTACTTTGCTTTTCTCACAGACTCCAGATGGACTATACAATATGGAATAATAATAATTTTTATTTATTTAGGGATGTAAATACCACCCATCTCAGACAAACCACAATTAAATAGCAAGAGTGTTTTAATAAGCAATGCAATTGCACTAGGGCTGATTCTGCACTTACTTTGTTTATTCTGGATCAATTTAAATCACCCAAAATCAAAATGGAAATCATATTCAGTGTAGATGGCAGGGACTTAATTGACCTGAGATTGGAATAAAAGCTCTGTGCAGATTCATCCTGGGATTATAAAAATTAGAAATGGGGCAAAAAGTAATTCAGAAAATTGAGTTGCAATTAAAAAAAATACAGTAAGAACAATATAGTATGTACAACAAAATGCCACAACATATAAGTCAAACAATTAGGAGTGTAAATTTAAATAGGAGTGAACTTTTACAGAAGGATGGGATGCAGTGAGGGAAGGGATCCTTTCCAACCTGTTTATGGAACCAAAACAACCTTGACTGACCCGTTGCCTAGTTTTCTTTGCATTTATTTTGTTTAAATTATCCAAACAGTCGATTGTCCGTCAATGTTTTTGTATGTATCCATGTTGACTGAGACTGTTCGGAAATATGCAAGGTTTTCTTTTTCTATATTATGATTAGTTTTGGTTGAATTCTACAATAAATATTTGATTGATTGATTGATTGATTGATTGATTGATTGATTGGCATCAGGATATGGACAGAGGGAATGCAACTCTGTGGATTCTCTTGGATAAGATTGCTTGGCCTAGCAACCAGCAGGAGACCAGGGAGGTGGTGACAAGCGTGGCTATCTGACATGTTATGGTATGACACCACTTTTGGTGGAGAGAGTAGAAATGACATCACACTTCTCCAGGAATCACTGGAAACCATAGAGTTTCCAGCATTCCTAGAAAGGTATGATGTCATTTTGAGGTTTTCCATGGGAATGATGTCATAACATTAGCCCAATAATAACTTTAATTTTTTTTCTCACACTGCTGCTCTGAGAGGTAGCAGGAAATTTCCACAGTGTGGAGTCCATACCACTAGGAGTCTGTCAGTCCTGGCCCTCTCAGGAGCATTCAGGGCCTTTTTGCACGGGGATCTTTGTTGCAAATTGGTCACTGAATGAAAAATCGCCATTTAAAATAGTGGAATTCGTCGTTATGCATACCTGCCTTTGTAGTGGAATCAGTTGCGTTTTTTAGCGTTTCCCACAGGCTTCCAGTCTCGGCAGAAATCGCTAGAAAGGAAGCGCTATTGCCAAGCTCGTCCCGCCCCTGGCCGTCAAGCAGCCAATGGGCAGCCGTTAGCATGCTCCCAAACAGCCCCTTTCCCTTTAAGGAAGGTTTAAAAAAAAAAAAAAAAAAAACAGACCCATTGTAACGAATCTGGGTAGATTCGTTGCAACGGAGAGACCCATCCAGCTGCCTGGGGTGTTTGAGCTGTCGTTTGATCGTTAACACGCTGCCTCAGAGTGAAAAAAAAAATCCCCCCCCCCTCTCACGGGCCCAATTTTCGGCTGAATGGAATGTGTGAAATGTGTGTGCTTAGTGACTGAAGGGGAGGGACTGAAGCCGGGAAGCCTCTGTTTGAGCTGTCATTTGATCGTGGCCACGCTGCCTCCGAGTGGGAAAAAAAAATCCCCCCCTCCCCCCCCCTCACGGGCGCGATTTTCAGCCGAAACAGTGTGAAAAATAAAGGGAAAATACATCAGCAAACGGGCTTCTGCGGGCTTCTTGTGCTTAGTGACTGTAAACAGCTCTGAGGAGGGACTGCAGCCTGGGAAGCCTCACTGGCTAAACGGAGGCTCGCCGGTGCGTTGATCTCCACTCGCTCGGGGAAAAAAAAAAGGCGATCGCTTCGCCGGAAGTTTGGAGGACAGGCTCAGGAGGAGGGACTTTGAAGAAACCGCAACAATGTTAACGCACAGGTCTTTATCGCTATTGTTGCAGATTGGTTGCAGGAGTGTATCGCTTTCCGGAGGGTGAATCCACTTTTTGGGATTCCCCTGAAAGCGCTACAACGAAGCGCTTTTTGCGGGTCGGTTTCAGGAGTGTTGCAGATTGTCTACGACGTCGTGGGTTATTCCAAATTAGTAGCGTTTTCAATTAGCAACCATTGTGCTATTTTGAAGCCGTGCGAAATGGCCCTCAGTACCACCAATCATGATATCCTTCTGGACTGATTTTCTGGATTAAGATTATGGCCTTTTCGGTATGCACAGCACACTTTCAAGAATCACTGTGTAATCTTTATCATAAACCAGCACAAATCTTACCAGATTCCAATCCATCATAATATAATATTAATTATACCCATGCATAAGACAAAATTCAGGGGGAGGTACATGTTCAGAAGGGAATATATCTTAACCATTATCACTGAATATGAGTTGGTCTGCTTTTACTTTGAATCCTGAGCCTGCACTCCACACGTTCCTCCCCCCCACACACACACACACTCAGATTTTCTCTTAGGAATTGTGGAGTAATTTATTCTATTAAATTAGTAAACTGTGTCACACATCCAAATACAGCCATATCATATCAATTTTTTTCTTTATATTCCCACTGTCATGATAGAAGTTCATAGTCTGCAGAAGAGTACTTGCACTCGAAAGCTTACACCTTGATTTGTTGGTCTTAAAGGTGCGTTTTCTATTATCTTTTTCCTCAGTGGCAAGTCCTAAATTGTAAACAATCACAATTAATATATCATTTTAATTTTTGTTAGAAATTAAATAAACTAATTCATGTTTTATATATTTGAAAAATTTGTTAAACATTTATCTAGTGATATGACCATATATGGTCAGGTCAACCCACTCAGCCCTCCCAAAATGGCCAGTCTCCCTCATGGAACTTCAGTTTAGCAGATTTACAAATAAGAAGCCTTTCAGGAGTGAATACCCTGTATACTACCCAACATGATTTTAAAGTGTATGTCTTTTTTATTTGATTGTGGGTGGTTGGGATATAAAGAGCCTACAGGAGATGCCACAGTGGGACACTGGATGTCCTTCTGGCCTGAAGGCAGTTGCCTTGGAGCCTCCCTCCATAGTTAGTATTTGGAGCCTCCACAGCCACCATAGTTTGTATTTTAAAAATTAAAATTTAGAGAAATCATAGAATCATAGAGTTGGAAGGGGCCATACAGGCCATCTAGTCCAACCCCCTGCTCAACGCAGGATCAGCCCAAAGCATCCTAAAGCATCCAAAAATGTGTGTATCCAACCTTTGCTTGAAGAAATAATTTCACTCTCCATAACAATCTGTTTTCACAGAATGCTTCCTGCACTGCTGCTGGACCTAACTGGGCAACAATGAGTACAATGTTCTGAACATGCTCTAAATAGTCAAGGAGGTTTTCTTCTGCAGATCTGACCGTATGCGATGTATGTGTATGTTTAATCTGTATGTATTGCATTAGAATTGCCTGAATAATGTATATAACAAATTTCACAATATTTTTCCAAATAAATTATTCTGTTTATATATATTTAAATTATTCACCCAGATCTCCTGGGCATATGTTGCTTTTAGTGTTTATAGCGAACTAGTAAACATGAATAAATATAGCTCTCTACATAATAATAAGGCCAGTATTTGCCTTTTGCTTGTTTTAAATGCCAACTTTTTCATAAAGCCATAATACATCACTTTTTCTCTTATTTTTAGGGCCGCTGAAGCATTAACTCTAGACTTTCCAGTTTCCTTCCAGGTATTGGAATTGCCTAAGCACGTTCACATAGAATTGCAATTGTAGCATCATTTGTGAGGACATAGCCTTGATCTGGAATAACTATATCGCCTTCCAAAAGAAGATGGATTTGTGAAACAAGTAACATTTTCTTTTGTTCTTGTTTAGATTATTTTATTTGGGCTAATGAAACATGAAGATGCACTTTCACGCACATTGAATAATGCACTTTCAATACAATTTTAACACGTGTCGCATATAGTTTTTACTGTGTGCAATGGCAAAATCCCCTTGCAAATGATTGCTAAACTGCTTTGAAAGTGCACTGAAAGTGCATTATACAGTGGATATGAAAACGAGCATCAGAGTCTCCTTGTATCTGATTAATGATGCTTATACCCTGGAAATTCCATTGGTCTTTAAAGTCCTACTGGAACTAATATCTTCTTTGGCTACCAAATAATTTTCTGTTTCACTATGGTGTCTATTCTACTTCAAACTACCATGGTGTCTTACTATGCTCATGTCCATTACATATTATGTTTTTGAGAAGGGGGGAACTATATTTCCAATACATGAATCTCGGACTAGATGAAAGAGTCCAGTAGTACATTAAAAAATTAAACAAATTTTGTCAGGATATACACTTTCATGAGCCACTGCTCACTTCTTCAGATACTGAAGCTGATACAAAAGCTCATATCCTGAAATATTGCTGATGATGGGGTTGCTAAGTGCCCAGGGAGGGGGGGGGGAATCTCCTTTCTTTAACATCCCATTAAGCCTCTATTAAGAAGACAGGGTTTTTTCCCCCTATCAGGCAGTTGGCAACCCTAGTTTTCCTTACCAACAGTTACTTATCTGCCTCTCCATCCATTTTTATCCTGCCCTTCTCAAAGGAGCTCAGGATGATTGATTAAGAAAGAAAAAAAACCCTTATATCCTGTCTCATTCCCCATGGACACACAGCAGCTAACAGAACAGCAGCAAGCTGCAAGGATGCAAAAACAACATAACAGTTCATTAACAAATCGAAAGCAATACACAGCACACAGGTTCAAAATACAGCAAGACCTGCTAAAACAGTTTACCATTTACTGAAATAATACCCTTCAAAATAAAGCTACACTACTTGCTTTCTTGAGTGCAGCATGTGAAGGTGCCACACCCACTCTAGGAAACCATTCTATGGGACTGGATATACCATAGAAAAGACCTATCATCTCATTTTCTGTACAGTTATGGACAAGGCACCATCAGAAGGCTATCTGGTGCATGAAAGTATATCAGGAGATACAGTTCGACTCTCTTCTTAATTTTATCCTCACAGGAACCCTGTAAGACTCAACTTACCTTTATTTCTACTGTTCATGGATTCTCCCTGGTGTTCCGCATTGCGATCATTTGCCTCCCTTTTCCATTCTTTGTTCAGAATCGAGCCCACTTTTTAGTTTCTGCACTTAAGCTGAGGGGCAAGAAATGGAAACTTCTTGGCATCCTTTTCTCCCCTTTTTTCTTTCTCACATGCCCAACATTGTTATGTAATTATACCCATTCATCAGCCTCCCACCATTTTCTGTCCTTAGAATGTCTCCTCCCTCTTCCCCAATTCAATTCAGAAATTACAGTGCCTTCAAACTGTGGACAGGATTTGTTAACAGTAGTCAGATAGAAAACACAAACGTTCAACTCTGTATTTGTGAAAGAAATAGTCGATGAAGCACACCGATGGAATAGTGTTAGTAAATTACCAATCTCACTAACCCCTCCAGAACAGGCAAAAGTGTCAACTCAAGGGAAAAAGAAAGGGGAGGGGAGTGCCAGTACTAAAAAATGGCGGGGGTGGGTGGGAATGGAATGGTGGGTGGGATCTCTCTCCCAGGAGCTGACTAGCATTGTAATAAAATCAGCCTTAAAAAATTAAAATGGCAAATGCAGTTGGATGATAAAGGGGAGAGGGAAAGTAGGTTGACAATGGAAGTGATGCTACAGGAGGGGGGGGGGCAATGGCAGCTACAGGCAGAACACCCTGAATGCTGGATTTCCCCCATTGAACAGCCTGTATTAGAACCTGCTTCAAAACACAAAACTGGTATATCTGGGGATTCCCTTTTTGTGTGAGGACAATTCAGGTCTCCATCTGAAAAGGCTGATTTTAGTGTGGAAACGGATGAAAAAGTCACCCCTTTAAAAATTCAAATCAGAACATTATTGCTAGTACAGAAACTGTATGTCCCAGGGTGACCCGTTGCACTTCATGACATGGTTGCGGTTTGAATCTGAGTCTCTCAGGTCCTAACTTCACATTTGAATTGCTACACCAGAGCTTATCAGTGATCTGCACCTTGAAACTTCCAGATGCTTTATGTAAGTTCAATTCCTCTGGAGCCTTTTCCTCCAGCTGCAATAAGAAATATATTTACCTGAGTCAACAGAGGTCAGGAAATAAATAAATTATTAGTAGTATTGCTATTATTTTCCCTTAACAACATTCCCTTCATTTACTACTTTCCCTTAATTAGAAACAATCGCAGAAAAGGTCCTAGGGCCCATTCTGCATGGCGGCAGCTGTTCTGGGCCTTTTCTGCCCGTGCAGAAATGTAGCTCTCCAGTGGGTGGCATGGGTTTTCATCCTTTTTGCCGTGCAATGAGGGAAATTGGTAGAATCCGCTTCCTCCTTTCTTGTCATGCTTCAAACCGGGGTGCAAACAGAGACAAGCCTGTCTGAAATGAGAAACGCACGAGAGTCTCAGTAGCCCATGCAGAAATGGCCTGTGTCACTTCTGAGACCTCTCATAAATGTGAGGGGAGAGAGTCCGCAAGAAAGCGTTCCTTCTTCTTCTGTACAAGTGCTTTATGCCGGTGGGAAATGACCTCTGAATCCAACCTGATGGCCATTCACCCTCTTTCTCTCATTGTACATAAGCATGTATCTAATCAAAATCAGAACAGAAAAGGACTGCTGAAGAGCTAACAGTAACATCCCTGCCTTTGCCTGCAGTGCTTTATATTCACAGAAAGACATGTCCCCTTTGAGCAAGTTTGCTTTCGTTTATGCAATCCCTGAAGTGAGAGGCATTCCGTTGGATTTCCTCAACCTGAGGGAGCCCCCATGCCTTACAGCATGCAACACTTAATACATAAACACTTGTTCTGTTAAATCATTGCTTTTGAGTTCAGTCAGACTTTTAACATCGGTTATCCTGAGGAAGTTGGTGGAAACATTAGCCACGTGGGACATCAGTGGATTTACTGCTGCCAGTAATAATTTGGGACTAGATTTCTCAAGCTCCTCAAGGGAACAGGCCTCTAAATGTCATTTATATCTTTGAAAAATCTTTGGATTGCTTTTCTAGGCTTGTTGCAGAGGGCTGGGACAAAGTCTTGAAAGAAGAAAAATAAATGACGCTTCCGAAATAGAATCTTCCCACCTTTTGGTTATTAAAAACGCATCCAAACATTCCAAAATGAGAATTGGAATGCCAAATTCCGCAGTATTTATATATACTTTGATGGAAACTTCCTTTGTCTCTTTTAAAGTATGTGATTATATAATAAACATCTCAAAACAAGACAATTTAGAAAATAAGCAACCGCTGGCTTCCAAATGACTGCCGCTTAATGGAGATTTCCCTCAAGACGTTTGACCCAACTTCCTAGAAGCCAGCTGCTCTGCAATAGCTATCTCATTCTAGAAAAGTGTTTTCAAAGTAGTTACTGAGAAGTATTAACCGGACCTGGAACACATTGTCAATCACAACTTTGTTCCATTCCATCAGTGCACAAAGTTTTCAGATGTGCAATAGTATGTTTTGTAACATTCAAGGAGTCCCAAATTATTTTATTCCACCTGGAATGCTGTTTTGGAGAAAGGGTTTTTTTGTCTTGAATGTTAATTTTTTTTTAAATACCTCATTTTGAAAACAGGAAGGAGGCATATGTGTGAAATAGTATTTTTAGATTTGTGCATTAGCTTGTGAAAGGTTTTCTTTTTAATCCCTCTTTCCAAGCAACTTTCCTTGAATTGGCTTAAATATATAAATAACTCAACCATAAAAATGAGGTTCAATCCAGCCAGCTTTTTCATTCAATGTCAGCTTGGCGTAGAGATTAAGAGAGGCGGCCTCAAATCTGGTGAGTTGGGTTTGATTCCCTGCTCCTCCGCATGTAGCCAGCTGGGTGACCTTGGACTTGTCACAGTCCTGGTAGAGTTATTCTCACAGAGCAATTCTATAAGAGCTCTCTCAGCCCCACAGGGTGTCTCTCTCATGGTGTCTGTTGTGGGGAAAGGAAGGGAAAGTGATTGTATGCCACTTTGAGACTCCTTTGGGTAGTGAAAAACAGGATATAAAACAACTCCTTTATTTGTATTTGTGTTATTATTAATTTATAGTAATAGTATAATAATATAAATATATAATAATGAAATTATATACCATCCTACTATGCAACTCAGGGCAGTGCGCAGCAAGAAAATTATATCAAAACAGCTAAAAACCTTAAAACAATGTATAATCCAAAAATGTTAAATCACATCTCTGTGCCAAAAGTAATTCTCAAAACATCTGTCAAATTTTGTCAGAGGACATTCTCCATGGGGGGTGTAGGGGGGGGAGGCCCATTTGTTGTTCTTTTTTGTCACCTGATTCTCCTCCTTACCACAGCCCATGCCCCATGTGGCTCTCGTCCATATAGGTATGATGGTTTTCAACAGGGCTTCTATAGCAACCAAAGGGGATTGCCTCCTCCTGTTTGCACTAATCACCCTAAAAGCCAAGGAATATTGATGCATGCTTGTGCACCAACTGCACTTAAATGGTATCATTTAAATGCTGCAAATGATATAAACAAAATATTGACATTTACCTAATAAAATAGATGGGTTGAATATAGTCGTCCTAACGATACATGAAAATCAAGCAGTAATGATACTACCCAGGCAATAACCAGGATAAGAGGAAACTATTAAATGTTACTGTGGACATTACTGAAAGTTTCAAGAACCATCAGTCACTTGATAATTGATTCAGAAGAGTTTTCCTATTCGGGAAGCATCCCTCCTCCATCTAAATCTTTGCTGCATAATGATACAAGCGGAGTGCAATATATCAGCTGCTCCAGAGTGGAGGGAGAGGGCGGCCCGGGGGCCTGCGCACTCGCGGCAGCCCCAGCGCAAACGCGCGTGCGCAGGAGTCCGTGCATGGCCGTTTGCGCCACTGCCATGCCAGTGGCCGTGGCCCCCCCTCCTGGCCCCTCCAGGACGCCAGCAAATCGGCCGCCAAAGCGGCTGATTAGCTTGCGGCTCGGCAAGCTTCTCTTCCCTCCCCTCCCGAAACAAGAAGCGGCCGATTGGCAGCCGATTTGCTCACGGCCTGGCGAGCTTCTCGCTTCGGGGGGGAGGGAAGAAGAAGCCGCTGCCTGGCACCAAGGCCTTCTCGGCCCGGCACCAGGCCGCGGCCCACAGGTTGCGGCCCACTGCAATATATGACCAGCTACATCACTTCATGACGTGTCACGTATGATCCCTGATTGGCTAGAAACACCCATGTAAATAATTTAGTCAATATGATCCAGACTAATTTTGTTCACAGTAAGTGATGTCAGCACTTGTATTGGCGACACATAGAATCATAGAATCATAGAGTTGGAAGGGGCCATACAGGCCATCTAGTCCAACCCCCTGCTCAACTCAGGATCAGCCCAAAGCATCCTAAAGCATCCAAGAAAAGTGTGTATCCAGCCTTTGCTTGAAGACTGCCAGTGAGGGGGAGTTCACCACCTCCTTAGGCAGACTATCATTGTAATATTTTCATATTTTGTCCAATTCCCTGCTATTCAAAGAAAGAGGAAAAGAAACTATAACTACAAAAATGCTTCATGCTGATCCTGCATTGAGCAGGGGGTGATGACCTATACGGCCCCCTCCAATTCTATTTCTATGAAAATATACTTCCAGAAAAGGAGCAACGAAGGGGGAAAAGGTGCTGAACGGGGTGTTTTAAAAGCTGAGTATTCACACAGTCCGGAACAAATCGTATCCTACTTTATGGCTAATATCTGTTCAAAAATTGAGATGGGAGAATATTCATTGCAGCATTTGTTAAAAGTACTTTCACATTTTAAACTAAGTTATGAATTGCAAATCATTAACCCTGGTAACAGGATCTACACAATATAAATTCTTCCACGTGATTAAACAAAATTAATAAACTGCAGGACTCATGCTTGACAGCATGCTGAAACACTGTATGAAACTGATGCTTCTGTGGAAGTTTGTTTTCATTTCTGAATTTTTCAGGGCACAGCTTTCTATAAATGATAACATCAGCCCAATCATTAGGTTTTTGTGACTTAGCAATTGATGATACTGGTGTAGTTTCAATTACATAGATGGATTTATAATGTAAAAACGTAAGGTACCAGAATAGAACTGGAACCAGGGCACTTGCAAGTAAATACCCTTATAAGCTTGTCCACAGAGCTAGTCAGCCTTTGCTCTTTGGATGCCTTCTTAGACTCCTAACCGTCTGACTAGGCTTACTCCTGCTTTTAGTCTTTGGCCCTTCCCTTTGATCTGTACTCAGGCTTTTGACAGAACACTCCCCTTCTTCAAATTCAAAAGATCTAACCCTAATTTAGGTATGCCACCCCACCACCTTTGGGTGTAGAGCAAGGAAGAAGAAGAAGAAGAAGAAGAAGAAGAAGAAGAAGAAGAAGAAGAAGAAGGAAGAAGAAGAAGAAGAAGAAGAAGAAGAAGAAGAAGAAGAAGAAGAAGAAGAGAAATGTTTCAAAATGTTTTATGTAAACTGCCTAGAGCCGTAGGGAAGGGTGGTATAAAAATCTAAATAAATTAAGTAAAATAAATAACAGTTGGTTTTTATATGCCACTTTTCTCTACCAGAAGGAGGCTCAAAGCGGCTTACAAACATCTTCCCTTTTCTCTCCCCATGACAAACAGCCTGTGAAGCTCGCCACAGCACTGATAAAGCTGTTCTGACTGAACAGTAATATCAAAGCTCCCTCAGCCTCACGTACCTCACAGAAGTGATCCCAAGGAATGAATAATTTCTGAGGCATGCAGTGGGAAAGGGCTGCACATCACTAATGGAAATCAGGCTAATAGTCAAAGAATAACTTCATTGCTGATGACATGTTAGTTCCAACAATCCTTTGCATATGAAATCCCATAAACCAGTGCAAATGTCTTGATCTAGAGAAGCTGTGATTTGAGAATCTTAGCATTACTTAGACTTTACTAAGGATTCTTTATTAGGGATTTGGAGTTCAGTAATGGTGGACAAGCTCATGGAAATACAGTTTGTCTGCTGCTATTGATCTTTCCTTGCAATGCAGAATCCCAGTGGAGCACTGGGTGGATTTTCCATTCACATAGTACAACTTTGAGCCAAATAAATCTGGCTAATATTCTGCAGGAACTTATTTATACCACAAAATACCCTTCAAACTCTCCTGTAACATGCATAGAGTCCTTGGCACCAAAATTAATGCACAGAAAATTTTAGAAGCCGTATTCCAGAAACAAAACCATACTAGAAACACATATTTTGTAGGGAGACAATTTCAGAACCTTCATATGATAAATTTAATCCCTCTTCCAACAACTGGGAAATGACCAAAAAAAAAAAAGACAAATTTAATTCAATAACCTCAGCCACACTGTATGTCCACTTATGTGTTTTTCCCCACCAAAGTACACAGAAAGGAAGTGAGTCTTCAGGAAATGTTTATTGTACTGAGAGATTCATGGTAATAAGGATGTACAATGGCCGGAAAATAAAAAGCGCAAAATTCATTTAAAAATGATTGGCAAGATCTATTGAATTCATGATATTTTTAATAGGCTGGACAAAATGAAACCTTTCATAACTTTCTGTACTTTCATCGGGACAGCACCTGTGGCTTGAGCAGACCAGCTGAAGCATGACATTGTGACCCTGGTGCATCTGAGCACATGAGAGACAAAAGACAAAAGTCTTCTCCTAGCTTTCTGAGCTAAAATTGTTCTCTGTATACTGAACATCTCCTCTTTTGGGTCAAGGGTAGATGACACAAAACTATGAGCCTGGCTCCATTCTGTCCTGATTTTTCTAATTATCTGCACTTAGATATTCCATTTCCCTGGCCTCCTCTGGCCCTATTTTCCGTGTGTTTGGTTGAATGAGCATAGATTGCAGTCATTCACTGGTTCCTAAAGTTACACGGGCTGTATGGGGTAGCAGAGATGGGCAACATGGAACATTGGCCACAGCTCAGGATGCCTATGGATGTCCTGGCATCACACCACTTCTGGATGTTCTGACATCACACAGAAAGATACATCTATATACATAAAATTGTGGCCATACACCCTGACAAAATGCTGAAGGTTCCGAAGCCTCCTACTGGTGGAATATCCCCCACTAGGGCCCAATTGCTGCTCTTGCTCAGAATTCCACACACACCATCCCTGTGTTTAATTTCTTGAACCCCAGTTCCAACCAAGGATATGTCAAGATCTTTTATGCTAACTCTCAGTCACGCAAGCCAGGTCCACCCTGAACTCTGCAAAATAATGTGACAGAGTCAAGGTCTTTTTGTTAATTGACCTAGCATAGTACAACATCAATGTTGGTTCCATTCTAGCCTCCACTCTCACATGTCTGGGGATGGGATGGGGCCAAGATTAGAAGGACAGCAAGTGTGCCCAAGCCCATGGCTGTACCTGGACCACATTAGGCAACAATTTGGAGGTGGAGCCTAGGGAAAGTGGTTTGGGGCTAGGTTGTCATCAGTATGCAGATGACACCCAGCTTGATCTCCTCATGGATGGCCACCTGGACTCCGCCTCCCCCCAGATACATTTGCCAATTGCTTGGAAGCCATAGCTGGGTGGTTAGAGTAGAGTTGAAACTCAACCCCTCTGAGGTCCTGTGGGTGGGAAGGAAGGGGACAGATCAGGAAGTGTGTGTATCTAACCTGGCTAGGGTGCAACTTAACATTGCACCCTATACTAGGAATCTGGCCGTGACCTTGGATGCCTCACTATGGAGGCATAGATCATGAGAGTAGCACACCTGGCATTTTTCAGTTTGCCAAGTCAGACTACTAGCACCCTACCTGTCCCCCAAACGGCCTCAGTAATCTATGTGATGCTCACATCCAGGATTGACTTCTGTAATTCACTCTACATGGGCCTACCCTTGTCCTTGACTCGGAAATTGCAGCTGGTCAAAATGTAGCAGCCAGGGTCCTCACTGGAACACCTTGGAGGGCTCATATTCAGCTGGCGCTGAGGCAGCTGCATTGGTTACCAGTTGCAGCCTGGATCAAGTTCAAGGTTCTAATTTTGACTTTAAAGGAGCTTTGCAATCTGGGCTCCATATATCTGAGGGACCGCCTATTGCCTAATGCTCCCCGCAGGGCCTTGCGTTCTGTGGGTACTAACCTGTTTGTGATTTCTGGTCCTCGAGAGGTTTGCCTGGCCTTAACCAGGGCCAAGGCCTTTTTGGTAGAATGAGCTCCCGAGCTAAGAGCCCTGCAGGAGCATTCACGGTTCTGCAAGGCCTGTAAAATGGAGCTCTTCTGCCACATCTTTGGTTGAGTCCAGGGTATGGGAGATCACAGGGGCCCCTCCACAACCAAGAACTATTGGAATTCCTGGGGAGGGGGTAACATGGGAAGTGGAGGAGGAGGTTTTATTTATCTCGTCGCTGGATTAGGTGGGATTTGGTTTTATGGTTTTTATGTTTTTATGTATCAGGGTTTTATTCTTGTTGCAACCACTTCTGAAAGCAGCGGGTAAGAAATATCGAGCCTTCTCCCGCCGGCCGGGAGAAGGCGGCAAGGGCCACCCCCCACCCGAGGCTCTCTCGAGCCTTCTCGAGGCTCTCTCGAGCCTTCCCTGCTTGGGGCGGGATGGACACTTGGAGGGGCCAATCAGGAGCCACTTCGTGGCTCCTGATTGGCCCCTCCAAGTTTTTATCCCGGACAGTGCCCGCCCTAACTCCTCCCACACAGCCCTTACTCCTTTATTCAGTCCGCGACGCTTCGCACCGCGGGGCTGTTTAAAGATGTATGTATATGTATATGTATCCAAGGAAATATTGTTCCCCCCTGATGCCTTAGACTAGAAGCACTCTCAAAAACCAGCTACACATTTCAGAGCTGGCTATTCTCCCCGTTCTTCTTAATGTTTGAGATTATACCAGGGAGAAAAGGATCTTGAGAGGTCTCTTTGTGACCATTACCACATTTCTGCCATGCAAATGAGAGAGGCATAGAGAACAGGATTTAGGAACTCATCGCTCCATCATCATGTTGAAGCACAACTAGGTTTCTGAAGTTTGGGACTGGGTTAATAAAAAAGTAACTTTTTTCATGATTTGGTACATGGAGTAGGAGAAACTTCACTTATCTTCATGCACAATTCTAACTTCTAGATTTGAATGCTGAATAATCAAATATATGTGTGAATCAAACTCTACATTTTAAAAAGAGACAAACCAAACAGGATTGGCTCCAATTTAGCTTTCCCACTGGTGCCCTCCCAAAACTCTGCTTTGGAGATTATAGGAATTGCCAGGACAGAAGCCATGGTAAGGATGGAGATTAGGTGAGACCAAATTAAAAATATGTCTGGATCTAACCTGTAAAAAACAAGCAACTCTTTGTTCAGCTTGTACATAGTCAGTCTCTTATAAGAGCATATTAGTTTCCTTGTTGAATCAGACTAAGATTTACCCCATCCATCAAGCCTACCTATCTGTGATTAGCTTCACCCCTCTGTAACCCTTGCCCTTGTGCTCTAGCTCCGGTGCCACAGACAAACCCACTGTCTCAATGAAGCAGAGACCAAAGTATCCACAGAAACCTCTAAATAGCTTTTAATGTTTCCCTCTGTAAAATTCCAGGAATTAATTTGTGTTTGGTTTTTCAGACTGAGGGGACTATGTTAAAGAAGATAGATGTTCTCTGTTGAATGAACATAAAAAACAATGAGATCAGTAGCAACAATTGCTTTATAAACCCGAAAATGCTTAATGCTTTGGAGTAAACTGCAATTTTTCCGTGAGGATGACCATAATTAATCTACTGCTGTTTCTCTAGCTATTTTATGTAGCTGTCAATTTAACTAATTGGATTTAAGCCAACAGGACTAAATCCCTTTAGCCTACACACTTCGTATTGCCTTTGAGTAGATGTTTGCCAGTAAGAGACTGGGGTATTTGTATGTTTCTATTAAACTGGCAAATTCACCTTGTTTTATAATGTTCAGTTTATCCAAAGTGTGGAATTGGCTGGATCTAGACTTGAATAAAGAAGGTCTGCTTGTGATGTCCTAAGAACTCACAACACTTACTATTATGATTGTCCTTTCCCACCATTCCCTCCTCCAACAATTATCCAGTGTTAAATGTAAGTGTTCTTAAAATGGACACAAACTCAAGTCTATTTTGCTGTGCTGTATTTCTCAGACAAGAGACAGGAAATGCTCAGCCTCCCAACTCAACCACCCCCTTACCTCTTCCTGATGCATGTCTCATGGGGACTTGGGAACAGCTTTAAGAGAGCTGGGAAAGAGGAGATGTGGTAAGAGCATCCAAGTCTAGATCAGCTGTGGATCCTTGTGGTGTGCTTTGGAATGCCCAACTGGGAAAGGAAGAACACCACAGTTATTAGCTGATGCTTGGTTCACCAAGTGCAGAATATTTCAGTTCTTGCACACACATATTTGCATAAAGCAAGGGTGAGAAACACAGACATCCCCCCAGATGTCTACGTACTACAATGACCATGAGCAAATACTGGTAGGGGCTCTTGGCAATTGTAATCCATGGACATCTGGAGAGCCACAGTTTGGCCATATGTATCTCTGTTGCTTATTATTAATTGGTAAGAACAGGGCCCTACATACACAATGAGGACAGCCACACCTGCAATATTGAGTTCTGCAAAGTTTAGCACAAAAATTGTATACTCTCCCCCAAATTATTATTATTTACTAAGTTATTAGTATCATCTGCAGTTGAACAGAGACCACACATATGTATGCATGCACACCCACAACCCCCAGAGACAGAGTCTCAGCAACCCCAAAATGGTGAATGAAAATGTGGCAGTTACATTTTAAGGACAAAAGGTAGCAGGGGGATTCTAGGTGCATGCTAATTTAAGCTTATTTGCATTTGAATGCTTTTCTGACATTCAGATGCAGTTACTGAATGACATCTACTTTCAGAGGGAGTTACTGGAGTAAGTAATAACTTTTAAGAATCGAAACAATTTTTTTTCCTTCCTCCATTTTTGCAAACAAATCAATCATTCATATTTCCTGGAATCAGGAAAGAATGATGTAACTTTGGGGAATAAACAGCTGATCTACCACAATTCACTGGAAGTGTAGTTATGGTTAGAAATGCTAAATAAGGCAGCTTGTTGTTACTGTATATGCAGGAGCTGTGGTCTCTGTGTAAAGGACTGAGTCACATCAGCCAAGTTTATTAAAACATGTCTTTCTTCCACTTTCACCACAGTTTAGAAGGGGCCATACTCTAGAGGAAAACAAAAGTCAAATACATATAGCAACCTCCAGTAAATTTTCCTGTGTCCCCCCCCCCCCACATTTTGTTATGAAGTGAACCCAGCTGAGAAGCTTAAGAGAAAGTAAAGGTGATGTACTTTGCTCAGTCAGAGCAGTGGCCCATCTAGTTCAGCAACCTGCTTCACACAGCAGCCACTGAGTTTGTTTGCTCATTCACTCATCCATCCGTCTGTTCATTCATTTTTTGTTTGTTCATTCATTCAAATATCTATTTTCTATCTTTCTTTGTGCCATTTAAAACATCCAAAATAAAACCTCAAGTAACCCCTTGAGTGTGTGTGTATGTAAAAAGTGCCATAAGGCAAGAGATGTTGAGGGGGGGGGGGTTGCTTTTGCTTCCTTCTTCACAGTGACCCTGGACATCTAAATAATAACCAGGATCACCCTTGCTTAGATTCTGAGATATGACATGATTAAGCTCACCTGGCAGGGCTTCCAAGAGCTTCAATGGATCCCTGGACAAAAGTTGGAGCTGACCCTCTCTTATAATTCTGATCTAAATCAAAGATTATAAGAAAACAAATTGTTTGGCAGGCCCTTACCTTGCATTTACAAATATGTATATTTTTAAGAATCTACATTTCCATCTGTCAGTCCATTTCTGGCAGGCATAACATCAGGAAATAAAGCTAGGTATTTCAAAATCCTTCCATGTTCTATTTTTTTTTTAGTATTTCCGTATGCTCAGTTTGCTCCAGTTTTCAGTTCTCTCTGTGTCTTCTTCCTTCTATGTTAACAATGTAAATATGACCACTGATAATCATTTTTTTTTAAAAAAAGCAGTCCTGGCATAATTGTGCATATTTAGTGTTTTGCCAAACTGTGTACATATATCAGTGAAACATCCAAAAAGGCTGACTTGTTCCTTCAGATGGGAACCACCTTGAGACCTTCCTGGTGAGCGTTGTAATGAGCATTAAAAAAAGAAAAGAAATTCTTTTTTTAGACTTTTTTTTAGTTTTCAAATAAGCCCAGGAGGGGTCCTGAGGAATGGAATTGTTCTCTAAGTTCAGCAGTGGAATAGGCTTGCCTAAGGAGGTGGTGAACTCCCCCTCACTGGCAGTCTTCAAACAAAGGCACAAACAAAGATGCACACTTTTCTTGGATGCTTTAGGATGCTTTGGGCTGATCCTGCATTGAGCAGGGGGTTGGACTAGATGGCCTGAATGGCCCCTTCCAATGATTCTATGTTTCTATGATTCTATGATTCTAATTGGCCCGATCTTTTAATTGGTCATGTCATAACAACATTTGGCAGGAACAGGTCAAGGTTCTAAAGAAGAGGGTAATTGCCAAGGTTCCTGAGCCAACCAACAACATGGGGCTGTTCCTAAACTCAAGTAGCCTGGAGGATTGGTGTTCAGCTTTGATGGCTTCTGAGTCCTTATTTGCTTGAGCAGCACATGGCGCAGGAAGATGAAGCTCAAGTCTTCCTCACACTTGTATTAAATGCAGGTGAGGAGAAATCAAGTTGACAGGAATGCTTGCTAGGTTTGGAGCCAGAGTGGTTTGCTCAAAACAATAGTAGTTGTAGTTACCAATTCAGGGATAGTTAACAGAAGTAGACCAGGCATTGATAAGCTAGCTATTGTGCATACTGATTTCTCAAGCCCTTATATGGGGGCACAGTTACAATTCCTCTTAGCAACACTACTCCCCGCTTTCAACAATAAAGCTTAGCTATGGGGTGAGGTGAGCATTTTGTGCCACCCACTTATTCAGTGTGTGTTTTAACAGGCTATTTAAAACACATGTGCCTTTTGGAGCCCGAGGTGTCCCATCCTCCCTTCCTTGAATCCATTCAGGGTAAAATTATGGCTTTTATTGTGGCAATGTCTATTGGTCTCAGAGGTTTTAAAAGAGGATTAGACAAATCCACAGAGTATAGAAAAACTGGTTTGAATGTAAACACACAGATTTTCAAAGTTTAACTAATGCTGGTGGGAAAGCCTTATTGAACCAGATGTGGCTTGATATTGCCCACCTAAAACAAATGTAATAAGTGAACGCGTTTTCTCCTTTAGGTCACCTTGTGAGATTTTAAAAAGAAATTCAATGTTTCATGGATAAGCTAGCTACAGGGATATAATCCCCCCCTCCCAATTGTCCAGCATTGTTGTACTTTCAATGCATTTTAGAAGTAAAATTGTACTGTTCTGCACAGGAAAATCCAGCTGCAAAAGCACATTGAAAGCGCATTATCCAATGTATACAAAATTGACCCTCGGGCCAGCTTTGGTTATTAGGATTCTGGCAGTCTGAATTGCATTGAACTTTGATAGCAGAGCCATGTAGGAGACACCAGGGCTTCCAGCCAAGAGCCTAATCATGCTTGGGAAGCTGCCTGTCTACAACTTTCAAGCATTAATACACTTTTCCAGATTTCATGAGCTCTGTTCACACATTACAGTGAATTACTGGTCACTCTGCCAGTACATTTGTTTGTAAGAAAGAGCCAATCACATGCACTTTACAAATAAAACAGGGAATAAGTACCTGTATGAATATGGGGTTTGTATCACGTTCAGCTGTACATGTGATGGCTGTAACACAAGAATTGCAAAGAACAATAAAGTGTAGACTACACAGACTGTATTTAGAATCATAGAAATGGAAGGAGCCATGAAGGCCACACAGTTGGAAGGGGCCATAAAGGCCATCTAGTCTAACTCCTTGCACCATGCAGAATCAGCCTAAAGCATCCATGATAAGTAGCTGTTCAGCTGCTGTATGCATATTCACTGTAACTTGTGAACAGGGCTATGGTTGGGGAGAAATAGTGGTCATGGATTATAGTCACATAGTTAGCTTCAATCTCATGGTCTACAATGGTAGTTGGCCACCTTCACATTTAGTTATGCTCATCATCATCTGCTAAACTGCTTTTGTAGCAAACATTTGCTTGTGATGACCTGAATTCACCGTGAGCCTTTCCTATAGAACTGCATCTTTGCAACCCAATTCATGTTGAATTTGTTGCCAATTCAGTTGCAAACATTTATTCTGAGGTTTCTTATTTTCATGTGATCTTCCATGCACTGGAATCTTCCATACACATATCCCTTCTGCAACTTGGTTTCGGTGGTTGGAGAACTACTTCCTCAAAGTCAATTAAGGTGCCACTGTGAGAGGAGTTCAGACAGGAAGATGGGTAGTCTAATAGGAAAAAAGAAAGAGAAACAAGATGATCGTTAATGTCTTAATATCCTGTCCTGACATCTCACAAATTATCTTAGATTTCATAGCCAATGTAAACAGGTTTGTTTTCAACTCCCTTAATTGCTTTCTAATTGAGAGCAGATGCAGGCTTTAACTTTATTCTTCTGATTTTTTAAAGCCATTTTTTCCCTGGGCCCAGCATGTTGCAAATGAGGTGCCAGAGCATATCCCTACTTCATAGATTGGGAGAATTGAAATTGTTTTTTGTCAGTTGAATGACAAAATCTTGACTTAGGCAGAAATGAAAGAGAAGCCCTTTAGTAACCTTTCAAAGGTTGCTCTTCCATATTGCTGGAGCTGCATATGAGCATGTAAGTTTCTTTTCCCTCTGTCTTTTGAGGTTTCTAATGGCCATAGAAGTCATCAAGTTTATGAAAAATGCAGTGCCATCACTTTTCATCAAGGTCCTCTCTGTGGACAGTTCAATGCCTTGCTGTTTTGTCTCGGTCATTTCTCTCAGTCCATACAGTTGCAAAGCCTAAGCTTGTCCTTATGGCTGATTTACTTCCTGAGGCATTTCAAATGTTATCTTTTGTTAGAAACTTAAATCATTTCTTTAAAGTATCCCTCAAAGTCAAAATGACAAAAGGTAAAATAAATGATCAAATTCTGGCAGATTTAAAAATACGTGTAAACTTGCATTTTCAGCTCTACTGAAAGCATGATGTAACATAAGAACAGCCTCACAGGAACAAAGAATAAAGTGCATCTTGGCTAGCAGTGATTGTTGTTAGGAATCGTAAAGCTTCAGCGATCGCTCCTTTCCCTCCCCGTCAGAGAAGAATAGTGCAGTCCTTGATGGGGAGCTAATAGGAAGCCAATAACTATGAAGAGTTAGTTTTTATACCCTGCTTTTCACTACTCAAAGGAGTCTCAGAGCAGCTTAGAATCTCCTTCCCTTCCTCTCCCCACAACAGATATTCTGTGTGGTAGGCTGGGCTGAGAGAGCTCTGACAGGACTGCTCTGTGAGAACAGCACTATCAGAGCTGTGACTAGCTAAAGGACACCCTGCTGGATGCATGTGGAGGAGCAGGGAATCAAACCCGGCTCACCAAATTAGAAGCCACCATTCTGAACCATTACACCAAGCCAATACACAAGATACACCAGCATTTGTCTGAGATGCACTGGTGGAGTGGCCCAGCAGTACTGCACCCTAGGCCAGCAGTGGCACCACACCTGTGGAACACCCTCTTCCATGAGGAAGATCTATCACCTTCCTTATTTTCCTGTAGACATCAGGCCAAAACATTTCACTTTACCCAGATTACATTTGGGGGGTGGGGGAGGATCTATTTATGGGCTGCATCTTGCCTGCTTTATGAATATCAGTCTAGGCCACTGAATATTATTTTGTGTCCCTGGCTTGTTTTTATGACTCATTAATATTCATAGCTTTTAGGCTGCCTTGAGCTGGTCATTGAAAGTTGTGATGTATACAGTTTCCAAACAAATAACGATCATCAATATATCTATTTCCCAGCATGGCCAAATCTGTGGATACTGGACCGAAGCCATTTAACCCCTCAACATAATAGAAGCATTGTCTGTAGCTTTAAGAAACAAATTGTGTTGTTTGCAGGGCTGTGTTCATGGACAGTCCCATCAAAAAACCTTTAAGTGCATTGCTGCTACCAACCAATTTGTATGGCTCATCAGCATTGGTCCAGGCACTTTTTGGCTTATCTGAACCGAACTGCCCATCCCTAATATCAAACTAATAGACCTCTATTAGTTTGATATTAGGGATGGGCAGTTCGGTTCAGATAAGCCAAAAAGTGCCTGGCCCAATGCTGATTCGGGTCCTTTTTTGGCTCATGAGAGCCAAACTGCTCATTCTCTGCATTTAAACAGTCTGTAGGGTCGCTGATTCGTGATTTAGCAATTCAGCCTGTTTAAATGCATTCCCCCACTTTCCCAGGCAGCACCTGAGAAGGTGAGAGGGAGAGCATGCTCTGAACAGCTGATAATAGCAGGTGCCCCTCTCATTCCCTTTAAATCCCTCCCAGCTGGGGAGAGATTTAAAGGGATCAGTTGTTTGGTGGGTGCTCTCTTTCACCCCTTCTCAGGCAGTAGAGAAGCCCTGAAATGTTTTGGATTTGGCAGAATCCAAAAGGGTGAAAAGGTCTTTCTGTGTTTTGGATTTGGATGAATCCAAAATGGTACAATTTTGTGTGTGTGTGCAAATCCCTATCTGCTACTGTTCAGCAGCAGCCAGTTCATGAAGGCCAGTGTGGTGTAGCAATTAGAGTTTTAGAATGGAGAGACCCAGCTTCAAATCCCTACTTTGCCATGAAAGCTCACACATTTACCTCACGTGAGTCTTTTGGAGGATGGAGGATGAAAGAATGATGTATGCTGCTTTGGGTCCTCACTGTGGAAAACAAAATAGGGTATAAATTAATAATACCTATACCGAACCATGGGAGAGCAGATAAGAACCTTGCAAAGCAACTCAGACCAGGCCTTCTGCAAGATAAATCTGGATATGGTTGGGGTGGGAGGTGGGGGGGAGATGACTCTGAAATGATGCTGAAATTTTTTGGATATAAAAAAATATAAAAATAGAAGGAAAACATATATACCTGGGTTTTGTATTAAAATAGCCACTTCTCCATGGATTTCCATTCCAAATGATGGTTTTGATGGTTTTCAGTGTTACAGTTAACAACATTCACCTTCTATCACTGCTATCTCAATCTCCTGCAGGTGTAGATCAGGCTGTACATTTGCCAAACTGGATGTCACTGTTTGCCACAGTAGTTGTTTTTTTTAGAACCCTGAAGCTTCTGAGCTTCTTTTTTGTAGACTATCAAAATTTCACCTAAAGAGAAAGAATTCAA
The DNA here is from genome assembly GCF_049243985.1 of Paroedura picta. Classification (NCBI taxonomy): domain Eukaryota; kingdom Metazoa; phylum Chordata; class Lepidosauria; order Squamata; family Gekkonidae; genus Paroedura; species Paroedura picta. The sequence continues at coordinate 120,998,717 of NC_135372.1, forward strand.
ACAATCAGGAATTACGTGACAAACCAAAAGAAGTGCAACAAGCCTAGCAAATGTTCAGCTAGTATAGGGGAGGTTGTATGTTTTCATTGGGCTTCAGCTAGAACAAAGATTGGAAGTGAATCTGGAGATTCCCTTTCAGTCCAGCACTAAGAAATGTTGAAAAAAGTAAAAAAAAAATTAAACAAGAATAGCAGAAACCCCCCCAAAACACACATACAGCTGAAAGGACCAGTTATTATTTTTTTAATGGCCAATGTATTGTTTCCAGGGTCCTGTTTCTTTTCTTTGCCATTCAAATTTGGGTGATGCTGCAATCTGAAATTAAATGTAAGCTCATTAAATGCATATTTTTATAACACCCTTGGAAGATACAGTTCAGTGAACCCAGAACATTTATTTCCCACTTTGCTATTTCTCTAAATTGTAATGGAATAACCGTCTGTTATTCTTCTTTCAAGGAGTGCAGAGAAATAGACCATCTATATCACGTTTGATTTAAAAACACCCACGCGTACTGAAAGAAATATTTTATTAGAACCATAAGTTTTTTGTTTAAGAGAATTTGAAATCCGGAGTTTATTTTCCTTCAGCGCCTCTGCAAAAAAGAACAAAAAGCCCCTCAAACAGGAATTAAGATATTTTTTTTCTTTGTGGTTGCTCCTACTTATTAAACACACATGTAGCCAGGATTCCTTACCTAGGTGCAAATACTTTTTTTCCAAAAAAAGGTGCAACCAGACCATTGACCTGTCTCTTTGCCCCCAGGACTCTTTTGAACAGCTGTGAGAAAAAGAGAGAGAAAAGAGGTAATTTAACAACCCCAATCCAGATGTTCATATCATGCACACACCCTGAATGGCTTTAGCATGGTTTATTTCGTTTTCTGAAACCATTTTTCACCAGCCTGTTTTCTCAGCTGGGAAACTTCTGGTGTAGTGTTTTCAAAAAAATATTGCATTTGGCATTACAAGAAAACAGAGCCTTTAAGACATTAAAAGGACAATATCCTTGTTTGACTTGGCCCAGAGAAGCAGGAATTTTACATTTTTGTACCACCCAAAGAATAGGTAAAAGAAAATTTTCCACTCTTAAATCCCAGTTTACATGGGAATTTGAGAGTTGATTTAGCTTGATTTTCTTTTGCTTTCCTTTTAAAAGTGTTCTTTAGTCGTCTTGGTAGCATGAAAGGACCGAATTGCCGCTATGCATGAGCAAACTGTTAAGATATCAGAATATATACAAATGGATACTATGCATGAAGATAAGATGAAGATTGTGCTTAAGCAGAATGTTCCTGAGGCCAATTCACAGTAACATATTACTCCACATAGTTATGTATTCAGATGTGTGATTGAAGTCCATGTGACCTGGGCAGCACCATGAATGTAGCTGAGCCACAGTAGGACCGTTTATGCACTGGAGGTTTCATGCCGGGCTGCAGGCTGGAGTTTTAGTCAAGGTAGGTTGCCCCGCCTCTTCGTGCACTCACAAAGGGGAGCATTTGGCCTGGTCCACCTCATCTGCCCCCGATTTTTGCTCCTGCATGGGAGCTGGGACAGTGAAGTTCCCAGTGCATAAACGGTCTGGCTGTTTCAATAAATATACAATGATCCCTGCAGTACCTACAATACGTGCAACATGAACGGATTCATTCATTCATTCAGTATACTATCCAGCAAGCCAGCTCAGGGTGGTGAGCATCATGTCTCCACATCACTTGTTAAAAGATTTCATTAATGTTGGAGAGTCATAGGCACAGGCACAAACATACATTGAAGGCCATGTAATATATTGACAATGCTATTAAAATAATGCATGGTTACGTGACTTATTTTTCAGTGTGGACTAATTCAGCATAGGCAAGACTCCAGCTTGCTTAGAAATGACTAATGGCAGTAGATGAAGTAGTAGCTACATTGCACCTTCTTACTAGTACTACGTCTGTGTTCTTACATAGTAAATCTTTCTGTTAATCCCATGTTTAGCCTGCCTATATCTCCAGAGAAGTAACTGTAGGGTACACCATTATCCCTGCCTCCATTTTATCATGACAATGGGCATTTGAGTTAGGTTAGGCTGAGATAGAGCAGACAACCAAACTTCATCCAGTGAACATCATAGCAGTGCAGGGCTTTGAACCTGGGAATCCCCAGACCTAATCAGATACCTGACCACTACACAAAATGCAAGACTAGACAATCATGAAGACACGAGACATTGGACAATGACAACTCGAATTTGAAATTTCAGCGGCAGTGCTTTCAAAATCTGTAGTCATCCTTAAATTTAATTGGCTTTGATTCTTGATTTAGAGGTTTACAGTTAGGAGCTCCTGGTACACAAAGAGTTGTTTGAGAGCTCCATTCACTACTAGCCTTTCTCCAGGGCTCTATGTTCCTGACTACATGATAGATCCATTTATACCTGATCTCGCCATTTCAGACATAGCCCATTAATTTCTGCCATTCCAGATAAGGAGAAAACATCTGAACTCTTGGTGGGCCACCAAAAATTGGGGGGGGGGCGGAGTGATTGCCTGAGTGGATTACTAGTTATGTCACCCTGATTTATATATTGTATAGGAAATTTATACCACTAACCATTGTAAATGTGAAATGATACCCCTTATTCTCTTGCCTAATTACTCTTGTCTATAGCTCTTGTATATAGTTAATACAGCCATACATATAAAAATCTATGGACCTATCTCCATTCATTTCTGGGGCATTCCCACCACTAAACTGAAAGGTGAGCTCAAGGGGAAAAATTGGAGCACTGCAAGGTTTTAATTATTGTATTAATTCTAATTTTAATAGCACAATATATGTTTGATGTGAACCGCCCCAAGCCTGTTTGTGAGGAAGAGATGGTCTATAAAACCAATAATAAAAATAATACTGGCTAATAATTATGGACAGGGACTGTAGGAGGAGATAGGGAAAGATCTATTTTATGGTATGACTGATGAGTGACACGGTGGTTGTGTAGCATCTGCTTAGGTGAGCTGCACTGAGCTCCAGCCCGCTCTTTCATAACTCTAAAAGACCCCAGCAAAATCTTATTTGATACTTCATCTTCAAACAATGTGATGATTTGTGCCACATGGCCTCCAAAATATGCATTCAGAGTTCTGCCAAGAATTGCACCCTGTAAACATTCCAAATCACTTTACTGCAGAAGTGGTATTTATTATGACAGCAAGCAATACATAGGTCAACAATGGTTCAAGGAGTGGTAGTGAGGTCATTAGAATGGGACAACAGGATTTGGCCATGGCAACATACATTGTACATGATTTTTTCCCCCTGATGCTCTGTGCATTTAGAATGATTTTCAGAGATGGAGGATGCACTGAAGATGAGCATTCCAAAAAGATGGGCAGTAGATTCTAAACCACGATAGAATGTTTCAAGATTCACTTATTATTTAGATGTCTGAAAAAAGGTGCTTAAAAGACATATGTAGTTGACATTTGTGTAGACATGGAAAGGAAACCTCAGACATAAATGCTTACATTATGAGAGTGTGAACTGCAATTTGTAAATGAGAGGCATATAAGAAGAAAATGCAACTGTATATCTCTTTACTCTAAACCAACTTAACTTCTTTGCTGATGTTGGATGTTTTCCATGTCTCATGGAAACAGCTGCAGTAAAATGGCTACCATTCAAGTGCAAGGAACATCGGGGTGTGCCTGTCCATCCTAAATGAAAAACATGTTTCCTGAACTCATTGTACCTGATACACTGTGTATCAGAGGTTACTACCGGTATTAAAGATAGTTTGGCACTTTGTCTCCTGTTGACTTAGTCTGTCAATTGTCCTGCAGTCATCATTTTTTTTTATTTTAAAGGCAATGAAGAAGAAGAAGAAGAAGAAGAAGAAGAAGAAGAAGAAGAAGAAGAAGAAGAAGAGCAGCTCCATCTCCTCTGTATGGGCTTTTGTCATGTCCTGTTGCTTGTACATCCTGCCTAGGGACACTATGAGATTAGCTGATCACTACAAGACAGAACATGAGTTTTCCATGATTAACTAGTGGTGTGTGTGTGTGGGGGGGGGGGGAGTTGGCCAGCTTCACGATGCCTCAGGAGGAATTGGAAAAATTAGTCTTGGTCCCAGGACTTGCTGGCTGAAATATTATGAAGTGGCAAGCAGCTTGAGACAACCGGTGAGGATCATGGGTGTGTGTTTGATTCTTGGACAGCCCTTCATTTGTTCTATGGTGGGGTGAGAAAGAATTCCCGGGTGCTGAGCAACATCAACAAGACCCTTAATTTTCGGTGGGGGACATTAGGGAAATGAGAGGAAGATAAGCAGGCAAGGATAAAGAAAATCAGCAAATTGCTGGCTGCCTTTGGTTCCAAGGTGGTGCTATAAAAATGGTGCAGCTCATCCTCAGTTAGGTAGTGCATTGTGCCATTTAAATTAACTAGTTAAACCCATGCTTTGATTGTCTTCCACTCTTATTTTGAAAAGCAGCTAGAGGCAACATACAAACAGTCTTTTTAAGTGTGCTTTGCTAATACTAATCTGTTAGTGGTTCCTGGCCCCAGAAAAATACACCTGGCCTTGTCCCGGATCAGGACCTTTTTGGTCTTGGCCCCGACCTGATGGAATGAGCTCCTGGGAGACCTGAGGGCCCTGATGGAGCTGATGGAGTTCTGCAGGGCCTTCTTCCACCAGGTCTATGGTTGAAGCTGGGCCAGCAAGAGTGATGAGCCCCGCTCAGGCTCTGCTATACAACCTTTAATGCATGCCTTGTTAGATGACTATGAGAGGTAGGAGGGACCTGGCCATCTTGGTACCTTGGGAGTTATATGGGTTAGGGAGTTTTATGGGATTTTATGGAATTTATATTTTTACGTAACCCACCTTGAGTCTTCGAAGGAAGCCGGACTATAAAACCAGAATTACAAACCCAAGAAACAGAAAAAAAATATGTTTGAGCAGTGTGGAATGAAGCCACAGCCAGAGTGGGGGCAGGGAGGAGGGGGGATGTTGGTCACAAAGGATCAGTTAGAGAAAAATATAGAAAGTGTTCTGCACCAGTACGGTATAGTGATTAGAGTGCCAAACGAGGAGTGAAAAAGCCTGACTCCTCACTGTCCAAGAATCTCATTGGGTGACTTTAGGCCAGTCATACTGTCTTAGCCAAATCTACCTCATAGAGTTGTAATAATATAATGGGAGAGGGGGAAACGATAGCTCCCCACTGAGCTGCCCCCCAGCCCACTTTCACCCTGGCTGACATTATCCATAGCAACTATGTACATCTCCAGTAGCACTTTCTCAATTCTCATAAGATTATCATGACTGTTCAGGAAGCTGGGATGGATTTATGCAGCATGTTTAGAAATACCTGGGATGGAGAGAAGGGCAGAAGCACTCACTGCTTAGGCATGCTGAGGCAAGATGAGGCAGTAGTAAATGGGGTGAAGAGGAATGACCTCATGGTCTACATTGTCATCTCTTAATCTGTCACCAAAGGTTTACCTTGACTGGTAGTAGATCCAATCTTAGTTGGGGGGAGAACCCTACATACCAGATTTGGAAGAAGGGCAAGATAAAATAGGATAAGTTGGCTGGGGGAGAGGTAAAAAAACAAAGGTAAAGGTAAAGGTATCCCCTGTGCAAGCACCGAGTCATGTCTGACCCTTGGGGTGACGCCCTCTAGCGTTTTCATGGCAGACTCAATACGGGGTGGTTTGCCAGTGCCTTCCCCAGTCATTACCGTTTACCCTCCAGCAAGCTAGGTACTCATTTTACCCACCTCGGAAGGATGGAAGGCTGAGTCAACCTTGAGCCGGCTGCTGAGATTGAACTCCCAGCCTCATGGGCAAAGCTTTCAGACAGCTGCCTTACCACTCTGCGCCACAAGAGGCTCTAAAAAAAACAAAACCCAGTGGCAATTTTCACAGTTAAAATCAAATTTCATGAAAATTTAACACTGCACAAACTTCCAAGAGGAACAGACTCACAAAATGGTAGCCTCATGTTCCACTTAAAAGATACATGTTACTGACATGTATTGTGCTCGGTGGTCTCCCTTGTCCCCAGCAGCATCTAGTACCTCATCCTATTTTAATTCTTTCAGTGGACATTTGAAAGTTTATGTATTCTGTACTTACACCTAAGTTTTGGCACTTGGAATTGAATAAGCAATATACCTGAAGAGAAGGAGCTATGTTGACTTTACATTCCACTATGTTTATATATGCTAACAACATTGTATTACGTACAAGGGCATTTTACCACATTTCAGCTTCTTCTTGTTGGAATGACCGCCATAATAGCTGTATTATGTTTTCCTTCTCCAAGCCCTGACCCAATCCATGAAGCAAAATCTCCTTCGGTAGGCAATGTTTTCTGTCAGCAATCTGTCTTCTGTAACCATTTCCGTGGGAAGGCCTTCCATCAGAAGCTTGGCAGCTAGGGGAACTTTCCTTTCAAATGTTTTTTCTCCCTCCCTCTCTCTCCCTCTCCACTTCCCTTTCCCCCATGTAAGATACCTCTTTGGAGGCCTGAAACATTTAAAATTTATTTTTGGTGTAGGGCACCAATTTTGTTTTATGTGGTTTGAAATGCATATCTCTGTTTTTATGAAAATTAGCGGGGGGAAATACCAGCCCTTGTGTACCCCAAAGCTAATAACTTTTAAATGTAAATGTTCACTTTCATTTTCGGCATGCACACCAGATCATAAGAAGTGGCAAATATGCATGCTAAGCTTCCCCCCATCCTTCTCCCACCAGTTAGTAGAATAACACGGATGGGAAAGTTTATATAGGGATCAGATCCTAAGTTAAGAAATAGATAGTGTTGGGTATTGCCTTTGGCAGTAGACCCACTGCAATATAAGAACAGTCAGTATGCACTGACCCACACATTCACTGGATGGCTAAGAATGTTACCTATCAACAGTCTGTGGATGGACTCTGATTGGATGAGAAGAGGGCGTGTGATATGTACAGGGCATATTTGTTTTCTTTGTAGAAGTCAAGGTATAATTGAAACTGCTTTCAGAGCCTGGATTTTGAACCAGAAGGACTATTGGCACAGCCAGAAGAGCTGCCGTTTTATGCGGGTTTTGCCCCTGATGTTATTTGCCACACGTTGGCAATTGTACAACTCTTAACTTTGTAGATTCTGTGTGTAATAAATCTCAGCCTTTTATAGACCTAAGCTAAAAAAAATGTAAAATTAACAACAGCATATTATAAGACCTGCTCATTCTGGTTTCTTTTTTGGACTGGATATGGAACTTGTTACAGTACAAGAGTGAGCATTGTTATAGATGTACATTTGTGACTCTTAGAAGATTTTCTTGACAAATGTTAATCTTTTATTTATTGGAATTAATACAGGAAGCCTGCTCAGATGTCTCAGAAGAAAACCAGGCTGAATGGGACTGAATATTGGCCTCCAAAGCTGGTAAAGTTCCCATGCTGCCATATGCATACATCTAGAAACATGCTGGATGGGAATGGGAAAAGGACAAGGGCTGCATCCATCTGTAAGTTCTAATAATATTAATAGCCAACAACTAGCAATGGGGGAGATCCATCCCACTCAGTTCAGAATGGGCTAATTCACTTAGTTCAATTGAACTAATTCAGGCTCAATTCAGATCAAGCTGTCACTTGATTTCAGATGTTTAAGTTTAGCTTATTTTAAGGAAAGAAGAATTGGTTCTTATATGCTGCATGTGGGCTTTTCTCTACTCAAAGGAGTATCAAAGCAGCTTACAATCTCCTTCCCTTTCCTCTCCCCACAACAAGCACCCTGTGCGGTGGGTGAGGCTGAGAGAGCCCTGATATCACTGCTCGGTCAGAACAGTTTTATCAATGCTGTGATGAGCTCAAGGTCACCCAGCTGGCTGCATGTGAGGGAGGAGCAGGGAATCAAGGCTGGCTTACCCATTTGCATGTCATGGAATGTCATGGAGTGCTCTGTTGTTGTTGTTAGGTGCGAAGTCATGTCCAACCCATCGCGACCCCATGGACAACGATCCTCCAGGCCTTCCTGTCCTCTACCATTCCCTGGAGTCCATTTAAGTTTGCACCTACTGCTTCAGTGACTCAGTGGCCAAAGTATTTGAGTTTCATCTTCAGGATCTGGCCTTCTAAGGAGCAGTCAGGGCTGATCTCTAGGACTGACCGGTTTGTTGGCCTTGCAGTCCAAGGGACTCTCAAGAGTCTTCTCCAGCACCAGAGTTCAAAAGCCTCAATTCTTTGACGCTCGGCCTTCCTTATGGTCCAACTTTCGCAGCCATACATTGAAACTGGGAATACCATAGCCTTGACTAAACGCACTTTTGTTGGCAGGGTGATGTCTCTGCTTTTTAGGATGCTGTCTAGATTTGCCATAGCTTTCCTCCCCAGGAGCAAGCGTCTTTTAATTTCTTTGCTGCAGTCCCCATCTGCAGTGATCTTGGAGCCCAGGAAAATAAAATCTGTCACTATCTCCATTTCTTCCCCATCTATTTGCCAGGAATTGAGAGGGCCGGATGCCATGATCTTTGTTTTCTTGAGTGCTCTAGGATTCCGCAAAAATGCTATGGTAAAATGCACCCTCATTACCGCCCCCCTCCAATTCAGAATATTTCTGAGTCCCAGCAGTTTTAATCTTTTACACTTATTACAGAATCTGCCAAACAAAATGCTCATGCATCTGTATAGTTCATGATTATAAAAACTCTACAGGGAAAGTCCAAATGCTGTGGCCTAAGTCTTAATCAACCTTGATGGGACATCTCCACACCATGTCCAGCATTCTAAAGGACATCACACAATCTTATATTATGTTAGCTCAAATATCTAGCACACTGAGACCTCAGGGGAATTTAACAGCATTGACTTGGACCAATCTGCCAAAGGGAAGGGGTGGGTTACAGGGGTCATGGTCAGATCTGAATAAATCTTATGTCAGTGTAAATGCATATGTCATTATAGCTCAGTTCAGGGGTGGTGCTTTCCATAAGGAACTTGCTCCTCCACCTCTGTTTGTTAATTTTAGACATTGCAGAAAATATTCTATTCAGACTGTCTCTTCTAGAAGGGAGCAAACGTCTCTTAAAGGCTGACATTCCAGGCACCTGATCCTTCTCAGTCCAATGTAATAGGCAGCCTAATGCAGAAACCGAACAGTTGTCATGTGATAATTACTTCCCATTGCTCTCCATTCTTGAGTCTGATTGGAGTTAGTGACCTAGAGGTGAAAGGCTCAGGCTCACATTTGCAATCAATCCCCAGAGCATCTGACTCCTAATTTGTAAAGCAAAGACCTTTCATGATGGCAGTGCCTGAGAGCCTAGAGTACTTCATGGGGATGAAAACATTTGACTCTGTTTACTCAAGATGGTCTCCAGCATTTAGCCTCAGTTCACAGACCTGGACTTTGCTCTTTCCAGACTGACTAGGGATAATCCTAACATTCTATTAGAATGGATTTTGTAAACAAAACAGGTTCGGGTCTTGATCCTTTGGAGTTCCAGTGCAATCATGTTCACTGTTGAATGGGGATGGGGACTTACCTAATCCCCAAAGCCTCTATTGACGAGGGGGTGGGACGCATTGAAAGGAGATGCTAGGCATCCTCAGTGTTCGGGGAGGGCAGGGGGAACAAGAGGAAAATGTGCGTTGACGTGGATGACACCCATGGGTATGACACGCCTATTTAAGATGCAAAGTGCATAGGCCCTCCCTCTTTCCACCAGCAATCAGGGCAGCAAGTGGTCGGATCCCGCCTACCCACCCTGTTATAAAAGTTTAGTTGCAATGTTAGCATTGATTATGTTGTTAAAATTGTTCATATCTTTCTGTCACATCTTTTGTGGGTCAGAAATGGCATGGTTAGAGAGCTTCTTGGGGTAGTTTGAATTGGGCATTGAACTTGGTAAGCTTGGGCCTCATTTGTGAGGCAGCTTGGAATGAGTTAGGCCAACTCCGATGTGGAGGCTGGATGCTTGCTGAGCTAGGTGGCCTATGTGTCAGAGGAGGTCTGTGCCTCTCACTGGCACATAAGGTTTTAACACTTCCCTTGAAGGCAGCCCAGTGCCTATGGGTGATCTGTCTCCCTGGGAGGAAACAGGGGGCATCCTCGTGCATTGGGGCCCTAAGATTAGCGGTTAACAACATTGGGTCAGGCTCTATTTTGATGCCAACTTGTTGTGTGTTAATTAAATAAAAGCTGTGGCCATGTTTAAACCATCCAGGTCTCAGTGTCCTCCTTCCACACAAAAGGCCCACCTGCAAGTCAAAAAGCCCCGACCCCTCCCCCTGACATGTCCACAGAGGCTACAGCACCTGAAAATACATATTTACATGCATTTATGTAATCTTGTGATTTTTAAATTTGTGGCAAAAGCATCCCGATGACTCACATACAATTCCTGTTAGGAAGTCCCCCAAAACATTTGGAGGTGGTGCAGCACCAAGAGGAATTAGGGAGGAAAACTCACACAGAGACTACCTTTTGTCTGTGTTTTTTTACTTACAGGAATTGTTTCACTGAAGAATGCAAATATTACTTCTGATGACCTTCTTTCTGCAACATCCCATCCTGTACCCTATTCCGTTTCTGAAGGCTTCCGTCAGTCCATTCTAATAATGATTGGATCCAACAGCATTTGATCAACTGAATCCCGACCAACAGGATGTTTTTTTTTCCTGTAAGTTATTAGGTGGGGTGTTGAAATTTGCAAACAAACCAGGATGTGATTTTGATCCACTTCCAATGCCAAGGGTGGTGATGGTGGAAGAGGAAAGTTATGGCAACCCCATACTATTTCCATGGCAAGAGATATTCAGAGGTGGTTAGCCATTGCCTGCTTCTGCATTGTGACTGTGGCATTCCTTAGACATGCCTCATCTAAATACTGGCCAGGGACAACCCTGATTAGCCTCCAACATCTAATAAGATAGAGCTAGCCTTCTATCCATCTCAGGGCCACAAGGGCCAATGTTGCCAATTGGTTCCACAAAGCAGAAACACTATTTTTAAAAGTGCAATCTCGGCGTTAGGCATACCTGCTTTTTTAGTGGAATCCAGTAGCCGTCAATCAAACGAACAGCCAATGGGCGGTTGTTATCATGCTAGTGTTGCAGATTGTTCGCAAGAGTGTAGCGCTTTTCGGAGGGTGAATCCACTTCTCCAGATTTCCCTTTAAGTGCTACAAAGAATCGCTTTTTGCGGGTCTGTTTCAGGAGTGTGGCAGATTGTATGCGACGTTTTGCAGAACTGCAAATTAGTAGCGTTTAGAATTTGCAAGCCTTCTGCTACATTAAAGTCGTGCGGAATGGCCCCCAGTGTGCTTCCATAGAAGTGTAGAGATTTGAACCTTGTCTAAAACTAATCATGACAGCAAACAAACTTTGGAAAGAAGGACATTCGGTTTTATGTCTAGGGAAAAGCATACACCCATATTATTGTAAAAGGTAGCTACATTTTCCATTTAAGTCTGATGTATAATGAGAAGAAAAATACTTGAGAAAATTGAATTAGAGAAATTACATTTAGCCATGCTTAAAAGGTCAGCTAATCAGTAGAATTCTACACTGACTCTTAACCTATCCAGAGAAATTAATAATCCATGTGAAGTCTTCGTAGCAATTGTCTACCAAGAAATAAAGTTCCAAGGAATATGAAGAACGAGGAACCACTATGAGCAAGCATTTTCTGATCTTTTTTACAACCTTAATGTCTTTCTAAAAAACCACATCAGCATTTTTAAGAATACTTTTTAAAATTCTTTCTTCTTATTAAATTGAATGTAAATGCATCAGTCATATTTATTTACTGTTATAACAAACCAACCTCCTAAAACTAGTCACAGCTCTTTGAGACACAGGTGTCGTTGTGCTAGCCCTTCCTTTTGAATAAGGCTCAAGAGGCTATTGGTAGTACTGGACAGGATTCAGCCAATAGGAAAGCTGGAAGGAGGAGCTTAAATAATAGCCCAGTCTTCTCAATGCAGACATTTGTTGTTTGTTGCCAACACACCACCCTCATCCAGTGATGACATAAACAAATACAGTGGACAATGTTTGATGGTTTCAGATGGCTCTCTTTAACCGGAGTGGACAAGTTGCTGGGGTCAGTGAGAGTGACCATGTGCCATCTGGATCCCTGTCCATTGTGGCTGCTCAAGGTGGGCGACCAATGGATATGATGCCCTTTGAGTGATATTATCAAGCTCTCTCTAACAGGGAAAGTTCCCTGAAGGTCTGAAGGAGGCAGTGGTTCATCCTGTCTTGAAAAATAAAAATCACTGAATCCACGGGACCCTACCAGCTACTGCCCGATTTCATATCTTACATTTCTGGGTAAGGTGGTTGAGAGGGCTGCCACGCACCAGCTCCTAGCATTCTTGGAGAAAACTTGACCCATACCAGAACACTTGGCCATGGTGATCGATGCAATGGTCACTTCCAGACTAGACTTCTGTAACTCACTGTATGTGGGCTTTCCCACATTTGTCTCTGGCCCAGAAATTGCAGTTGGTACAAAATGCAGCTGCTAGGGTTCTCAGGAGATCCTCTTGGAAGGGCCATGTCCAGCCTATGCCTGGGCAGCTACATTGGTTATCAGTTGGCTTCCGGATCAGGTTCACGGTTTCGGTTCTTACCTTTAGGGCTATGTGTGGCCTGGGACCCACTTATCTGAGGGGCTGCTTGTCTCCTTATGCCCCTCGCAGAGCTTTGCGCTCTGTGGGTATGAATCTGCTGGTTGTCCCTCGTCCCTGGGAAGTTCACCTGGCCTCAACCAGGGCCAGGGCTTTTTCAGTTCAGAACCCAACCTGGAAGAGCTGAGGGCCCTGACAGAACTATCACAGTTCAGCAGGGCCTGTAAGAAGAAGTTCTTCCACCAAGTGTTTGGTTGAGTCTGAGCTAGGAAGATCTGGACCCTCCCTGTACAGGCTTCAGTATAGGCCCGGGAAGCACATGCCATGATCACCTACGCATGGCCATATTTTCTTTTGAGGTCGATAGTAGATCTCTGTGGTTGCCCCCACCAAACTGTTTTTTAGTTGTAGTTTTCTGCTCAGCTGTTAGCAAGGTGGTATGGAACCTGACCATAAGGACAAACAACTAGTTGGAAAATGGCTGCAGTATCTCTGCAGTAGCTTAAGAACTGGTGTTTATTTTCATTAGATAGTCCATACAATTGAAACTCTCTTAGCTAAAATGAAGTCTTCACTTCTGTTATTCTGGAACAGAAACACAGGTTTAGTTAGAGTGGAAATAAAGAACAAGAAAGCTTAAGGGCATTTAATTCAAATGCCATTAAAATGTTAAGATAAAAAGTGGCTTGCAGTCCAAAATTGAAAAACAAACCCCTGAGATATTTTTAAAAATTCCGGCTGACTTACCCCCCCCCCCCTTTTCTTTCTTTTCTTCTTCTTTGTTTCTTCTTTTTTCTTCTTCTTTTTCTGCAATTCCTTTGGACATGTGTGCATATATTTTTCCCTATTAACTTCCTACAACTATAACCATTGTGAGGAATACTGTGGGTTTTATTTATTTATTTGTTAGGATTTTAAGTCTGGTACAGAACTAGGCACAGGCTTGTAAAAGAACTTGTAAAGAGCCAGCTAGAATGTTGCTCGGCTCCATTCCTGAATACAGAGTGCAGTTTTATACTTTTCTTTCCCCCCACCCCCCTTTTTTTTCCAGATGGCTTTTCTTTTAATGGCTAATCTCTTCAAGCCATTTGCTTGTGTGTAACTTGGAAGCAGTCAAACTAGATGCAGAGATTATGGCTCTCATGTAGCATTGCCTCTGAAGGAGAAAAGGGGAAATTGATGCATGGCCCATACAGTGATGGAGTGATAAACACAAGGGTGTCATTAATTCATATTTCCTTGTGCACTTAAGCTTAGGTAGGTGCAACTGCATTTGCTCATGCGAAGCACTAATTTTCTCTCTCCTTCCCATCCTTTGCTTTCTTATTGTTGGTTTTGAAGCATAAACTCACTACAGAAAATAGCTTACCTTGGGCATTCACAGTTCTGCCAGAGCTATCTCAGCCCCACCTATTTCACATGGGGTCTCTTGTGTGGAGAGGGAAGGAAGGCAATTGTAAGCCACTTTGTGACGCCATTGGGCGTCCGCATTTCCCTTTCCTTCAGCAGTCTCTTCTAAATCTGGGAAACTTATATCCTGGAGTCGCAGGGCCTATATGATATACAAGGCATGCAGGTTATGGGGCTGCAATAAGAGACAGGATTTAACTTCTTCACCGTCCTCTCTTTGTCTCACAGAACTGTATTGGTATTAGAAGATGCAACCCAAGATGACCAATGTTAATATCATTCTCTTGGTCCAGTTTGGGGTAGTGCTTAGGAGTGTGGACTTCTAATCTGGCATGCTAGGTTCGATTCTGCACTCCCCACATACAGCCAGCTGGGTGACCTTGGGCTCGCCATGGCACTGATTAAACTGTTTTGACCGAGCAGTGATATCAGGGCTGTCTCAGCCTCACCCACCTCACAGGGGGTCTGTTGTGGGGAGAGGAAAGGGAAGGCGACTGTAAACCGCTTTGAGCCTCCTTCGGGTAGAGAAAAGCATCATTTAAGAAACAACTCTTCTTCTTCTTCTTCTGCTTCTTCTGCTTCTTCTGCTTCTTCTTCTTCATTATTGGATGCCACTTGCCCATACCCTGAAATGAAGATAAAAGACTTGAAAGTGGGTTCAGTTAAAACAACCATGCAGTCATTTTAAGCTCCCCACTCTTTAATAAGGGCATCCTCAAAGATTTTACTGAAGAACTGCCACCATTTCAGTAATCCAACCTTGCTTATAAACTCATTCTGTCAATACAGCCACAACTCATTTGTTTTAGGTAGCATAGCAACCTGTGCTAAGAGATGCCGATCACCAATACCATCTGCCCATTCTGGTCAACACAAGAGTTCAAACAATGATGATGTGGAGTGAGTGAGCAGTGACGGGATCAGGTACCTCCTGCCATTCTGAGAAGACCAGTGCATCTCTGGTTATAGCCCACAGACATCCTGCCAAACCCCCTACTTAATCCAGGTTGACTACGGCTTATTTAAATGCCCAGCAACTTAAAGCAGGCCAACAAAGATCTCCTGGGCCAACTGGATCTAAAAATTCATACTTGGCTCCAAATCAACCAGCTAATGATCTGCTGCTCACTGAAGGGCAGGAAAGGCAGCAGCTTGCATGGCTAAAGCCAGATGTTGAGCAGCAGGGAGGGCCTTAAATAGTACTCTCTTCTTTCTTTCCTGAGCTCCGAGATGCACTAGGCAGCCTCCAAATACAATCCCTGCATCTTTCTACAGAGGAGGAGAATGGCTCCACGGTATAAGGTTTGAATCACTACTTGTCGCAATGCATTGGTTCATCTTTAAACATGCTGTCCTATGCATAGTTGCGTTCTTCTAAACCCAATGTCTTCAGAGGACTAAAAACAATAGTAACAGTGGTGATAGGAGTGGTAATAGGAATGATAAAAAGAACAGAGATGTACAGTCAGATATTTGAGGTTGGGAATAGTGCCCAAAAGTCCCTTTTTTGAACCACCAATACCCAGATTCCTGAAATTTATGTCCTGCACTTTTGGGATTTTGGCATTTGCCTGGTTTACTGAAGATTGAAAACAGTGGAAGCACAGTATTTGCTGGCATATAAGACTACTTTTCCCCCCTGAAAAACATGCCTCCAAGTGGGGGGGGGTGTCGTCCTATACGCCGGGTGCACTTCAGTTGGGATAGACATAGCTGCCCATAGTGGCCCATAGTACTGTAATGTAATGTCACAAACTCTATATTTTGAGTGGAAATGTTGGGGGGTCGTCTTATACACCCAGTCGTCTTATACGCCGGCAAATACAGTAAATCTGGCTTTGGGATTTACTTAATAAAATTGTTGGGGGTGGAATTTCTTATTCCAAAACTCACATTTTTAGATACAGATATGGACCATTCTTAGGCTCATTCACCCTTTTGAAAGAGGAATTTCTTTTTAATTTCTCACTGCTTTCTCTTTGCAGATTTCTGCTATTTCTGCTATAGATCAATTTGTAAATTCAGCACTTGTAGAGTTTCCCCCCCCCTTCTTTTTCCAGTGTTATGCACCACAGGATAGTGCTCTAGCAGGAGAGGAGAAAGGTCTGGGAAGACTTCACCTTCCAGGTTGTTGGATTTCAGGTAGAAAATGGGTAAAGAGGAATTAAGAAGAAGAATTGGTTTTTATACTCCGCTTTTCACTACGCAAAGGACTCTCAAAGCAGCTTACAATCACCTTCCCTTCCTTTCTCCAAAACACATATCCAGTGAGGTAGGTGGGGCTGAGAAAGCACTGGCATTACTGCTCTGGAAGAACAGCTCTATCGGGACTATGACTAGCCCAAGGTCACCCAGGTGGCTGCATGTGGGGGAGTGGGGAATCAAACCTAACTTGCCAGATAAGAAGCCTGTGCTTTTAACCACTACACCAAGCAGGCTCTCAGGATTTCTTTTAACAAAGCTTACCATCTATTCAACAAAAGTAGATTCCAACAGCACCTTTAAGACCAATAAAGATTTATTCAAGGCATGAGCCTTTGATCATAAAGGTGCCATCGGACTCTATTTTTGATGTGGTTGTGTTACTTCAGACCAACACAGCTACCCTCTTGAATCCAATTTCATCAGATATCAGAAGATATGTTAGTAGTTGGATAGGAGGCCACCAAGGGTATCCAGAGTTGCTACTCTGAGGCACATAATGGCAAGTCACTTCTGAATGTCTCCTGCCTCAAAATGTCTATGGGGGCTCCATAAATTGCTTGCAACATGACAGGACCTTCCACTACCAGTCCTGGTCTCCAGATACCAGGTCTACCACCCACTGGAAAAAAGTGAACATAGATCTGGCCTGCAGGTCCATGCTGTTTTCAATGGGTGATTGGCCTGAATCCAGAGACCAGCTCTACTGCATCCATGGGCAGTAGATCTGGTGTCTGGATGGAATCTTGGTCTACTGATAACCAATCTTTCTAAACTCTGCAAACTTACCTGAAACAAATTTTAGATATTTCATTATAATCATGCCCTTTCTGAATCAATAAAATGAAATGAAAATGTTTAATGAATTATGACAAGCCTTTTATACCAGCTGAGGGGATCCACATAGTCTCCTATGAGTTTGGAGAAACAAGTTTGTTTTAAACTGTAAACTGTCCCCACAGTTACCAGGTATGATTCTGGAAGCAAGTATCTAGGCTTTGTAAGGTAAGTTTTGCACTGAGCCAATAGAATACGGAGATCACTGAGGCAGGATTTTAATGTAAGCATCAGTGAAGACTTATTTATTTACAGATGATTTTCAAGGAACAGATCAGCAGCACAGGTCTCCCAATTCTCAAAGAAAGAAACCTGGATGAGGCTTTTTAGCACCCATCTGTTATTTGCAGGTAGGAGTAGCATCCAAATATAATGCCAAGGATATTTCCAGGGCCATTCCGCACATCTAAAGACATAGCCTTAAGCCAGTGCAATTGCTTAACACTATTAAAAATCGCCCCTTATACCATTTCTCACCTCCTTGCGCTCTTGCTTTCTTCTCCCGCTTTCTCATGCTTCCTGCCACTCTGAACTGATTAAAATGGCAGAGGGACTCACTATAGCTGTGAGTCTCCCTGCGCCTGTCAATCATGGCAGCCAGCCAATCACCTTTCTCCCAGTTTTAGGGAAAATGATGCCAGCAATCTCTTTTTTTTTTTTAAGTAAAAATTCTCCGTTGCTATGCCTATGCATATAATCATAGATGGATAGTGCATATTTTAATGCCACCTCATTTTGGAATTATGAGACTTGAAGATCATCAAAAGTAATTATTTTCCTGCTTTTTTGGGGGGGGGGAGGTTGAGAGGCATGCTTTGTGTGCCAAACGGTGGGTGGAATTTTTTTTTCTCTGCCTGGATCAAGCAATGCATATTCGTTTCTCCAAGCAGCTTGTAACAACAACAACAACAAAAGTCCCATTCCAGGGAGAAGGGAAAGGGAGGCGGGCACAAGGGTGGGTATTGGATATGGAGATCACACTACTTCTGGCCACTTTGGTCACACACATGTATTTCACTAGTGGCTGCAGGTTGTTCTCCTCCCGCTCGTGCAACATAGTTGGGGGAATCCTGTTTTGTGGATTTCCCAACTAACGCTTTAAAACGTAGGATGTAGCTGCCGGATTGTTGCTGGAATGCTGAATGCTGATGACATTGTTTAAAATGTAAAAAAAAAAAAAAAGTGTCTGCAAGAGGTAACCCTTTCACAACATTTTCTGGGTGCAGAATGGCCCCCAGTATTTCACAAACAAAAATAGATACTTTCCCAATAGCTTTCTTCCTACACCAGGAATTACTCTCTGAACCCCACCGCCCTTTTTTCTGCCTGCCATATGCTGCATTCATGGACTCTGCAAGAGTCTGCCCTGCCTCGGCTTCAGAAGCAGGTTTATGAGTAACCTTACCGTAACAGTTTCCCTTTTAAATAAAATTTAATTATGTATAATAGGAGGATAAATTTTACAGCGGATCTGGTTGTATTTATTATGGAATAGCTGAAACTCAGACACTTTCAGCAACATTTACTATCTGGCTAGGCAGTTACGGGACATGGGCTGGAAGTAAAAAAGAAACCTTGCTAACAAAAGGTTTGCTAACAAAATCTTTGGAAAGGTGACCACCAAATCTTGCTAAGTATAAGAAGAAAAATACAAAAAAAAAGGGGTCTATGGTTGACCAGAGACAGTGGAGAGGAAATCTCCATTATTTTTAGGGTTCAATAGGATATGTAAAATGGAAATAAAAAACCAAAGATGGATTGGGTTGAACCCTGAAATTGATGGAATCCCCCCCTCGCAACAGGAAATAGAAAATAGGATGTATCCGTGGACACCTGAGAGAGTAGGAACATATAAACAGAGAATTGTAAGTTTCTGCTGAATTTTAACTAAATTTGGCAATACTACCCCAAACAGAGTTATGCCCATCTAAAGTTATTGAATTCAATGGACTTAGAAGGATGTAACCCTGCTTAAGCAGACATCGTTGGCCCAACCAGCTACAGCGAGTAGTTTTGAGAAGGCTAGTTCCTTCTCCCTTGTCTCCTAACCATCAAGACATTCAGGTGTTTCTGATTTGAATGTTCCACCCATGTGTGGTGGTGGTGGTGGGGCACCATGATAGGGTAAGACATGTGTTGCTGATTACGATGTGCAAGTTTGTTTGGGATTGCTGATGAAGTGGAGGCAGCCTGTGCTGTTGGCTCCGATGTGAAAACAATCACTCTAACATTTCACTGCTTCCCTAGAAATGTTTTTAAAAAATGGGGTGAAAGCCTAAGTTAATTGTGCTTTGACACACTGTTATACTTGTCACATTGCCAGGTTCTACATTTCGTCCAAGGGTGAAATGAAAACTCCAAATTCATGCGGTTGTGAAACAATTTCAGTACAAGCACTCAACAAAGAATTATAAAGTGGGAAAGACAGACTCCCATGTCTCATCTGGTTAAGAAGGGTCAGAATTCATCACGGCTTTTTAACCTGACACAAGGGCCCATCAGTGCATTTCCCCCCAAAAAGTTCTGCATCTCTACATGTGCATTATCAATGTACTGAACCCTTGAACTGGAACTGTAAATAATGCAAGCAGTGTAATAATTATAGAGTATCGTGAGTATACTTTGGTATTGGAAGGTAGTTTTCAGATGGTGGCGTTAGGGGACTGCTGCTCAGGCCCTTGGCCTCTGGGAACTTGCAAAATCCCTTCACGTCCCCCTGCTTTTCAACATCTACCTAAGGCTGCTGAAAGGGGTCATCAAAAGATTTGAAAGAGGTTGTGGATGATACTCAGTTTTATCTTGCACTTCCAGCAGAAATTAGGAAGTCTGTGGAAACTAAGAACCAGTGCCTGGAAGCAGTTCTGGAACCTAACACTGACAAAATACTTCTACTGGTAGAAGTAAAGATTCAAGATCTGGGGTGTCTTTTATTCTAGATGGGGTTGCACTCTACCTAAAGGACCATGTTTGACATGTAGGGTGCTGCTTGACCTGAGCCCCCTGCTGGGAAAGCAGGTGGCATTGATGGCCAGGAGCACTTTTCATCAGTGTCTGCTTTTCCATTGGCAAAATAGATACTGACACATAGGTATACACTCCGGTAATGTCTAGATTTGCTGCCCTTGAAGAGAACTAAAGGTAAAGGTATCCCCTGTGCAAGCACCGAGTCATGTCTGACCCTTGGGGTGACGCCCTCTAGCGTTTTCATGGCAGACTCAATACGGGGTGGTTTGCCAGTGCCTTCCCCAATCATGACCGTTTACCCCCCAGCAAGCTGGGTACTCATTTTACCGACCTCGGAAGGATGGAAGGCTGAGTCAACCTTGAGCCGACTGCTGGGATTGAACTCCCAGCCTTATGGGCAAAGCTTTCAGACGGCTGCCTTACCACTCTGCGCCACAAGAGGCTCTATTGAAGAGAACTACTTCAGGGTAAATCCCTAAATGGACTGATTCAGCCTCAACTAGTGTGGGTTTAGTGCTCCAGTTTAATTTCAACTGGCAAGCGCCCTTGAACATCTAAACCACTTGGGCATGATTACCAGAAACACCATACTCACCAGCCTAGAGGGGGAAGGGTTGCTGGGGGAAAGACCAGAGTGGCTGTGTTATCTCTCTGAGACAAGTGTCAGAGCTGCCCAAACACAGGTTAACCCATGAGGTAGTCATTCGTAGAGAACCCACACTAAAGCACAGGAAAAGAACTGCATTTCAGATATGAAGCATGCAGAAGAAATAATCATCTGATATAGGATATATGGGAGGAACAATCATGTGATATAGGGTAGGATGAATGAGAACAACACTCGCCCAGGGAAACCGAGTGCAATTCAGAGCTGAGCAGGGATTTGAATGTGGACCTCTCCAGCCTCCAACTGAAATGAGGTGTCGGAGGAGAGTTTTACAGATACTGTGGACTGCAAAAAAAGACAATGTGTTAAAATCAAGCCCAAACACTCTCTAGAAGTTAAATTGAATAAACTGAGGCACTTTGATAATATTCTGAAAAGGCAAGAATCATTGGAGAAGACAATAATTCTAGGTAAAGTTGAAGGCAGCAGGAAAAGAGGAAGACCCAACATGAGATGGATTAATACAATAAAGGAAGCCACAGCCGGAAAGACCTAAGCAAAGCTGTTAACAATTGGATGCCATTAATTCTTAGGATTGCCATGAGTAGTAAGTGACTTGATGTCTCTTAATATGCACACATTGACACTTTAACCATACTACTCATAGTAAAACTGAGGGATTTATTTCACATACAGGACTCAAAGAGATAAATGAAGTGAAACCAGATCTGCTCTATATTAAAAACAAAAAAACAGGATCTTCTTTTTGCATCAGTATAGGACACAGCTTTCATTCTTTTCCTTGGAGCAACATGCCACATCACCAGCACTGCAGTCCAAAGAAACTTTTCCTGAATGAAGCCTTACTTCTGAGAAGACCTCCTTAGGATGGTTCCCAAAACACTTCTCTGGAAGTAGGATTCTGAGTGCTTGTGCTTAGGTTGACCATACTACTGTGTCTGTGTGTGTGTGTGTGTGGGGGGGGGCTGTAGTTATACATGTTATCTTTGTGGTGAACTCTGCAGTAATTTTCCTTTTGCTGGGATGAATGTAGTTGGATTAACCTTTGAGGAGAAAACCTAAGTATATGGAAGAAAATGGGATAGACTCTCAAGCATCAAAGGTTATACTATGGTGAAGGGACTTGAATTTTTGCCATTACAAAACTGGGTGGCAACAGACGAAATGCATTAGCTAATGATACATTGAATTATTCTGGCACTAGGCCTGTAGAACTGGTGAAAGAAGGGTGAGATAGAATTACTACACAACTTGAAGCTGCAGTAAATCCTGTACAGTTCACAACCTGAGCTTTAGACAGGAGGCTGCCCAGTTTTTGCAATTTCAAATGTGGGTGCAGGGGGACTTGCTAAAACAGTGGCAAAATATGTGATCGGGCCCCATGGTGACCCTCTAGTATTCATACATACCACTGGTTAAACTCTCATACTAGATTACTTTACAAAGAGGTTTCAAGGATTTAAAAAATGAGGAATGGAGAACCATGTATGGTGCTCTAAGCTCTTTGAACCAAGAACAGGAAGGACAAGACAGGCATGTGATAGCTAGACAGATCTATTGTGGCTGCATGTATCTAACTGACATTAGCACATGTTTCTTGCTATCTGCATTAGTAATGATAGCACTGCTTCAGGATTTACTGAATATGGAGCCTAAAAATAAATACATTTTAATAGAAAGCAGCACTTAAGTTTGTACACAGGATGTACTGGATATTATGTCTTATTCACTGGCATGAAAGACCTTAATTATAGATATGTGAGGACAAGACATAATTACATGATGGAGAGTAAAGGCATGCTGTTCCAACTCCAGGAGTCCCCAACAAGTTGCCCATATGTGCCATGGCACCTGCTGACATCTTTGTGATGCCTTCTAAGCATTTTTTAGAACTTGGGTGGGGGCAGGTGGGGCTTTTGCCCACCAACGCTTCTGATTGGCCATTGGAGATTTAATAAACTGTGAGGATTTTTTAAAATGTTGCTTTGGTAGAGGCTCTCCACATAGGACAAGGATGTGTGACTGAAGGTAATCTGTGGCAGCCATTTTGTGGCTGGCTCTACCTCCTGCAGCAGCCATGTTGTGGTAGCCATTATGCAGCTGTGCCCTCAATACTGTGTCAGAAAGGTGCCCACAGGCTCAAAAAAGGCTATTCAAACACATTTAATTTAGGAAATACTTGGTATGTATTGACATATCTTTTTATTCATTTATTTACATTTGAATGTATTAACCGTTGCTCCCAGCCATGCCGTTTCAAGGTGGTTTACAGATAAAACCCTGTAAAACAGTATAAAATGATACAATATTGGCAGCACAGTCCTATTTGTTCCCCCTTAACCCACAGTCCAGTCCCCATTCAAACCAACAACTAGCCTTGGGTCATCCGCTCAGATGGATGGGCATCTAGGGGACTTCTAAAGGCCCAGATCTTCCTTAGCCCAGCCTCACCCAAATGCCTGACCGAAGAGTTCCATCTTACAGGCCTTGCAAAACTGAGGTAGATTCCGCATGGCAGCGGTGAATTAGTTCTGCAGAGCAGGGGAGAGGGTGCAGGGGGGTTTATTCTGCAGAAAGGTGGGATTGCGTAGAATGCCCTAGTCCGCTCTGCAGCACAGCAAAGCACTGTGAAGCCAACCAGGGCATATTTTGCTCCTATGGGCCACTGTGGGACAGGGAGGAGCCGGGACTGGAAGGCCCAGATCTTCCCTGTCCATATGGGTCAGCCGCAGGACAGGCCCTGTTGGCCCCTGCAGTGGGCTAAAGGAACATGGAATATTCCACGTTCCTTTAGCCCAGGGTTTCTGGGGCCCGACTTGCATTAGGCCCTGGAGGTCGGTGGCCTGGTGGCAGTATCATATAAAAATAGGGATTTGCCCCACTTCCAGTTGGTGTAGTGGTTAGGAGTGCGGACTTCTAATCTGGCATGCTGGTTTTGATTCTGCACTCCTCCACATGCAGCCAGCTGGGTGACCTTGGGCTCGCCACGGCATGGATAAAGCTGTTCTGACTGAGCAGTGATATCAGGGCTCTCTCAGCCTCACCCACCCCACAGGGGAGAGGAAAGGGAGGGCGACTGTAAGTCCCTTTGAGACTCCTTTGGGTAGAGAAAAGCGGCATATAAGAACCAACTGTTCTTCTTCATAGGGCTGCTCTCTCAGCCTTCTCTGCCTGTGTGAAACTGGACGAAGTTTAAAAACACAAACAAACATGTTTTTGCCTGGTGGACGCACTGAGTAGGCAGTACTGACTGTGATGGTGAGTGATCTGGTTCAATATAGCATCATGTGTTCACTCAGAAGGATTCAAACGGAGGCGGTTTAATAAGCAAGCACTTCTCCCCACTGTTGCTAATCCCTTCTGCATCAGCAAAGAATTTTTTTGTAGTAAGTTCAGTTCATGGAACCTCACATGACCCGGTCTCTTAAGGCAGCCTGTTTGGTAGGCCATGGCATTGAGGGTCAAACACTTTTACGCATGAATTTTTCATATTAAATGCCACTGTGTTTACCACAGGAAGTTGAATTAGATTATAGTTTCCGAAAATGCTTCTATTTGTGCACAGGAGGAGGTACAAAATTTCCTTTCAATGAGTCATGAAATATGAAGTCTGATCTTGGAGTGATTTGAGGGGTGCACAACAGTTAGAAGGAGAGACTCGGGTTGAGTATAACAGATATATATTGTACTTATACTAAAGAAAGAGCTAAAGCCAGGGACTAATAGGAAGAAAACATGGTTCAGTGGTAGAGCATTTGCTTGTCATGAAGAAGGTTCCTTGTTCAATTTCTGGGATATCCAGTTAAAAGGACCAGGTGATGTGAAGGATCTCTGCCTAAATCCTAAAGAGCCACTACTAGTTGGAGGAGATAGTACTGATTTTGATAGCCCAATGTTCTATCAAGGCACATTCAGATGTTTCCTGTGTTCACCTATAAAAATCTTAATCAAGGCAAGGGTCTTTTAGGCAATTCTAAATAGTTCTATTCAGGAGTACCTCTTATTTCATTCTATTTATTTATTTATTATTTGATTTCTATACTGCCGCACTCACAAAGTGGCTCGTGGGGGGTCACAATCATCTTAAAATCCCCATAAAACATCAGAACATAATCTTAATAAAACCCAGTTCCTCCCCTCAACAATGACGACCAATTCCCTTGCTCATAGACTTATGAACCTACCTCAGGAGGGCTGATATTTTGGATAGTTTAGGATAGTTCAACCTGGCTTGCTCTCAAGAAATTGTTCTTAGGTTTGCAAGTTTAGCCACTATATGATGAGGAAGACTCAAATGAACTATATTGGATCAAAACGCATAGATCAATCAAAATGCATAAACTTTTCCAACAGCCATATTTCACCCTGCAAAATAAATTAAATTCAAATTGAAGTTTTGAATATGATTCACATGTTTTGTATATTATGATAACAATTCCAGTTTACTGTATACCAATTTATTTATTTAGGATGCTTATATGCCACTTTCACATCCATATGCATCCTCGGGGCAGCTAACAAATTTAATTCAAAGCATAACAAATCAAAATTAAAATATACAATAAAATTAAATGTCATAAAACCATCAAATCAAACCATAAACAACCTCAAGGACTATGAAATATCAAACATCATCCAGTTCTCTTAATCTAGTTCAAAAGCCTACTGGAATGTGTTGAGTTTTGCACCAGAAGCCTAAAAGAATGACAACTAGTGTCTCAAAAGAACATTAGAAGAACCCTGTTGGATCAGACCAATGGTCCATCAGTCCAGCATCTTGTCTCACAGTGGCCTACCAGTTCCTCTGGAGGGCCAACAGAGGCCTGCCTCATAGTGCCTGTTGAAATGCTTTCCCCTTCAAACATCTGAGCTCTAATTCTGGGAAGTTCATGCCAAGATTAACATTGTCAGTCTTCATGGTGTCCCTGGACCCCTATTTTGTTTAGATGTATAATATAACACTGTCCACTGGGACTTTAAGGACTGATGATATGTGGGTCACTATGAGAGGCAGCACTCTTTCTTCCATTCAGACCCTTATCAGTTGGATAGATGGGCTTTTTGCTTGCTGTATAAGCACTTAACCCTGTGGTCTATAGGGGCCCATTCATACTGCCTGCCTCTGTTGAGGTAGTATTGTCAGTGGATTTTTCTTCCTTCTCCCCTGGAGCTCAGGGAGGTAGTGGCGGCATAGAGCAGCTATGGTTGTATCAGCAGGAAGTGACTGGCTATGCCGGTGTGAGCCACTCAGAGGAATGTCTCGGGTGTCTCTGCCTGATTGGTGGATGTTAGCAGGGTTGCTATGGATTCCAGAATGCCCATGCAGTCTATACTTTGTGGAGGGGTACATATTGTTCCCTGCCCCGCTGCAGAATGTCCATGGAGATCCTACCAGCACTGTCACTGTTTTATCAGTGGCTGGCTACCACCCTCACAGTGGCCCTCAGGACTGTACTGTTTGTCAATGCTCTGAAAAGAAGCACACTATTTCTATTGTGTCATGTATGTCTAACCCACACCAGATTTCAGTGTATCTTGGTCTAGAGCAGGGGTAGTCAAACTGCGGTCCTCCAGATGTCTACGGACTACAATTCCCACAAGCCCCTGCCAGCATTTGCTGGCAGGGGCTCGTGGGAATTGTAGTCCGTGGACATCTGGAGGACCGCAGTTTGACTACCCCTGCTCTAGAGAAACATGCCTTGATTTAAAGGGGAAAAAAGCTTTTTATGATTTCTGAAGAGGCTGTGTTTTGCAATATGCAAGCATCCAAACCTATAAACAGACTTCCATAAGAGATGGAAAACAGTTGCATTATTCTGTGCAAGTGATCATGTTCTAAGAGGAAACAATTGTAATTATTTCTGCATTCTGATTTTAAAAAGTGGAACTGGGGTAGGAATTTATACCATTTTTGCATTAAACGCCAAACACTTGTAACAGTCAATTTTCAAACAGTCATTTAAAACAAAAATGGTTTGACTCTATACTTCTGATGACATTTAAAGCTCAGGAGTTGTGTTGCATTGGCTGTCTTACTTCATCTATACCCTGTCTTTTGCTCCAGTGGGGATGCAAAGCAACTTCTATCATTCTTCTGTCCTCTGTTTTATCATCACAACAGCCCCGTGAGGTAGGCCAGGCTGGAAGTATGTGACTGGTCCAAAGTCATCAAGCACATTCAGGCATTCCAGACCACAGAACAGGTGATTGGGAACCCTGAACATTTCCCAGGTGAGCTAGGGAATGCAGAAAGAAAGCCTCAGAGGCTGACCCAGTTAGGAGAGCAAATTGGGCACACACACTCATCCTCATGCTGCTGCTAGAATACTGCTGACCAGCTGGGTTCACCGGAGCTCAACAACAGAGTGGAAAACCTGAAAAAAAAAAACCTCAGACACAGGAGTGACCAAGGAAAGGGTTTTGCAGGCCTGGAGAGGCAGTTCCAGGGAGAGAAAACTATGACTATAGGAGACGTAAAGGACATTAGTGTTCCTAGAGAAGACAGGGCTCTCAAAAGCGAGGCAGGTGCAATCGAAGGGGAGAAAACCAGACTCAAAGCTACTGGGCTGATTGGCAGACAGGAGAAGGAGGGAAGAAAGCAGGGAGCGACTTGGAAATGAAGGTAGATGGAGAAAACCTCCTTCTGAAAAGAAATCTCTCAAAGGAAGATACAGGCTGGAGGCCTACAGTTTGGTGTTACCAACTAGCCAGGGCAAGACAGGATCTGGGTGTGTTTAACCCTCTCCTTGACCCAACCTGGCGCCTCAGGGAGACTTCAAGGGCAGCCATTACCATGGCAGAAAAGAAGCAAGAGGAGCAGGCCACACCAGAGTGCCACAGAAGGGATTAGACTTCCATTAGAACCACCAAGTAAAGCATAACCAACTTTAGATTTTGTAAACTACTAAAAATGGCACTTCTGTTGTTTCCTGTACACACTGACGTGTGATGATGTTATCCGTTCAGTGATGTCTGACCTGCAGCGATTCTATAGGAAAATCTTTGCCATACGCCTCTGACAATGACTGCTTTTTTAAGCTGGTTCATGGTCATCGGCTTTGATCGTGTTGAGCCAGGGGATCCTTTGGCGACCACGTTTCCTTTTGCCGCTGACCATGCTGAGCATTAATGATTTTTCTAGCGAGTTTGATCACATGATGTGTCCAAAGTAATTGAACTTTAGCCATAATATCTTGCCTTCTAATGACATAGTTGATTTGCTCCTCTCTAAAACTATCTTGTTGGTAACTTTGGCTGATATGTGTATAGACATAAATTGCTATAGGGTGTCAAGAGCACATCCAGCTCACATGCACAAGGGCTGTAAGAATCTTTTCCAGAGTTCCAAGATAAAGCAAATACTCTTCTTTATATATACTTATAAGGCCAAAAATCCAGAAAGAATTGCTGACCAGGAGCCAGCGTAGCAGAATGCTCCAGCAAGATAAAATTTGTGTTTATATTATGTTCATTTGGTTCCTAAAGGCGGTTAAGCTTCTTGAAAGAAAATGTGTTCAGAAGGTTTGCTGATCACAGTTGGCTTTTAGTTCTTCAGACCTGCATGCATATTCATACATATAGCACTAAATATTTCCAAAGGTTTGTGCGAGGTTTTTCTGCATGGTGTGAAATTCTGCTAACCTACAGTACAGTATGTTATGTTGCTCTACAGTGCTCAAAGCCTATGGAGAAGGGGTAGAATCATTTGGGGGTGGGGGTTGGTGGGAGACAGAATTAACCCAAGGTTCCATATTTGAAACTCTATACACTGAAACTCACAAGGTGTTCTTTAATGATGTTTGCATAAATATGTCCACAGAGCACGACTGAACTTACTTAGAATTTAGTCTGTCATCTGCCTTTTCATTCAGATATAATACATTTTGAAATGGGAACCTTCCTTAATTCCCTTTCTTGTTTTGAATTTTAGTTTTAAGGCTAGTTGAAACTAATTCCCTACATTTCCCTCATCACTTTTGTTTATATTTTAATTTCCAGATTAACAGCCATTATGGATGGACCTTTTCACAAAATAGACTGCACGGTTGTTGGTAATTTGCCATGGGAGGTGGAGCTAGACAGCTTTTCTCTAAGAGGGAGCGGAATTCCCCAGCTGGGATAGTGATTAGGAGTGCAGACTTTTAATCTGTTGAGCTGGGTTTGATTCTGCATCCCCCCACATGCAGCCAGCTTGGGTGACCTTGGGCTCACCTCAGCACTGATAAAACTGATCTCGCTGAGCAGTAATATCAGGGCTCTCTCAGCCTCATCTACCTCACAGGGTGTCTGTTGTGGGGAGAGGAAAGGGGAGGCGACTGTAAGCCACTTTGAGACTCCTTCAGGTAGATAAAAGCAGCATATAAGAAACAACTCTCCCCCTCTTCCTCCTCCTCCTCTTCCACCATATTTCACCTTAGGGATTGTGTGTTGCTGTCTTCCCAATACCGAATTCATTGCTGGTTGGAATGCTTTATGTCATCTGGTTGGACATTTATTGGGTGGTACCTCTACTATCATTATTAATATATTTATTTTATTCTAACAATTTCTCTGCTACCTTTGTCCTGACCTGGATATAGGAATGCCAGTCCCCAGGTAGGACCTGGGGGATCCCTTAGAATTATAGCTCATTTCAAAGATGACAAAGTTAACCTGGAGAAAATGGCCACTTTGAACTCCATAGCATCATATAGCACTGAGGTCCCTTTCCACTCCAAATCTCACCCACTCCTGGCGACACCTCTGAAATCTCCTGGTATTTCCCAAGCCAAAGCTGACAACCCTACCTGAATAACCCAGATTAGCTCAGTCTCAGATTGGAAGCTAAGCAAGTCCAGCCCTTGCTACTATTCAGATGGGAGAGCACCCAGAAAAATCTAGGGATGCTACACAGAGGCAGGCAGTGACAAACCACCTCTGAACATCTTGGCTTGAAAATCCCACAAGACTGTCATAAATCAGCTGTGATTTGAGTGTGTGTGTGTGTGTGTGTGCACGCTATCTTTCCAAATATCATCTCCATGGCAGCAAACATCAAACATTAAAATATTTCTAATTAAAAAAAGAATATCCCTGGGGAGGGAGCTCCAAAGTTCCAGTGATGCAACTGAGAAGGCGTTTTCTTGGGCTGCCTCCCATCTAGCCTCGGATGCCAGGGCTCAGCTCTTCTCGACAACAACACAATGCGGCCTGTTATTTAACAAACAAAATAAGAGTCTTGATCAAGTCAATGCCAGTAGGAATCTTGATGGGATTTGAGTCAACAAGCAGATCAGAAGGCATGAACAATGATGGAATAGTGTGAGGGAAAACAGAGTTCCTGAGTTTTGCTGCACTATTTGTTGTAACTATGGCCATTTCTCAATGAATACATCTGTTGGTGTCCATTTACAGACCTAATGGATCTTCAAACTACAAATCTGCTCTTTCAGGAGCAGTGCCACTTCAATACCTTGTTATCTCCAATGTCACTATCGCCAGCCCTGTTTTGGGGGTTTTGTATAGGCTTGTTGCTGTTCTCACAGTCTCTAAGGTCTCAGGTCTTTCACATCACCTATTGCCTAAGCCCCATGTATTGGTCATAGCTACCTGTGATTGTAACAAGTGATTACATCAGGACTAAGATCAATGACTTGGTCTGGTTAAGTGTGGAAACTTGAAAACTGTTCTATTTATATGTGATCTGAAGAGAAAACAGAATATACTCTATTTATATATACGTTGGGGAAATCCAGGCAAGAACAACAGAGTTTCAAAGTAGCATTAGCTAAATACCCACATGTCCCTGCTGTGTGACCTCTGCCCTTTGACCTCAAGTCTCAGTTTTAGCCACTTGCCTTCTGGCTCTAATAGGCATGACAGAAAAGCTCTTGAGGGCCCCACTTCGATATTCACTTTTGCTTCATTGCTTGTTTATCCCTGCTGCTTTTTCATGCTCTGGACAGTTGACAAAGCAAGAAAGTGCCTCTCGGGATGAGAGGGCATTGCCACACCAGATCAGCTCACTCTAATGTATACTTGTCAGTTGTCGAGGTTTGTGCACTCCTGTTTTGGATTGGAAAAGTCAGGCTGTGTGTTTGCACATGCAATCAGGGAACAGATTGCTGCTGTGCTTACTTCAGGAGTACAATACCTTAAATTCTGTAAAAGTTGCCACTGGGAAGATAATCTATACCTATGCTGTTGATGGGAAAGCTGTTCACAGGTCCCCCAAATATATATATTTGCTTCAACCCCCTCACACATGATTTTATTATCTCATATTAGCCTTAAACTATAAGTCTCCCCACACCAATGAATTGGAAAGATAATTGGATGAGCCGTACTCCTTGACTGAGCAGAACTGTGATGACAGAAGAGTAATTTTGCCCCTGTATTCTGTATCCTTTTGCCAGCCTGGGTCTCACAGACCCTCAAACTATAAGTCTTCTCTTTCAGGAGGAATGAAACTTTGTCCAGGACTGGCTGACGCTTCAGGCCCTTATTATCTCCAGTGTCGACCAGTTACTTGGTACGAACTGATTTCAGTTTCAGTGTGTTGGCCCCAATCCAGCTCATTACTGCTTCCAAAAGAAGATTTTCAGAACATTTACAAGTTGAAAAGAAGTAGTGGGAGTCATCTGCATATCAGTGACACTTCATTCCAAATTCCCAGAGGAACAATATCAATTATTTCATATAGATTTAAATAGCATGGGAAACAAGATGAACCTTTGTGGAATCTCATAGAGCAATGCCATGGGATTAAACATCTGTTTCCCAGCTCCAGGTTCTAGAACTAACCTGGCAAAAACAAAAGGAATAATTGGGGCACAGAACCCCCAATATTCACCCAGACTGCTAATCAAGTAAAATGGCATGATCTGAGAGTTAAACAAAGGAAAGGGGGGGGGGGACCTCTACCTAAAATATATCAAGGGTAAAAAAGAAGGTATGCTGTAAAAACTCACAACGATTACACAGTTTATGAGGTAGAAATTATTTTTATTTCTACTAGAAATTTTCTTTTTTCCTCAATTTATTAGTATAATATTTATTAGAACAATTTGGGCTTTCTCTTTTGTTTAAATTTCAGAAAGCAACTCCTGGTCTGGATTTATACATTAACTTCTGAATGTTGTATTTAAAAAAAATAGTATATTTTATTGAACCCCGATGAAGACCTTATAGGTAGTCGCAGATATGGTCTTGTTGGTTGTTGGATATCTTCATCAATTGTATATGTGAAATCATCAGATTTTGTAAATAAAATTTCTATAGCTTATATAAACTCATTTTGATGTTCTATATGTTGTTTTATGTTCTATATGATGTTCTGCAGGGCCTGCAAAAGGGAGCTCCTCCACCAGGCATCGGCTTGAGGCAGACCAACTCAGAACATCTGCTGGTCCCCCTCCCCTAGACGGCCCTCAGTCAGGAGTGTCCAACCCTGATAGTTTAACCACAATCGGGAGGGAACCCTCAGCCAGGAAGGGCTAAGGGCTCAGCTCACTGCCTCCAACTCCTGCCAATTTCAGAAGTTTGCTGGGTGGAAGAGGAACCTGCCTCAGAGCATGCCCTGCTTCCAGTAAGTTGTCCTGGCTTCCTAGCCTCTTTCAAATCAGAGTACATGGGAGAGTTGCTTCCTTATTAGCTCTTCCTGGCTGATGGCTCCCTCCTGATTGAAGTTAAACTACCAGGACCTTGAGTAGTAAAAACACTAGCCAAGACCAACTTTTGGTACCCCAGGGTACAACTGGACAGTTTTTTGCCCAAATGGGTTATCAGGGGGAGCAGCAGGGACCAAGGTTAGTAAGGGATAACAGTTCCCAGAGGCAACAATCTTAGCAACAACCTAGAGATACTTACTTTGTTGTTTCCCCAATAAACAGATTTTTTTTCTTCATCAAAGTCTGTTTATTGGAAACAATTGGGTGGACTCCCAGAAGAATAAAGATTGTGGAAGGGCTTGTGATAAGGGGAAGGATGTATGTCAAGTAGTAGAACACACCGGTTGATGTGTAGAAAGGCACAAGGTCACCCGGCTGGCTGCATGTGAAGGAGGAGGAGTGGGGAATCAAATCCAGTTCTCTAAATTAGAGGCTGCCACTCTTAACCACTATACCACACTGGCTCTCATAGGAGCAATGATCTAGTATCACTATGATCCTTCCACATACTGCTGGCATAATGCCTTGTGCCTTGAAAATTGGCTCAGACAGATGGAAATCTAGTTAGGTGCTATGGTGGTGGTAATCAGAAGGGGTCCTCTGGCATAGGGTTCAAGACCTAAACCTGGTACCAGCACTGGTGTGAATGTGAATTCTGATCAGATTGCACTCACTGGAGCTGTATGTGCATAGTAAATACATCCATTGCCTCTGTACATACAACATTGTAACCACACTTGTTGAAATATGCAAGATCTATAGTGTGCATAATTCAAAAGCATATGTATTTAACATAGTTAGATTTGGAGCTTCCTAATATTTTTAATCCCCCTTCAAGGATCGCTGCCTTGTTGTGGCAAGGGGGCTTGCGTAGTTCAGTGAAGCTATGAGCTATGCCGTGCAGGGGCACCCAAGACGGACAGGTCATAGCTGAGAGCTCTGACAAAAGGTGATCCACTGGAGAAGGAAATGGCAAACCACTCCAGTATCTTTGCCATGAAAACTCTATGGACAGTTCCAATAGGCATAACGATATGACGCCGGAAGATGAGCCCCTCAGGTCGGAAGGTGTCCAATATGCTACTGGGGATGAGCAGACGGCTAGTACGAGTAGCGCCAGAATGAATGAAGCGACTGGGCCAAAGCCGAAAGGACGCTCAGTTGTGGAAGTAACTGGTGGCGAAAAGACAGTCCGATGCTGTAAAGATTTTTATTCCATAGGAACCTGGAACGTCAGATCCATGAATCAAGGCAAGCTGGACGTGGTCAAACAAGAAATGACAAGACTGAACATCGACATTTTAGGAATCAGTGAACTAAAATGGACAGGAATGGGTGAATTTAATTCAGATGACCATCAGGTATACTACTGTGGACAAGAATCTCTCAGAAGAAATGGAGTAGCCTTCATAATCAATAAGAGAGTAGGAAAAGCAGTCTTGGGATACAATCCCCAAAATGACAGAATGATCTCAGTTCGAATCCAAGGCAAACCATTCAACATCACAGTGATCCAGGTCTATGCCCCAACCACTGCTGCGGAAGAGGATGAAGTTGATCAGTTCTATGAAGCCCTACAACACCTTCTAGAAGCAACGCCAAAAAATGATGTGCTTATCATCATGGGGGATTGGAATGCTAAAGTAGGAAGCCAAAAGATAACCGGGATAACAGGCAAGTTTGGCCTTGGAGTACAAAATGAAGCAGGGCACAGGCTGGTAGAATTTTGTCAAGAGAATACAATGGTCATAGCAAACACTCTTTTCCAACAACCCAAGAGACGACTCTACACATGGACATCACCAGACGGTCAACACAGAAATCAGATTGACTATGTGCTCTGCAGCCAAAGATGGAAAAGTTCTATCCAGTCAATAAAAACAAGACCAGGAGCTGATTGTGGTTCAGATCATGAGCTTCTTGTTGCAAAATTTAGGCTTAAATTGAAGAAAGTAGGGAAAAGCACTAGGCCACTCAGGTATGAACTAAATCATATCCCCGAAGAATACACAGTAGAGGTGACAAATAGATTTAAGGAATTAGATCTGATAGATAGAGTGCCTGAAGAACTATGGACGGAGGTTCGCAATATTGTACAAGAGGTAGCAACTAAAACCATCTCAAAGAAAAAGAAATGCAAGAAATCAAAATGGCTGTCTGAGGAAGCTTTACAAATAGCTAAGGAGAGAAGGGAAGTGAAAGGCAAGGGAGAAAGAGAAAGATACACCCAATTGAATGCAGAATTCCAGAGAAAAGCTAGAAGAGATAAAAATGCCTTCTTAAATGAACAGTGCAAACAAATAGAAGAAAACAATAGAATGAGGAGGACCAGAGATCTTTTCAAGAAAATTGGAGATATGAAGAGAACGTTTCATGCAAAGTTGGGTATGATAAGGGACCAAAATGGTAGGGACCTCACAGAAGCAGAAGAGATTAAACAAAGGTGGCAAAATTATACAGAACAACTATACAAGAGCGAGCTTAACATCCCTGATAACCACAATGGGGTGGTTACTGACCTGGAGCCAGACATCCTGGAATGTGAAGTCAAATGTGCCTTAGGAAGTCTGAGCAACAATAAAGCTAGTGGTGGTGATAGCATTCCAGTTGAACTATTCAAAATCTTAAAGGACGATGCAGTAAAAGTGCTACACTCAATATGCCAGCAAATTTGGAAAACTCAACAATGGCCACATGATTGGAAAAGGTCAGTTTACATTCCAATCCCAAAGAAGGGCAATGCCAAAGAATGTTCAAACTACCGCACCATTGCACTAATTTCTCATGCTAGCAAAGTTATGCTCAAAATCCTACAAGCTAGGCTCCAGCAATATGTGGACCGAGAACTTCCAGAAGTACAGGCAGGATTTCGAAGAGGCAGAGGAACTAGAGATCAAATTGCCAACATACGCTGGATCATGGAGAAAGCTAGGGAGTACCAGAAGAACGTCTACTTCTGCTTCATTGACTATGCTAAAGCCTTTGATTGTGTGGAGCACAACAAATTGTGGCAAGTTCTTAAAGAGATGGGAATACCAGAGCATCTTATTTGTCTCTTGAGAAATTTATATGCAGGTCAAGAAGCAACAGTGAGAACTGAACATGGAATCACTGACTGGTTCAAAATTGAGAAAGGAGTTCGGCAAGGCTGTATACTATCGCCTTGCCTATTTAACTTGTATGCGGAGCACATCATGAGAAATGCAGGATTAGAGGAGTCACAAATTGGGATCAAGATTGCAGGGAGAAATATCAACAACCTCAGATATGCAGATGATACCACTCTAATGGCAGAAAGTGAAGAGGAACTAAAGAGCCTGTTGATGCGGGTGAAGGAGGAGAGTGCAAAAGTTGGCTTGAAACTCAACATCAAGAAAACAAAGATCATGGCATCCGGCCCTCTCAATTCCTGGCAAATAGATGGGGAAGAAATGGAGATAGTGACAGATTTTATTTTCCTGGGCTCCAAGATCACTGCAGATGGGGACTGCAGCAAAGAAATTAAAAGACGCTTGCTCCTGGGGAGGAAAGCTATGGCAAATCTAGACAGCATCCTAAAAAGCAGAGACATCACCTTGCCAACAAAAGTGCGTTTAGTCAAGGCTATGGTATTCCCAGTTGCAATGTATGGCTGTGAAAGTTGGACCATAAGGAAGGCCGAGCGTCAAAGAATTGAGGCTTTTGAACTCTGGTGCTGGAGAAGACTCTTGCGAGTCCCTTGGACTGCAAGGCGAACAAACCGGTCAGTCCTAGAGGAGATCAGCCCTGACTGCTCTTTAGAAGGCCAGATCCTGAAGATGAAACTCAAATACTTTGGCCACCTCATGAGAAGGAAGGACTCCCTGGAGAAGAGCCTAATGCTGGGAGCGATTGAGGGCAAAAGAAGAAGGGGACGACAGAGAATGAGGTGGCTGGATGGAGTCACTGAAGCAGTAGGTGCAAGCTTAAATGGACTCCGGGGAATGGTAGAGGACAGGAAGGCCTGGAGGATCATTGTCCATGGGGTCGCGATGGGTCGGACACGACTTCGCACATAACAATATTTTTAATATAGTCTCCTCCAATAAATTTAATCTAAACTTCTGGAAGAAGTTCCTGACAGTTACAGCAGTTTCTCAATGAAACAGGCTTCCTTGGGAGGTGGTGGGTTCTCCATATTTGGAGATTTTTAAACAGAGACTGGATAGCCATATGACAGAGAAGCTGATTCTGTGAAGGTTGAAGGAGATGGCAGTTTTCAGTGGATGACCGATAGGGTTTTGAGTGTCCAGCAAAGACAAGGGGGTTGGACTAGATAACCCAGGAGGTCCCTTCCAATTTTCTTATTCTATTATTCAATGTCCTGATGGCTCAATTGGGGACTTCTTGCTCCTTTGAGCACACTTCCCTTTGCTTGCCTCCACAACAGACTGAATGAATGCAAAACAAAAGGCAGATTGTTGGAACTCTCTCTCCTCATTTTATACAAAGTTTGTTTCTTTTCATGACAAAAATATTTGATTCTTCAAGCAGCTTGCATATTTAAACTCTTCTCCAGGATCAGAATTTCTGAGAGCTGTGGGCTGCAGTGAGAGAAGGGAGGCAGGGAAATTCCATTCTGGAAAATTTAATTCAGAGGAGCTGTGTATGTTTGGAGGTTCCTTATGTGCATGACTGTAACATCTGAAATATTGCATAGTAACTATTATGAGTCAGATATTATCATGTATAGATTATCTCTGTCATGAAATACTGGCACTGTGATTTTATGTAAATAGTAGTATGGGGGGGGGGAGATCCCTCAGTGAGATGGCATGATTCTGACATGAAACAGGTGAGGGAAGGTCCAAGTGCTCCAGAAGGGAGGAGAAGTTCTGCCCTAGAGAGAGAGGCTTGCCAGCCTTGCATTGCTTATGTTTCCAGAGTATATTCCTGGAAATGCTCAGAGAGAGGATGGGAAGAGGAAGCATTGTCTTAACATGAACAGGCTTGTGGTTGCGTCAACAGAATCGAAACAAAAGCCTAAAGCAAATCTCCTCAGTCAAATTACTTTGAGTATTGCTGTCTGATTCCTCTGCTCCCTGGGAGAGTATCCATGGCAAGAGGCACCTGTGGGGTGTAAAGGCTATCACTCCCTCTTATTTGCATCACACAAGCACACAGAGAGTCAAACGACAGCACAGAGATCCTCAAACTGGATGATTGTTGACAGCTCTTTGTACCACATTCAGAATTCTCTGCTTGTACCAGAGATCAAGATATAAAAATGTTCTTGTTGCCATATTCCACCTTTAAAGAAGAAGAAGAGTTGATCTTTATATACTTTTCACCATCTGAAGGAGTTTCAAAGCAACTTACAATCATCTCCCCTTACTCTCCCCACTACAGACCCCTGTGAGGTAGATGGAGCTGGGAGAACTTTGACTGGCCCAGATGGCTGCATATGGAGGAGTGAGGAATCAAAAAACAGTTCTCCAGATTAGACAGTGCCACTCTTAACCATTATACCACACTGGGTCTCATAGGAGCAATGATCCAGTACCACTATGATCCTTTCACATAGTACTGACATTGGGACCGCCCACCCCTGAAAACTACCTCAAACAGATGCTAGGAAAATCTAGCAGATAGGGTACTTATGGATTGCCTATGAAAGGCCACCAAACTGCAGAAACCTTTAGTGCTGAATATTGTGAGCCAGAGTTTGGCTATTGAATCCCCTTTTTATGCCAAGATTCACAAAAGAATAAAGTTATAACGAAGAAGGTTCTTCCAAGAACATACACAGTTGGTGTGCCATGAACAGCCATGGCCAGCTGCCACCATCTGGGAGTAAAGTATCTATAAAATTCACATTTTGAAATCAAAACATTAACATAAAAACCCAAATAACCAGCATTAGACAGTGTCAGCACTCCCACTATCAAACCCTAAGTCAAGAACCCGGAAGCCAACTTGAACAGGCCAAAGCTATGAAAACTGACCTTTGGGGGGGGGAGGGGATATATGGAAAGATGAGTTCCACCCCAGGGTGAAGGACTAGAGCAGAGACTGACTGGGGACCCCAAATGCTAAGGCTCCCAACATTGTGGTTCCTATGGCCTTTTGTCAGTGGACAAACGTGGTTACCTGTCACCCTTGTCCTTCTTGGCAGTGGCTTATACAGTAACTAGAGGCAAAGCCTGTTGTACCCAGGAATACTATGGATGTTAGGATGCACACATGCCCTGTGGCCTTCCTGGGGGCTGGCTACATGACAAAAGCTCCTACCCACCCTTGGACTCTTGAAGCCCCACCTCTAAACTTCAAGGAATATTCCTGACCCAGGGTTCACCAATCTCCAGCTGTGGGCTAGAAATCTCCTGGAATTAAACTGTAGGGATCAGCTCCCCAGGGGAAAATAGCTGTTTTGGATGGGGGACTCTACAACAACTGATCT
Source organism: Paroedura picta (assembly GCF_049243985.1). Classification (NCBI taxonomy): domain Eukaryota; kingdom Metazoa; phylum Chordata; class Lepidosauria; order Squamata; family Gekkonidae; genus Paroedura; species Paroedura picta. The sequence goes on from NC_135372.1 coordinate 121,037,446, forward strand.
CCAGACTCCTGGAGATGAAAGGGCTTGCTTGGAAGAGAGGAACTCTGTGGCAGAAAGGTTGCAGGATTGGAGACATTGGGACCTGGGGATTTGCTGGAATTGCAGGTCATTTCCAGGCTACAGAGATCAATCTGCCTAGAGAGAAGCCCTGACTTTGGATCCCATGGAGATGCAGTCATGCCAGGCTCCAGGTGGGAAACAAAGAGAGATGCTGGGTGGCAGTAATTGCTAATAACAATAAACATCAATCAAATAATACATAAACTTGTCACAGTTTGTTCCTTTAATTGATAGCAAAAATGTGCTTAAAGAACTGAACAGCTTTCAGTCAGTAGGTTCTTCAATTCAGTTCAGTATCAGAGTAAATCAAAAAATCAAATATGAAAACAATCAATCAAACATGAAAACATTTGTTGGCAAAGAAGTTACAAAGGGTTTCACAATTACTGCTTCTATGTCAGCTTTTCACAACTTTATTACCTTTGATAAATCCTTGAAATATTGATCAGGCTTTGAGAAACCCCAGAAGTGGGCTCTCTAGGTCCCAGCTGGAGACTAGCATCCCTACAATTAGCCAGGGTGCCAGCCTCCAGGTGGGACCTGAAGAATGCCCAGAAAGAAAGCTCCTCTCTAGACTGCAGAGGTCAGTTCCCCTAGAGGAAAGGGCTGCTTGGGATGGGGATGAAATGTGTGTAGCTCTCCCCTATATACACACACAAATACACACAGAGACAGAGAGAACACAGAAGACAAAAGCATCCCTACCTTCTCAAATTGCAAACGTTATGAACCACAAAATCACATCTTCACGTAGGAAATACCCGAGTGTCTCCCTCCTTGGATTGCTTTGAGATGCCATGGGCCAGAAGGTCCAAATTTAAAGGAACAGAATCTCATAACAGTCAATTTGCAAGTCAAAAAGACTTACACCATCCTGCTGCAACAGCTTCTTCTGCCTGTGCTCTAGCAACATCTCTTTCAGGCAATAATAATTTGTACAGCTTGATATAGTGGTTAAGAGCAGTGGTTTCTAACGTGGTGAACTGGATTTGATTCCCTGCTCCTCCACATGCAGAGTGACCTTGGGCTAATCACAGTACAGTTAGAAACTGTTCTCACAGTGCAGGTTCTCTCAGAGCCACCTCAGCCTCACCTACCTCACAGGGTGTCTGTTGTGGGGGAAGGAAGGGAAGACTATTATAAGCCATTCTGAGATTATATCCTGAGCAGGGTATAAAATCAGCTGTTCTTCTTCTGGGAAGGTGCTACTGGGAAGGTGCTACTGGGAAACAGTGTTTCCCCTCTCCACACATCCTCATGGTCTCATGGTGCTTCTATTCGCTCTCTACGGTTTCCCCATCTTCCATGCCTTTAGTTTAAAATTTGCTTTGTTGTGATGGTCTTGGAAAGATTGCAGCAAGACAAAGGTGGTATCCATATGGAAAGGGAAAGTCTACATCTTCCCAGTCCCATCCACATCAGCATTATTTTCCCTGTTGCAATTGCCTGGGATGGCTACCCCCAAAGCATTCTTCCCTTCTCAGATTTCAAATTGCAAACCTCACATGACTTACTCTACTCATGACATTCCCAGGGTAGAGGTTATTCCTGGACATCTTGGGTCCCAGAGGGCTAGAAGAGGGTGAGGCTGTTTCTGGGGCTCTTGCAGCCACCAGAAGGCATGCAGAGACTGCCCCAGCTACACCCTGCCATGTCCTCTGAGTTGAAAGAGGTTGGGAAGCCAGGGCAACTTACTGGCAGCAGGGCATGCTCTGAGGCTGGCTCCTCTTCCACCCAGCAAACTTCTTAAACTGGCAGGGAGTTGGAGAGCTGACCTCTTATTAAGCCCTTTCTGGCTGAGGACTGTCTCCTGATTGAGTCTAAACTACCTGGGCAGGCCATTCCTGGATGAGGGCTAATTAGGCGGTGGGTGACTTGTCAGTTTGAGTTTAATAAGATTTACTGATACACGATAAATAAAGCTTATAGCTTGGCTAATGGATCTATATTCATGGTTATTATTCATCGGTCAATATTTCATATTGCACATACATGTATTATGACAATATATTCCATGTACTTCAATAGCTATGGTTTCTACTGACTACACTTGGGGGAAGAGACCCCCAATATGATGCTTTGCTCAGGTTTACCTCTATTCAGCCTATAAGGGGGAGGGGCTACAGCTCAGTGGAAGAGCCTTCACTTTTGCCTGCAAAATGTCCCTTGTTCTATTCCTGGCATCTCCAGTGAAAGAGGACCAGGCTGTAAGTTATATGAGAGGCTATTGCCAGTCTCAGCCGACAACACCGACACCAATGGACTGATAGTCTGATTAAGTGCAAGGCAGCTTCATGTAGACTCATGTGCATGTATGTTCAAATCTGGTTTTATTCCTACCTGGTCCTGTCAAGCTACACACACACATTGGAAAGGGGTTGGAAGAAAAGTTTCCAACTCTCTTTGCCACTGACCCAGACTTTTACAAAACTTTTAACATTTTGAAATCCCTAGGAATCGGAAAGCAACAGATCCACTCTGGGCCTAGCATTCTAAACTCAAATCTAATCTTCGAAGAGACCCCTGTCGAGCTCCATGATCAATGGGTAAACAATCAACTTGTTAAAACAAATATAAAGGCTAAAGTGCAGGGTCTGTGGCCACAGCAAGCCTTGTTTCTTCCAAATCACCTGCTAGTTCCAAACCTTCTGTACTCTGCTTGTTTGGCTAGTGGGTGGTGTTTGATTTCTTTGTATTTAGAGTTTGTAGGTCAGTGCATTGTTGACACCCAGGGATGCATCTGTGTGCATCACTGCTGGTCAGTCTCCAGTTAACTGAGATTTCCTTTTCAGAGGTTTTGCCATTAACTGGGAGAGAAATGCTGTGTTTGTTTAAGTGAGATATTCCTGTACCCCTGGAGATCCAGGTCACTGTAAATGTAACACAGCTCCTATTTCCTGCTAAAGAAAAGGAGGATGCTGGGGAAGGGATATGCCTGCAAGCTGTCTCTGATGTGCTGCCAAGTGGTAAAGAAGATTCAATTTACTCGAGAAGAGCTCCAGTGGTGACAGAGAATTAGGGCCTATTGCTGTGCCCATTAAAGTCAATAGGAGATTTACCTTTGACTTAAAGCACGGAGCAGCCCAGCAGTTGGGTCAATATGAAGTTGATACCCCTGGTGGTGGAGAATAGAAAGGTTCTCTGTTGGATTGGATCAAATAATTCAGAATCGAAGGTGGTGGGAAATAGATTGCAGAGGGGAAAACAAAGTCATTGCACCAGATTTGAACTTTGGAAGTGTTTGCTGAGGGCTTGCGATCAAAGCGGGAGGCGCAATCAAGAGCTTACACAAACGAAGCAGAAACAGCTTTTGGAACATCATCCAACCCTTTCACTCAAAGTCACCATCAACACTAATTTGGCATGCTGCTCAACTTGAACACTGCTTGATGCCAAGCTATGTCAGTGAATGTAGGGGGTGCATGTGAACACACTTCAGTAATTTGTGCAGTATAGGATAGCTTTCAGATCACACCAAAGACCCCTAACTTGTATAATCAGCATGCCCTTTCAGCAGATGATCCCGGCTCCCAACTATATATCTCTCTCCTTGATAAGGCTGCAACAAATTTCACAGCAAAACATTCTAATTTATCATGTTTGATGGCTGCAATCGGGGGTCAGCCGTTCCCTGCATGTATCCAGTTTGGTGGCAAACTGCATGAGTACTTTGCAAACCATGCAGAAGCCATGCAGTTGTGTACTGGCTCTGCTTTTTAGTTTTTAGTTGCTTCAGCATGGGAAGGCAACCAATCAGAGCAGTTCTTGTTCAGTATGTCACAGAAAGCCATGCAGGCAGCAGCAAGGAGCTTTTCCAATATAGATATATATAGGAGCAAAGTGTTAAATATGGTTTTACTTCATTTTTTTTTAAGATGCAAAAAGCTGAAGCAAAGGAAACTGCATCTTTTGCAGGGCTTTGCATACTGCTGCACACATGAAAACCCTGTTGATCCTAGGGTTGCCAACCTCCAGGTGGGGCCTGAAAACTCCCCAGGATTTAAAACTGATCCTCAGACTATAAATATCAGTTCCCCAGAAGGAAATGGCTATTCTTCAGAGTGACCCCTGTGACATTATAACCTGCTGAGGTCCCTTCCCTCCCCGAAGCCCATCCTCCCCACCTAAAGCTGGCAACCCCATGAACTGATCAGCAGCCATTGCTGTCTCTAAGGATTACAAAAGGGGATAGTGAATGCTAGGATTTTTTTTTTTTATGTTCCTTCTCCAGCAGTTTAGATGCTTGATTGATTTAATTGTGTGTTTTGGCTGGGGAGTGAATCTGTAATAAGGATGAAGGGGCAGGGCTGGGGGCAGAGCTCCATCAAACTGCATGATAATGAAGGTGCATGAAAGCCTGTTGTGTTGTACAGCGCAGTGATGAGAAGGTGATACAGTAACTCTTTGGACAGCCAAAAATGTGTCCTTAAGAATCAAACCAATTGTGGAAAAAATTGACTGCCTGGTCACAAATAGTGATCATAATATGATCCCAAGTGGCAAGGGTACAAATATCATTCAACCTTGGGTTCCCGACCAACTAAGACTGATTCCACATGGAAGCATAAAACTCACGCCACCTCCTGCTTGCAAACACGCATTTCCAAGCTTCCTGATGGGAGATCCCTCCCACATTTTCCTGCCTCCTCATCTTGTCATGTGGAAACAGCATTAAATCCTGTGAGCAATGAGAGGCTGTCTAGGGGAAAATTCTTCATGTGGAATCACTTAGTATAGAATTATGAAAGTGACGGACTTCTAAGAAAGTTTGAATTTATGTTCCTTACAGCAGCGGTCCCCAACCTTCTAGTAGTCGGGGACCGCCGCCGAGGGTTGGAGAGAGCCGGCGGCCCGGCTGCCGCCACCACTCGCAAACGCGCACGCGCAGTTGTCGCACATGCACGTTTTTGCCACTAGGTGGCGCTAACGCGCATGCGCAGAGCTCCACGCATGCGCGTTTGTGTCGCTGGCGTGCCGGCGGCCATGCCTGCTTCTTCCCCCCCCTCTCACTGCGGGGGGGGGGAAGGTGCGGCCGCTGGCGGCCTGGTACCATGGCCTTTACGGCCCGGTACCGGGCTGCAGACCGGGGGTTGAGGACCCCTGCCTTACAGTAAAACTTCGTTAAAAGTATGGGTAGATATTTTCTGGTTGCATATTTTACCCTATGCATATGTATGCTTAAAGATTTGCATTAGGAAATGCCATTTCCAGCAATTTTTTTTTTAACATCATGGGGAATAACTGGAAACTTAACAATTAGGGGAGGGAAAACTCTTATGGAATCCCTTTTATCCCCCTTGATGTGTCAGAAAAATTTATAGAGGCAATTTTCATTTGAATTCAAAATGTTGATTTATTTTGACATTTCTAAAGGAAAACATTTCATACCTTATCACTTCAGATATTTTTCCCCAAGCCATTTTATTTTTCATCCAAACCAGAGATGGATATCAATTCAAAAACCAGGAAAAGTTGAGGGATGCAAAGTTGAGGGAACCTACTCTGGTTCCATAGATTGCCACATATGCAGTGATTAATCACAGCAAAAGAAAGGAAGGGAAAGAAAAGAAAAGAAAACTGGCAATATATAATGTGCCTGCATTAAGCACATCTTTATTCAATTTGCACATGTATTTATGTTCATCATAACATTTAAGCTGTAAACCTCACTGTAGTTTTTGTTTCATGCTCATGTGTTGCTGTGGTGGGGTGCTTTTTAATACATTTATAATAATAATTTTTTTATTTGTGCCCCATCCTTCCAGTGCTCAGGGTGGGTTACAACCTTAAAAACATATACAAGGTTAAATCATTAAAACATTCCAAATTCTTCCAGCCATGCTGGGACTCAGGCCCAGATGGGGGAGGTTTTGCTACTAATTTGTTTGTTTTTTCAGCCATTTATGCTGATTCCAGAGCTAACTTAAACAGCCATAACCTTCCAACCCCATTGATTTTATACTATTTCCTGTATCATAATATTATGTGTTATATGCCATTGTTATATTATGTGTCTGCCACGCAGGTGTATATGGCCCTCATGTAATGTCACGTGTGGTATACATTTAATGGGAACATTCATTTGGAGGGGTTGATGTATGCATATATATGTAAAGTACCGACAAGACACAGCCAATTTATGGTGACCCCAGCAATGAGGTTTCAAGGCAACTGAGAAGCAGAGGTGATTTGCCTTTTGCCTTCTCTCCAGCCTTCCTTGGTGGTCTTCCATCCCCTTCTTAGCTTCCAAGGTACAATGAGACTGGGCTGTTCCATGACACCTTCCCTTCTTATTGTGGGGTAGCACAAAATAATGACTCAGGGATACAATAAATGCAAGGCAGAAACAAAATCCATGGAAGGATTTTTGCATTATCACTGGCGCTACTTGGCAAACAAGGCCAGATCATTCACAAAGGATTTCATAAGCACTGAAATTGCCACTGAGTTAAAAACTGCCTAAGAATAACATCTTAACTTAAAAGAACACAGTAGCGTGATGTCCAAGAGGAATTTGAGGAGGAAATCAGCTCTTGTAGAAAGGCTTCTTATTCTAATCTGTTACTTGCTCAAACAACTTGGAACCCCTACTTAAAAGCAAAACCAAAAAATATAGCCTTTGCTGAATGTTAGGAGTGATTTTTTAGAGCAAAAAGTGGGCATTCCAAGGGCTCAAAATATTCCCAGAAAAAAACCCTCCCCACTTCATACATCTTCCCCCACTGATCACTTCCCATGGAGTGCTGCTTAGGAATCATTCTGTTGTCATGTGGCACTGAACCCTCATACATCCTTCCTGTACATCTGTACTTCTGTTTGTAAGAAAGAGTCCTCATGTGTTCACTTTGCAAATGAAACAATGGACAAGGATAAATATGGGATTTAAATCACAGGGGCTTTACGCACCGGGATCTTTGTTGCAAATTGGTCACTGAATGAAAAATCGCCATTTAAAATAGTGGAATTCATCGTTATGCATACTTGCCTTTGTAGTGGTATCCAGTTGCGTTTTGTAGCGTTTCCCACAGGCTTCCGGTCTCGGCAGAAATCGCTAGAAAGGAAGCGCTATTGCCGAGCTCGTCCCGCCCCTGGCCATCAAGCAGCCAATGGGCAGCCGTTAGCATGCTCCCAAACAGCCCCTTTCCCTTTAAGAAAGGTTTTTTTAAAAAAAAACACACACCCGTTGTAACGAATCTGTGTAGATTCGTTGCAACGGAGAGACCCATCCAGCTGCCTAATGTGTTTGAGCTGTCGTTTGATCGTATGATCGTTGGCACGCTGCCTCGAGTGAAAAGAAAAAAATCCCCCCTCCCCCCCCTCTCACGGGCCCGATTTTCGGCTGAATGACTGTGTTAAATGTGTGTGCTTAGTGACTGAAGGGGAGGGACTGAAGCCGGGGAAGCCTCTGTTTGAGCTGTCATTTGATCGTGGCCACACTGCCTCGGAGTGGGAAAAAAAATCCCCCCCTCCCCCCCTCTCACGGGCCAATTTTCGGCTGAATGACTGTGTTAAATGTGTGTGCTTAGTGACTGAAGGGGAGGGACTGAAGCCGGGGAAGCCTCTAAACTGAAAGAGGCTCGCTGGTGCGTTTATCCCCGCTCGCTCGGAGAAAAAAAAATGGCGATCGCTTCACCGGAAGTTTGGAGGACAGGCTCAGGAGGAGGGACTTTGAAGAAACCGCAACAATGTTAACGCACAGGTCTTTATCGCTAGTGTTACAGATTGTTTGCAAGAGTGTAGCGCTTTCCGGAGGGTGAATCCACTTTTTGGGATTCCCCTGAAAGCGCTACAACGAAGCGCTTTTTGCTGATCGGTTTCAGGAGTGTTGCAGATTGTCTACGACGTCGTGCGTTAAGGCAAATCAATAGCGTTTCCAATTAGCAACCATTGTGCGATTTTGAAGCCGTGCAAAAAGCCCCACACATTCAGCACTGAAAGTCACACGAGAATCACTCAAGGTAGGTATAAACAAAAAGCACATGTGGATAGTCTAGGTTTGCATGATTTCATCAGATCTCAGAAGCTAAGCAGGGCTGGCACTAGTTACTGCTTGAGTGGAAGACCACCAAGTTGAGGGTTGGAACGTGGAGGAAGACAATGGAAAACCATCTCTGAACTTCCCTTGCCTTGAAAATCCCACGTGGTTGCCATACATTGACTATGACTTGATAGCATGTCCCACCACCATACTGTACATGAGCTGATAGAATCACATAGTTGGAAGGGACCTCTAGTCCAAATGTACATGTGAGCACTATAACTTCTAAACATGGCTTTTTCTTCCACTGTGAATTCGTCCTTACAACACTTCCCAGGTAATAAGAGAGGACACCATTAAAGAGCCAAGCAAATCTGTGAGAAGGAAGGGATGAGAATATAAGAGCAATGAAGCCCATTCAGATGGAGTGCAATACTTCCTGTATCCTATGGTCTTTTCCCTAAATGGGTTTGATAGGGATGTATGCTGATAAGTAGGAAACACTTCTGCAGCTTTTTTGTCTCCTCCTTCTAGGCAGGAGAGCCAAAATTCATAGCTCTTTTCATTCACATCCTTGTTATTAAAACGGTCCCCCTTTTTGTTGGCTACAAACCCGATGACAAACTTTGAGGATTTGTTTCTGGTCAGTCCTGCGTATTTCATTCTAAATCTGAGTTTTGCACCATAAATGTGTCTGTTCCCATCATTTGTTAACAGAAGAGCTTTGTTACATTTTTTTAAAGACTCTGGTTAACAAAGCTCACTGCTGCCCACGTCCTTTCAATGTCCTATGTGGGAAAACCAAGCATACACTTTGAAAACTGGCATCCAGAAATGGATCACCCACAGGGCAAACCACACTTCACATGCTTATTTTAGTGGTCCAGTAACTGAAAAATAAGGACTGTACGCTCCTCAGACTGACTAAGGAAGTATAATACATAATTAAGGATGGCATAACATATTATCAACATTGCAAAATATTATTGGGCAAATAAGGGGAAATTATTTATGTTTATCCATCTTATTTTTTTTTTTTTAGGGATATATTAAGACTCCAATGATAAAAGAAGCAGCACCTATAACTTTAAGAACTGAGTGGTCTCTAGGCAACCACAACAGCATTACCAGCATTCAAACGTTCTCGATAGTGAGTAAAAGTTAGGGGGAAAGGGCAGGGTTCTTTCCAGGACCATTTTGTTCACTGTAGGAGGATACACTGGAGCCAGGCCTGGCTATTCACATGGTTGTTGTGCAGACAAAATGGTGGGCAGGTGAATGATGTAAACTGCTTTGAGTCCCTGTTGGAGGAAAATATGGGGTATAAATAAAATAAAATAATACAATAATACAATAAAATAAAATACCTGAAGGGGGGCAGATTAAAGAGTAGTTGCCTGGTGGGTAGAAAGGAGAAAGAGAGAGAAGCAATGAAGAGAAGGGAAAAAGGATGGTAAATCCATTTTAGGATGGTAAATCCAGTTTGTGCAATTACCAAAGTTGTGAGTTAAAATGAAGGATATCATGAGCTAGCTGCTGGCCAGCCCCTGGAGGTGGCAACGTCATTTGGAGGGGCAGGAATATGTCACTTGCCTTCAGGGGCGGGGTGGCTACATTTCTTGAGTGTGGAAAAGTCAATCACTGATTCTGAAAGAAAGTGACTGACTGACTAATGACACCAGTTTTGTCAAAAGTTATAAACAGGACAAGGGATGACCAACCTTTTGTCCCAAGTCTGTGTGGTCATAAAGTCAACTTTATGTCAATGTCCCTGTTTAAATATTGTTCTGGTTGACATGTTATGTTATCATTGTTATACCTGTTATATCTGTTCCAATGTTCGATGTAGTTTCCCCGTGATTTTATATATAAACTGGCCTGAGCTGTAAGGAAGGGCAATATAAAAACCTAAACAAACAAACAAACAAATAAAATTGGACTTTCAAATGAAACTACAGTTGTCAGAAAATTTGCTAGCATCTCTATAGCACTAATTCCTGATTGTGTTGAATATAATTAGGCCATTTTCCATGTGATGCTTTAGGAATCCTGGCACATGTGTGTATATGTGTATGTATTAAATCATAGCAGGAATTAATCTGTTCGGATTCCTCATTACGAAAGCCCTGTGGAACTGTGTTTTCTGAATACAAGGCTGCCTCCTACAGATGGGAATTTGAGCTTATACATGTGAATAAATAAAAGAGCCAGTGGCTGGGAAGGAAATGCTGGCAAAACATTCTAATGGCAGGGAAAAGAAATAGCACAGAACCATTGTGACACTCCTGGATCTGATAACCACAAGCAGATATCTGGCAACCAACAGTATCTGAGCTGTCTCGGTGTTTCCTTTGTCCGTGGCATTCTGCCCAGAAGCTTTGAATTCTCTTTCTTCTGTCAATACAAACCCATCTACAGGTTCAGCAGACCTGGTCTCAATCATTATAACATACTTGTCTACACCCATTAGCCCTCACTTGGCACACATCCCTCGCTACCATCCCCCAGCCAATGCAAAAGAAACTAACTACAATTCTGTTTAAGAGGGTTCCCCCCTCCCTTTCTTTCCTGTTATCTTTGGTTCCTGAGAAGATACTGGATAGAAAACATCTTGATGGGATTGCAGCCACTGGTAAAGTAAGCCAACAACCCGTTTTGTTTTGCTTTTTAAAAATGTTCTGTGACCTGGAAAAGCACATCTTTGTATAACTATATGTCAGCTTTTTCAGGTCCCACAAAGCAACTTTTCAACTTTCCTTCATCGGAGAAACAGTGAAATAAAAAAGCAACAGAGTGAGTTCAGGCCTTGTTGGGAACACACAAGCTGTGGTCTCTCTCTCTCTCTCCCCCCCCCCCCACCTTTGATGTGTCTTAAGTTATGTTATTTTTTTTCTCCTTCACCGAACTACTAAAAGGCAACTTTATATTATCTCATTTGTGTCCCTTTTTTTCTGGCTCAAACTGCCTTGCAATAACAACGGCATAAAACTTCCCAAAGGAAACTCAATTTATTTGTGCTCTCTCTCTCTCTCTCCTTTCCTCTCTAACTCTCTTCCTCTCCCTTTTACAATGTATAAATATTAGGTAAATGCAAAACCTATTGCTGTCATGAATTTTCTGTTTTGACAGTCTGTTGGGAATCAAACAACGGTGGTTAGAACAACTTCTAAACCTGCTGTACATTTCTAAAGGATTAATCAAAACATTAACAGGTTAGGTTCAGGTGGGTAGATGTGTTGGTCTGAAACAGCAGAACAAAGTTTGAGTCGCTAAGATAAGGTGACCAGATTTTTTAAAAGGTAAAGTGGGACACCATCCTGGAAGGGGGCCAACCCAGCCCGAAGGTCACGTGGACAAAGGTGGTGGCCCGAGCCCAGTCCCCTCCCTCCCTCCAACTGGGCTCACCATCTCCACTTGCAAGGATACATCTGGTGCGCACACCTTCCAAGCGCACAGGTCTCATTCTGTCATGCTCACAGGAAAAGCAGGACTTTGTGCCAAACTACCCCCCCGGTAAGAGCCCTTTCCACTCGGCTCTGTCCCCCTGCCGTGGACCTTCTCCCTGGCCAAGTTTCCAGGCACAGGTAGGCAGGCTGCTGAAAGCGAAAGCTCCAGCCCCTTCCTTTGTCTCCCACGAGCCTGTCGGTTTCCTGCCCAGGCCAGGCTGGTTTCTCCGCCGCCGCCGCCGTGGACCTCACCTCACAGTGGGACGGTGCTTGCGAAGGTGAAAGTGAGGTGGCCGTGGTCGGGCAGAGCTGCACAGAGCCGCAGCGAGCCAAGGGGAGACTAGCCACTGGCCGTGGCTAGTGATACTTTTGAAGACCCGGGCAGGATGCGGGACAATGTCCTCAAAGGCCAGAGTGTCCTGAGGAAGTCGAGACAGATGGTCATCTTACGCTAAGACCAATCAAGTTTGGTCCAAGTCATAAGCTTTTGTGTGTGTGCCCACTTCTTCAGATATAGGTGATCATAAGAAGAGCCCTGCTGGATCAAACAAGGGGTCCATCCAGTTAAGCATTTTGTCCTATACAGGGGTCAATAGGTTTGGTCACGAACTGGCTCATAAAGCAAAGTTTGTCACAAATGTTGGCCCTCTTGTAGCATGTGAAACAATATTCATGGAAGGCTGCCCAGCATAAACATTTCAGAACTTGCCTTTCAATCTATCCATTTATAAAACCCCAAGGCAACAAGGGTGGTGGAATTCACAGCCTTGGAAACACCAATAGAAGCTCTCCACAGCTGAACAGGCACTGCTGGATGCCAATACCTGAATTCTCATTCTGCTCGATGGGATCAGAATTTTATATATATATTCATCAGCTCAGCTGCACATCCTTTTGTCTCTTGGCTGTTCTCAATTACACAGAAAGGCAGAGACCTTGTTAAAAATGAACTAGGTAAAGGTAAAGGTATCCCCTGTGCAAGCACTGAGTCATGTCTGACCCTTGGGATGACGCCCTCTAGCATTTTCATGGCAGACTCAATACGGGGTGGTTTGCCAGTGCCTTCCCCAGTCATTACCGTTTACCCCCCAGCAAGCTGGGTACTCATTTTACCAACCTCGGAAGGATGGAAGGCTGAGTCGACCTTGAGCCGGCTGCTGGGATTGAACTCCCAACTTCATGGGCAAAGCTTTCAGACAGCTGCCTTAACACTCTGCTCCACAAGAGGCTCCTAAAAATGAACTAGCAGAGCACATTCTCACCTGACTGTGAACACCTCTCCTCTGCTCAGGTTTTGGTGTTAGAGCTCTGCCACCATGTCTTTCTGTTCATGACAAGCAGAAGGGCTTAGCTACTGGGTGTCTTGGCTGAGGATCCACATTTTAAACTCTCTAACCCCTCCTGTGCCCATCTCTAGTGGTCAACCAGTTCTCCTGGAGGTCCAGCAACTAGAGTTAACAGCTGTTTATTTTTTACCAGGAAAGTCGAGTATTTATACTTTCTGTCCTGGAAATCAAGTGAGAAAATGACAAACATATAATGATTCAGTATTTTCTAATTGACCAGTCAAGGGATACAACTGCGCATGAATAGGACAGCCCCCCCTTGCCCAAGGAGAGCACAGTCTTTCTTCAGCTATCCAATTTGGCTTGTCCCATCATTTAGTCCCTGGCCTGCCACTTCTCAATCTAGCAAAGAGTTCCAAGAAATTGCATGTCTGAGTTTTTGAAATGTTGGAATTCCTTTCAAGAGAGAATCCCCACCTTGACTGCTATCATTCAACTGAAACCATTACTGAGCTTTGAACACGTTAAGGTCTTTTGAATACAAATTTGATGGAAGAGCTTAGCTCTCTGGCTGCAGACGGATCATTCAGCGGAGTCAAACAAGGAACAGAATTGGGGGGGGGCATTATTTACAGAACGTAAAAACTTGACTGCTTGGAGAATCAATGCAGTCATAAGATGATGACTCTTGGGAAGTGTTAAGGTCTTTCAGAACTCTGCATCACTTCTCGCCCACTAAAAGCATTATAGAATTAAAATCTGATCCCTCCATTCCTTTGCTTCTGCTGCTTCATTTATATTTGATATTTAAAGCTTAAATTAACAACAAAAACCCTCCATTATCTCCATTTAGGAAAAAGATCTGGATGAAACCCCACTCCCACTTTCACATTCTCCCCTGACTTTGAGTAAAATAGCTTCTCTTCTTCTATTTGTGGCTGCGGTTCTCTGCACAGTTACATGGGAATAAAGCCCAGGAACCCAGTGGGACTGACTCTGAGTAAACATACGTAGGTTCAAATTTAGCAATATCACAGGTTTTGCTAAATCTATCATCCTGGCTTGACCATACCCTAAGCCAACTGCATGTTTACTGCACTATCTAAATGTATGTAAATCTTCGTTTTTTAAAAAATGACTATGTGATACATATTTAGAAATATTTCTCACTGCTGACAAACGGGACAAACTCTAGTTGCTAGTTCACTGGCTCTACTATAACTTTATCCTCTCCATAGTCAAATATGGCGGCGTGAAAGAATCCTGGAACATGTGTAGGGTAGGAACAGAATCACACTTTGGTCCAGCAGGAACTCTGGATTTTGATTGATTGATTGATTGATTGATTGATTGATTGGATTGATTGATTGATTCATTCATTCATTCATTCATTCATTCATTCATTCATTCATTCATTTGATTTCTATACCACCCTTCCATATAGCTCAGGGTAGTTTACATACAACATCACAGGGGGATACAGGGAACAAATCAACATACAACATAGTCAGTTCCAGCAACAACAATCCAACAGTGGTTCTAAACAACACAACTTCAATGATTCCAATGGGTCATAGAAAACAATTCTTGGATTTGATTTGCTTAACTATGGGTCAATGTCACTTTGAACTGTTCTTCCTGTTTTTCTGTATCTCTTGTGCTGTGCTAATGATAGAACTATACATTGTAGCCAACTATCAAATGCCACCAGCATTCTGTTCCCTCCTTGGGAGGGTTGCTAAAAATCCCTGAAGAGCCTTAATCCATGGGAATAGGTGCTTGAAGCTTGTCATGGCAAGAAGGAAGACAACATCTGTTCAAGGAGCAGGACATCTTTTCTCCACGTTGTTGGCAACCCTTCCCCTTGGTCATGAGGCAAAATCATGTTTAGGTTCTCTATGTTTAGGATCTCTATGCAACGAGAGTAGGAACAGACATGGAATGTGGTCTGGAGAACATACGGTGCTGCTTTACTGTCCCTTGGCCCAATGGCTACTTGGATAGGAAACTCCAGGGGGATGCTGTATGACAGGGCTAAGTTCACTGATGAAAATTTAATAATGATTTAGTAAAACAAGTCTGGATTTTAGTTGGATCAGATGCGCCGAAGCATTGCCTTCCACTTCCCGGATGAAAGAAACAAGGAAATGTCCTTAGCTCAACTTTCAACTCCAAAGGAAAGGCCTTGGCATATTAAGTATTCAAGTTAATTTTATGGAACCCATAAAATACCTGAGAACCACCTCATTAGCTGGTTTTGGCCTTCAGATCCTTGGCCTGATGCAGCCTGTTCCTGGTTTTCAGCAAAAACATGCACAGCCCTGATGAATATCCCCACAGATAGCTGCATCTATTTATAACAATATATCCATTTAGTTCCAGCCATTTTGCAATCAGTCCTGTTTGTCTAACTTAGCTCACGATGCTGCAGTGCTTAGTGGTAAAAAAGAAAATACTTGTGACTCTTTTAAGTTGCGACCACCACTACTGGCTGTTTTGTTTGTTATGAGTCTAAGCTTTAAAAAAAAATATTGGCAAGTAGAGTGGTCACAGCCTCGGCCTCTAAGAGACTTTGTGTGACCTTTCTGGGATTTGGAACCACACACAAAAAAAATTACTAAATCATTTTCTGTTTCTGGTAATAGTGGAGCATCCAAATATAGGCCTTTCCAGTCTCCTAGGACTGCTAAATAGTCAAAGCTGGGTTCTGAGATATGACTAAGATATTAAACGCTACTGTGGAAAGCAGAACAGAACTGTAGCTCTATAATATTCTCCTGTTTATTCATTGTCACAGTTGGCAGTCCTATGAAAGTGTACACAGGGGAGTGGAATCTTGGCTACTGACCTCTATCTGGCCTATGTACATTCAAGATGTTGTGAATTGAACCTATATATGTACAGACTCTATATATGTACAGGATCCTCTTGTGGCACAGGGTGGCAAGGCAGCCGACATGCTGTCTGAAGCTCTGACCATGAGGCTGGGAGTTTGATCCCAGCAGCTGGCTCAAGGTTGACTCAGTCTTCCATCCTTCCGAGGTCAGTAAAATGAGTACCCAGCTTGCTGGAAGGTAAACAGTAATGACTGGAGAAGGGAATGGCAAACCACCCTGTATTGAGTCTGCCAAGAAAACACTAGAGGGCATCACCTCAGGGTCAGACATGACTCAATGCTTGCACAGGGGATACCTTTACCTTTACCTTTATGTACAGACTACATGTGCATAGGTTCTCTCTGGACACCTGGAAAGTGGACAATCCATTCATGCATAAGATGTGCTTTAGGTCTGTAACAATTACAAATATGGTGATTTACGGAGTGGTTAGTTTGAAATGTCTGGAAGATATAACTTATATGCACATCTGGCATGTTATTTGCCCACTTTGGGGGAATTGGGTTCTCAAGGTGGCCTGCCCCTTTTTGCCTGCCATTGGATCCAGGCCAGAGAGAGAAATGGTGGGCAGAAAAAATGTTGTGTGATGTCATGTCCAAATGAAAACATATTAACAGCATTTTCAGAGCATTGGTTAATGTACTAATATCATTCTGGATTATTACACAGATGTAATGTCAATATATTGCATGATGTCATGTCCATTTAGAGTTGCTAGCCCCCCCCCCCGGTGGATGTGGGAGGTCCCCTGCTTGGTAGGCCCCACCACAAGTCAGCTGGCTGACAGGAGGACATGCCAGGAAAGGGAGGGGGCACATCAGGTTTGCACCAGCTAGACGTCAAGTTGCCAAACTCCAGGTGAAGATCACCTTCCAGTATGGACCATAAGTTATGTCATCACATTTGCATCACAGTGTCGACACACTTATCATTGGGCAAAAGCTCGGTTATGGAAGCCATTTTTACCATGGAGCTTTTGACTGAATATCAGAGCTTTGGCACATCAGGCCAGCAAGATGATATCATTTCAGTGTGTGCTAGAAGTGATGTGGCCATGTCACCAGTGACATGGCCTGGGCCTCCCTCCTGTACCTGGTCATTCCCCCCCACCCACCCCCTACCAATTACATGCTCCATCCATTCCTTGTTGCAGCATTAAAGCTCTCAACATATAGGATGTAGAGGCCAAGGCCTTCCTTGCTTCCTAGCATGCATGGATTGGTGGCTTGCTGTGATTGACAAGCCAAGGAGCTGGGGGAGAAATAATGCGTGTTTTCCTTTGCAGCCTGGTCAGGAGGCAAAAAGCTGCAATGAGGCAGAGGGAAAACACGGGAGAGGTCTCCCATGAGAAGGGCTGCAAATGCGAGGTTTAGAATCCCACATTTGCAAGCAGGAGGCCACACATATTTTACCCCTCCATGCAGAAATGGTCTAAGAAACACACTGGGCTGGGGCTACATTCTCTCTCTCTCTCTCTCTCTCTCTCTCTCTCTCTCTCTGGATATGTGTGCATGTGTGAGAAAGAGAGATAGAGAGAAAGAGAGAGATGGGGGGGGCAGAGAGAGAAACTCAAGCTACTGTGAATGAAACCTGTTGTATTTGCACAGGCTCTTCATATGCTTATAGTACTCTGGAGTTCTGCTTCTTGATCACTACAGAATGTTAGGAGAATGGGGATGGAGAGGTGGAAGTGGCTTTTATGTATGAAGATCCTTGTCAGTTTATGGACAGACATAATATTACAGGAAACATTAGAGGAGTTATGAACTCCTCAAGAATAGAGACATTGTTCGTAAATGTTTCAGGTTTCCATGCCAAGCCATCTGGCACACACCTGCTCTCCTGCTCATCTCTGTACACCTCCATATATTCTCCTGCAAGTCCGTGTCACACCTCACCACTCACTCAATCACTCCTTCACCCAGTGTTTCTCACAATGATTCAGAGTGCTTCGAGAACGTTCCTAAAAACAGCTCAGAATTTCTACGGGAGTCGAAGTTTCTCCCGAAAAATACTTAGATGCTATGGATGTGAACTTCTGTTTTCAATCCCATTTGGCATTGTTAATTCCCCCTGGCTATGGTATCTGTAGTGAAGTGTGTTTCCCTGTCTGCTGTTACTTCCCTCTGCTTGGATTAGTTATATAGGGATTCTTTCCAATAACAGGGGATCACATATTGAATGGAGCAAGATCACAGTGCAATGAAGCCAAACAGATTTTGTTGGGAAAGTGAGAATGTGGGCAGGTTAAATGAACAAGTAGCATGGGGGGAAAAAGTTTACAAAACAGGAAGCCATTCTTTCCTTCCTAAACAATAAATTCATAGTGCTGTCTTCATTAGGTCTGGCTACTCTTGTAACCGAATGAGCTGCAGGTTTATAATACTGTAGTGCTGACATGTTCCCCTGGCCACCTGCAGAGGATTGGGAGGAAACTTCCCAATTCCAGTTTGGGGAACTCCTGGAGGTTTGGGGTGGAGTCTGGGAAGGACAGAGACCTCCATGAGGGTACAATGCCATAGAATCCATCCTCCAAAGCATCCTTTTCTCTAGAACAGTGCTCCCCAACCCCCGGGCCGGGGCTCGGTGCCAGGACGCAAAGGCCTTGGTGCCGGGCCATGGCTACCTCCCCCCCCCCCCCGAAATGAGAAGCAGAACAGTTTTATCAGTGCCGTGGCGAGCCCAAGGTAACCCAGCTGGCTGCATGTGGGGGAGTGCAGAATCGAACCCGGCATGCCAGATTAGAAGTCTGCACACCTAACCACTACACCAAACTGGCTCTAGGGGAACTGATCACTGTTATCTGGAAATAAATTGCAGTTCCTGGGGATCCCCAGGTCCCATCTGAACACCCACGTAAAAACTCAGTGCAGATGAAACATGAACAAACCAAGAAAAAATATTATATCCTATCATTATGCATGTTAGTTTCCCCCCTGGGGTAATTATGAGTCTAAAGGAACCTTGGAAAAAATGTGTAATCCATCACTTGCAGTCTGAAGTGGCATAGTCCATTTTGTGACCTCATCACTTAGTCGCCCCACCACTTTTCTCCCCCATTCTGTCCTGTCAGGGTTCATTCTGTGGGACTTGGTAGCCTCCCAACACGGCATTGTCCCAGCAAGGTTGAGAATGTTAAAGCCGCTGCATTGAAGCTGTTCTTCTCCCCTGTGGGTTTAGTCCATATTTCTGAAGGTCTGCCTGTAGGAAGGCAGGGCAAATTTGCAAGGACTTTATCGTGTGATAATCTTCCTACCTGGTGATGTCGAAGTCACACGTGGTGGGATTTCATATATTATAGCAGTTCTGAGGAATAAACCCAAGGAAACACAGCTCCCACACACATCTATACAATCTCAAAGACACCAGTGATCTCTTCAACGGGAAGTTCCAAATTCTTTCATTCATTCATTCATTCATTCATTCATTCATAAATGAATATAAAAATGAATATAAAAATTCATTCATAAAAATGAATATAAAAACGAATATAAAAATATATTTATTTATTTATTTATTTATTTATTTATTTATTTATTTATGCGATATGCAGCCAACTTGGGGTTGATTTTTGCAAAAAGGTAAAGAAGGTAATGATCAAGGTAATGATTAGAGAGATATCTGACCAAGCTTCTTTCAGATCCATTTAGATTACAGTGAGTTTCTTAAATTGTCTTGCATGAGTCTAGTCAGGCATAAGAAGAGAAAATGCATTAGTGGAATATAAATAAATATCCCTTTTAAAGTAATTGGAGAACAGTATTTGTTAATCAGTAGAAATCACAGGCATTCTTACTGAGTGCTAAATGCTTAGACGATTAATTCCAAATTCATTCAGTTAAAAAGCCTAATGTGCAAATGGTACAAAATACTGAAATAGTTACATGTTTAATGTATCATTGACACTGTAAATGCACAGTTCAATGTCACAACCTACTCATAAGGAAAGAGAGAATTAATGTCAAAAGAAGTACCCCCAAATATTTGCGCTGCTGAGTTTTAAATGGACATCTTGTTTGAGAGATTTATTACATACCATTTCAGAGAAGGGGAGAACATTTTCATAGCATTTAAAGGAGAAGAAAAAAAAGATGTTCTGTGTATTCAGAAGAACTTTTTCTTGAATTAGGAGAGCTCTTTCCCTTTCAGAGACAGGAATAGGCTCTCTGGATCACCCCTGATGGCAGCTTTTCTGTTTCTGTGACTTTATGCACGTTTCCCCATCTGGTCTGGTAACTGAGGGCCCCATGACTTTACATTTCATTTAGAGAATGTTTCATGTTATTTAAACAGCCTATTTGTGACCTTGGTTCAGTTTTCAGATCCTGGTTATTTTTGCCTGGGTCAATGCAAGGGCTGGGCTATTGAGTACCACGTACTCCATCCCTGTAATCTTTTCCCCCCACAAAGGGGCGAAGCCCTGCTCAACCATCTGAGCTTGAAATATTCAATAATTTCTGAGCCAGGAAGTACATTTCCCTTCCACATATATATTTTTCTGTGTTTCTCATGAACATTTACTAAATATATACACACTCCATTTATTTAACTTGGGTTGAAGCTTGAGACTTTTTTGTGGCTTCCCCAAGTCTTGTAGGAATTTCACAAATAAATCATAGCTCAGCTCCTGGGACAAAGACAGGCAGAACCAGGAGTCTGCTGGAGGGAGCAAGTGACCCTATCAGGACAGGCCATGAGGTTTTTTAAAGTGTTGGGTTTATACAGATCTCACTGGCTGAAGTGCAGGGGATAAAAGCACCTATTTGGTTACTAAAAAGCTGCCGCTATTTCTTTTTCCTGGGACTAAAAATGCATGAATTGAATCGCATATATTTCAGGAAATGGCTGCAATCTTGGTCAAGTCTAGCACAGCGAGGGGGCAGATGTTGTGGTTAGAGCTGTGGGAAGGTGTTGGGTTGTGGAATGACTTTGGCTCCTCAGAGAAGTGGCAGAAGGAGTGCTGATTGAGATATCAGATATCTCGCCATTAAAAACTTGTAAAAACTTGGACGTGCTTCAGCCAGAGGGGAAACAGGCCTCTATTGAGTCCTCTGAAAAACTCTCCTTGCCATGGACACTGCTGCTATCGACCACAAATGTAATGTTCAAAAAACCAAATAAAAAAACATAATATTACTCATTAAAAAATAAATTAAATCCCAAATTTGACTGATATTCTAGACGCCGAGTCACTTGCCTAGCTAAAAATGGCAATATAGACCAGTCCTTACTCTAGACAGTGGTGGATAACTGTGGATAACAGGCATAACTGTGGAGCAATGACATACAATGCTCAGCTCCGTGCACCTGCATTACTCAGGAAGGGCCAAGGCATAGTGCTCTGGATTTACGTAAGCAGCATTTGAAGCACCGAGGAAGACACAGCAGGAATTGTCTGCCCATTGTCCACTGATGCATCCTGGCCTCCACCTACTCTGGCCAAGAACAAGTGGCAGTAGTTTGCACACCCAGCCTGTTCCCCAGGAAAGGATCACTCCTAAAGTATCTCTAGGCAGATATTTATGTGATTTTATGCACGTTTCCCCATCTGGTCTGGTAACTTAGGGCCCCATGACTTTGCATTTCATATAGAAAATGTTTCATGTTATTTAAACAGCCTATTTGTGACTCTGGTTCAGTTTTCAGATCCTGGTTATTTTTACCTGGGTCAATGCAAGGGCAGGGCCATTGAACTTCACTCGTCTCTCCTCTCCCACCAGTTTTTGTGATTTCCTGTGGTTTCATTTTTTGTTTAACATTCTGTGTTGTGCAGTGAGAGGGTAACTTGCAAAATCCCCCTTCTCTACCAATGGAAGTGCCCTTATGCCAGTAGATCAGAATATCTGGATCTAACTTAGAGTGTTTTTCCTCCCATTTGTTTTGTTTCTTGCTATACACTTTAAAAATGGAAGCAAGGGAAGTGCTAAATGCTAAATACTAAGTGGAGGTAGAACTAGAATTATGCTCACACAGAGCCTACAGGTGCACATACTCAAGATGTACAAACTCTAACCTTCAGTTGAGAATTGAGTTATCACTCACACATGTACATCCTATGCCTATGTGCATCTAGACTTAGTGCTAAAATTGTGGTGAATATGCATAGGTTAGGGCAGGTCCACTAGGAATGCCCAAGTCGTCTCTTAATACATAATTGTCTTACACTGTGTGTATAGAGCTATAGAAAAGCAGTATATCTATATGTTTTGTACCAATTATTCATTTTCCTGTTACACACATTTCTCCAGGGTGTCCACTCTGGAAAGCTCAGTCAGTATATGCTGGCAGATGCTGCATTTCCCACATTACCATGACTGTTTCATCCTCAAGGGGAAAGCAAATTTTCATAAGAAAAAGTTACTTCCCAACATGCTTGTTATGGATTTCCAAGTCAGGTAACTGTTCTCAGAGTGTGGTCTGAGGACTCAATGTTGCCTGCCCAACCAAGTCTTCCTTGGTGGTCTCCAGGATATATCTTTTGAGTAAACAGGCCAACAGCAGAAATGTTGCTGCTTCTTTTCTATGCTCTGAAAATGTCTTCCCAATGTAGACTGTTGATCGTATGACAGTCCTCCTTCTGTACTGTGCTCTAATATTGTCTGTTTGTGGAATATGTACAGTATATAACAGGGTTATCTTAAGCTCCATGACACCTTCTTCAATGGATTTGGAAGACTATAACTCTGCTTAGGATGCCATTGTTCAGCTCTTCAAAGGGCAGAAGTTATACCTATGCACAAACATCTTTCCAAGGCAGTGAGATATGTTAAGGTGGACTCTGTAGTGTAAGAATAAATAAACACTGCATTCCCATGTACACACAGAGGTAGAAGTTCACAGTTCAAATGTAACACAACCCACGAAGTATACAGAAAAGACCTTTAGCAACTACATAAAGTATTTCAATCCGTTCAGGGATTAGAGCCATTGACTTTAATGGGGCTGGCTCAGGAGCAGTTCGAGATCTCCTTGAGATGGCTCACAACTATAATAGTAATAAAATCAGCTCCACCACTTTAGAGTTATGCAGACATGGAGTCTGACACTGCTAGAGCATTTCATGCAAAATCCAAAAGGGAGCTGTAACATTGAAGTGTGGCATATCTATTTTCTTTGGACTTGGTAACCGGCTTCCCTTCCCTATTCCTGAAGTTGTGGGTAAATGTTTTACCACAGCTTGATTAAAATTTGGTAGTGCCTTCTGGAACCAGATAAAACTGTTTCGGAAGACAAATCTGACCTACGGCTTGCCAGCTGGCCATCCCTAGGTTTGGTCCATCAAAGTAGGACATGAAAAGTTCATTTTCTGCCCGGCAAAGCAATAACTAACTCTGCTTCCCTTATTGTTCTTATTGCTACAAGGCAATACACTGAGATCGCTCTTTTGTGTGTGTGTGTGTGGAGTGGGATGGATGACAATTTGTTGGCCTGGAAGGTAACCAAATGTTGGTCTCCAGAGTGAACTGAGGTGCACTTTAACTGGAAACTTTCATTACTTACTGATGACTCAAAATGATTTTGCTATTGACAGGGGCTTCATTAAGTCAGCTGCTCGGCCGGTTGAAACCCCTGACCAAAACGGCAAGGAAAAGAAATGAAAGAAATGGGGAGAGGAAAAATTCCATTTCTCCTTAAATTAAGTGGAAACATCTCCAGGAAAATTAAAGGGGGTGGGGGAGCAAAAGAAGAGAAAGGAGAAGGACGAAATAAGAAGTGCCAAAGCCTCTTTCTCTCTTTTGTTTTCAATCTAGCTTCCAACAGACTCCTGGTAAAATCATTACAAAGACCGTTTATTTTTAAAATTGAAAGATTGGGGAGAGTCATAATGAGATATTATGTGTAAAAGTTGCACATAAATTTCTTCCTGTCATATTTTGGGCTCAGTTAACGCATCCCCTTGGCAGGCCAGAGGGAAGCTGATCGCTTTAGTATAGATTGTTTGTGCACTGGTAATATTGCCCAAGGATTGAGCTACTGGGTGGCTGACTTGGCTACATGCTGATTTAGAAATTAGCTGGGCTTTTATTGGCCACACTAAATTGTTCTCAGTAAATATATAAATATAAATTTTTATTGCAAGGAAGGATGATTGGAACAAGGTTCCATTCTTTTTTCATAGGATACAATTTATCCTGACTGTACAATTTTGGTTCTGACTTTTTTATCTAGGTTTTTAGCTTGGAAGAAAAGCTTGTCCATTATGTACATCACCGCCAGAAGTGATCTTTGCTGATGCTTCAGTTATCAAGGGAGATATAGCCCCATGTAACATTTGATGGTGTACTAATGCCCCGTTTGAACTCTTTCTAGTACATAGAAAGAGTCAATGGGTTTGAGCAACTTATTTCTACAATCTCTGATGAAGCAAAAAATATGGTGCAATGTGTAACCCATTCAGCCCATGTATATCTGGTAGCGATGGCAAGTGATTTATGGCTACCCGTGGAGTTTTCAAGTCAAGAGACATTCAGAGGTGGTTTGTCATTGCCTTCCTCCATGACACAGCCCTGATATTGAAGGTCTCCCATCCCAGTACTTTCCAGCACTGAATCTGCTTAGATATCTAATTAGGGTTACCAACTCTGAGTTAGGAAATACATGAGAATTTCAGCATGGAGCTGGGAGTGGGTGGAATTTGGGGTGGGAAATGACCTCAATGGAGCATAATGCTAAGGAGTCCACTCTCCAACACAGCCATTTTCTCCAGGGGAACGTCTCTCTTTAGTCTGGAGATGAGCTATAATTTCAGGGGATTCCCAGGTCTCACTTGGGGACTGGCATCCTTAGATCTAATGAAATCAGGACTATCCAGGTCAGGTATGTATATCTAGTCCTAATAAATGCATGCAGATCAGGTACCGTATTTGTCGGCGTATAAGGCGACTGGGCGTATAAGACGACCCCCCAACATTTCTTCTCAAAGCCGTGAGCCCAGTGGGGGGGGGAGCCGCCGCCCGCCGCCGCTCGCCGCTCGCCGCTCGCCGCTCGCCCAGTGGGGGGGGAGCTACCGCCGCTGCCGCTCGCCGCCGCCGCTCGCCGCCGCCGCTCGCCCAGTGGGGGGGAGCTACCGCCGCCGCTGTTTGCCGCCGCCGCTCGCCCAGTGGGGGGGGAGCTACCGCCGCCGCTCGCCGCCACCGCCGCTCGCCCAGTGGGGAGGGAGCTACCGCCACCGCCGCTCACCGCCGCTCGCCCAGTGGGGGGGGAGCTACCGCCGCCGTTGCTCGCCGCCACCACTCGCCCAGACTGAAGTGCACCCGGCGTATAAGACGGCCCCCCCATTTGGAGGCATGTTTTTTAGAGGAAAAAAGCCGTCTTATACGCCGGCAAATACGGTATATATTATCTAGTCGTACTAAGTATCCCATTATAATCTAGTGAGAAAAATCTGCTCAGGGTCCTCAACTCCAAGGAGATTAAACTGTACTCAACCAGAGCCAGGACTTTTTTTGTCCTTGTCCTCATCCTGATGTAATGTTGTCAGATGAGATCAGAGCACTGAGGGATCTCTGACAGTTCTGCAGGGCTTGCAAGACAGAGCTATTCTGCCAGAGCTATGGTTGAGGCCAGAAGTAACATCAGAAAACTCTGACTTCTTTGTCCAATTCTGCCAGGCTGAAACCTTTACTGGAGCCTCCCTCCCATGTCCAGGAGAGAAAACACTATTTTTTTAATTTTAACATTTCAACATTTAATATCTAACTTGGTAGTGTAATGTCTTAAAGTTTAGATGTTGAATATAGTTTGATTAATTTAAAGTTTATTGTATATGAAATTGTATATGTATTTTATAATTCCGTAATCTGCTCTGAGTTTTCAAAAACAGGAATGAATGAATGAACGAATGAATGAATGAACAAATGAATGAACAAATGAAATTTGCCATCCACATTTCAGCCACCACTCCAGAGTGTACTGTACTCTATTTAACAGTCATTGCAAGAATATACATTATGGACTGTCAAATTTCTGTATCTCTTCAGTATTTCAGATTTTTTTCAAAAAAAAAAATCATCCTCACTTGCATTCACAGATCTTTGTGTCAAGCTGTTGGTAATGAGGTTTTTTTTTTAATTGATGTTTCTATATTTTATATGTATTCATTTTAATTTTGTTTTACATTTATTTTATGATGTGTTTTTATACTGCTCCGTTTTTTTGTTATACATCTTGGTGGTCCTGATTGCCCTCATTTTTGGGATCTGTTTTTAAGTGACTGTGCTCCAAAAGCCCACACTTCTATGTGCAGAGATTTGCCTTTTTGTTCTCCCTGAGGCTGCTGCCCCCACTCTCCCCAATTCACTCAGGCTGCTTCCCCCACCCACACAAACACTCTAGGTTCCCCAATCAAATGGGAAGAAGAAAGGAGTCTGATAATTGGACCAATTCAAGAGCAGAAGGCAGCATCTGAGTCAGGTTGAAGATCTGTTGCAAGATCTCAGTTCGGATCGATTAGAATTTGGCAGGATCGACAGTGGGGGGGGGGGGGAGTGAGTGCAGACTCAGCTCTAGTCCCCCTTGTCTATGTCATGAGAATTCTGCCCGCTTCTATGAGAATAATAAGAACGCAACTCTACAATTTATTTACTTCATTTATACCCTACCTTTTCCCCCAGTGGGGACCCAAACTGGCTTACGTGATTCTGTTCTTCATTTCATTTTTAACTTTACAACAATCCTGTGAAATCAGTTGCCTGAGGGTGTGTCACTGGACCAAGGTCACCTAGCAAGCTTCATGGCACTGCACACTTGGATTCTAGCCTAATCAAAGCACCATATCAGGTCTCTGCTTGCATAACATAGCATTCAAGTATATAGCAATAACATAATGTAACTTGCAGGTGTGTAGCAAAATTCTCACTATGAAATTGTAGTCGAAGATATTCTCCTATATTTTTATACTCACCCTTCTTCCAAACTAAGCAAGGCAGAAAGCAAAAAATGTTATATGTATATATATATATATTTACACACACACACACTTTTCAAAAAGGCAACTAAACCAATGCCTGCTCAGAATAGCAACAACTTTAGGCATTCATGTTCTTAAGAGATTCCATATGTCCTCTTAAATAACTCTGATTTACAGCCTTGGCTGAAAGCTATCAAGAGTGGGGACCTTCCTCATGATCTCTGTGAGGCTGTTGCAAAGAACCAGGGCTGCAGTGGGGGAAAAAACAAGAGTTGGTTCCCTCTAAAGAGGCCTTGGCACAAGAGGATGCAAAGAGGATATGTTGTAATAATTGAAGCTATGGCACAGGTCTTCTCAGCTATGTTGGAAAGGGATGGAAAGGTGAGCACCAGAACATAAAAGTGAACATGGAAACAATTGCGCAGTTACTGCTAAACCTTTAAGAATTGGATTACCATGAGGAAAAATGATAATTGACAGGCTGTTGCATTATGGACTGATGTTAGAGTCCAAAATATCTTAAGGGGCAGTCAAAAGTAGAATGTGTTTCAATAGTCAATAGTCAAACTGGAAAGTTGCAATGGATCAGTATTTCACATACTTTCTCTAAACTCTGCAGCCCACCAGCCAAAGAAATGGTTTCAATGTGCTCTATGTCACGTCTTGGGGATCCTATAGTGGATTATTATAAAATAATTTTTAAAAATAAAATTAGCACACTAATTTTACCAAATACCCATGGAATTCATGGTATCATCATTCCAAAACCTTCTTAAACCTAATCTGAATCTAAACAGAAATATACACGGAAGGGGGAGCATTCAGGTTGCTAAGCAAGTGACAGTACCATCCTGAACAGGTAGATTTCCAGCCTTTATGTGAGGTCTGGAGATCAGCTTGATAACTGATCTCCAGACTGAAGTAATCAATTGTCCAGAAGAAAATGGCTGCTTAGGAGGATGGATTCCATGCCTTTGTACCATGCAGATGTCCTTTCTCTTCCCCAAACCATGTCCTCTCCAGGATCCACTCCAAAATCTCCAGGTATGTCCCAACTCACAGCAGGCAAACTTAACAGGTTTCCTTCCTTCTAACTTCAAATAAGTCAAGAATCTAGTGACTCTATTCCAGAGTGTATTGCTAGGCTCTGTGCAGAAGGAGGTTATTAACTTGCTTACTTGGAGACAGGCCAAAATCTAATCCTCAGATCAAAACATCCTTCATTTTTAGGAAGATTCATGCCTCATTATGACCTTTGCCACTGACACATATCTGTCTCTTGGGCTGAACCTTGTTTGGATTGGAGCTTCCAGGGCAGGTTTGCAGCTAAGAGATTCATATCATTTTTTGTTTTTCAAATTCAATTTCTGAGTGGGCTTAATGACAAATCGCTGTACATTTCCCACTGTCCTTATTGTCATCACCTAGGCAAGCATGGGAATTAGAACTGCACTTTCTCCCTTTCCTACACTTTGGGGTGCCTCAGCACTTATACAAGCCAAAGACACAAAAGAGGAACATTTGCAAATGTTCTCACTGCAAAGTTGCATTGCTAGCACAGCCTGTTTTGATAGAAATTTTCATCAGTTTCAGATATTTTCCCTTTTTTCCCCTCACCCCTTTAACCTTAATTGCATAAAGGAAAAGGGAGTTAAGAGCCTGGATATAAACCAAGAAAGCTAGCTCCTGGAGCATTACTGGTGGTCTTCTCCATCCCCTCCCCCCCCCCCCCCCGACAATCACTGAAATAGATTTGTTGGAAAGCAAGAGAATATTTCTGATTAAGTTTAGCAGAAGATATGGTGAGTCAGGCTACTGGGCTATTAGGTTCAGTATTGCCTATGAGCATAGGCAGAATATAGTGTTGCTAACTGCCCTGATTTCTAAAAAGTCCTCTCCTTTTAGAAGAAGTAGGCTTTTATATCTCAGTTTACCTTAAGGAGTCTCAAAACAGCTTACAATCACATTCCCTTCCTTTCCCCACAATTGTTACCTTGTGAGGTAGTGGAGATTGAGTATGCTTTCATTTATTTTTATTTTATTTATTCATATTTATATACTGCCCTCCCCGAAGGCTCAGGGCGGTTTACATAGAACTGAAACTATACATGGAACCATACATATAATAACTATAACATTCATATTATTAACTAGCAATAATCGGGTAACAGTATAACATAAACAATAGTAATTCAAACAGGTCCAGGAGTCCTAGTGGGTTTCTGGGGGGGCGGCAGGGCCCTGCAGATGTTGATTAATTGTGCCTGGCCTCAGCCAAATGCCTGGTGGAAGAGCTCCCTTCAGATCTATCTAAGCCAAAAATATATGCAAAAATATCCAAATGGTATCATCAAGGATTGAACCTTACTGATATTTTTAGGCATATTTCAGCGTACCAAATGTATCTGGGTTTTCTCAGGAAAACCCTGAAGGGGGGGGGGGGGATTCTGAACATAACAAACAAACAGGATTTGGGAATTTCAGGTACATCTGAAACTGCAGAAACAGCTGAGAAGCTCCTGCTTCTCAGCTGTTTTGTCAGGGACTGCAGAAAACAACCCAATGTTTAGACCAGGCTGTAAGGGAAGCCAGCCCAAGATCCACTGAATTGGTGGGGAATGAAGAGCTTTCTGTTGACAAGGCCCGTGCTGCCTTCTCCTGCTGCCTGGTTCAAACCCGGCACAATAAGAAGGCAGCACAGCCAGGATCACTGTGTCTGTGGGGACTAGATAGCTCCCTGAAGGTGCAATTCGATGCTGCCTTCTCCTGCAGCTTGGTTGTCTTCTCAGCTCCTGCTCTTCTTTCTAGCCTACACAAGTCAGAGCCGTAGTAGTAGTAGTAGTAGTAGTAGTAGTAGTAGTAGTAGTAGTAGTAGTAGTAGTAGTAGTAGTAGTAGTAGTAGTAGTAGTAGTAGTAGTAGTAAAAGTGGGGAGAGGTAGCAAAAGAAGGGTGAAGGGTGTGGATGGTCATGACCCTTCCAGGAGCATGGCAGGGAGGTGTGGCCACTTGACATCACTTCTGGGAGTCCTTGAAGCCTGAAACTTTATTTCAGGGGCTCCTCCATAGTCCAAAGGTTGGAAAAGGCTGGTACGTACCAATGTTATTGCAATGAATTTGACAGAATAATTCTCCCTTAGGGATGCTAGTCCCCATGTGGAACCTGGGGATCTCCCAGAATTACAGGACATCTCCAGACTGAAGAGAGCAGTTCCCCTGGAGAAAATGGCTGCTTTGGAGGGTTGACTCCATCGCATTGTACAACACTGAGGTCCCTCTCTGCTGCAATTCCTGCCCACTACCAACTCCATCCCCAAAGTTTCCATGTATTTCCCAACCCAACGCTGGCATCCCTAGCACCCCCCACCCCATTAGCACTATGGGCCTGATTCAAATTGGGATCACATCTGCCTGCTGCTGCTACCCTTCCCTCCCTTTGAATCTCATTTCCAAAGTAGAGGAAATTAGTAATCAATGGAGCAGCCTTTTTACACATTAGATGCTGTGGACCTCAACACATGATAACCTCCATGCCTTGACTAAATATGCAAAGAGAGAGAGTAGGCTTACACAATCCTCACTTTCTCACATTCAGTTCCTATGTACAGAGGCAGTGTCCAGAGAAGGGTACATTTGATCACACCTTCCTCATGTGGGCAGTGTGCTCAAAAGCCAGCAATCATAAGGAGGTAAAGGAGTCTGTGAGCCCATTGCACATACAGAGGGGTCATGTGTAGAAGGACAGTATCCGGCAAGGAAGGAAACAGGGAAAAGCCTGGCAGCTGGGTAGCAGCAGATGAATAAGAACTTGCTGAGTTATGTCTCATCTGCTCAGGGAAAGGGTTTATGTGTATGTGTATGTGTGGGTGTGTGGGTGCTTATCTGAGCCTTCCTGCTCCTTTGAGCCTCCGTCCTCCTGTTTGCCCCCATCACAGACAGAATGAAGACAACAGAACAATTAGACAGTTAGGATTCTCTCTCTCTCTTCATTTTCGGTACAAAGTTTCTCTTCTTAAAAAGCTTATTATCTATCTATCTATCTATCTATCTATCTATCTATCTATCTATCTATCTATCTATCTATCTATCTATCTATCTATCTATCTATCTATCTATCTATCTATCTATCTATCTATCTATCTATCTATCTATCTATCTATCTATCTATTTATATACCGCCCTCCCCGAGGGCTCAGGGCGGTTTACAGAAAACATGGAGGATACAATTAACACATGGTAACAGGTAACAATAACAGCAGTAATATTATAACAATAATAATTTAACATGATAATAACAATGATACATAAAATAGAAATTGTAAGAGCCTCAGCTCAACTCTTACTGGACCCTGTGGGCAACCGATTAATGTTGGTAGTAGAGGGGGGGGGGAGCTTGAGGGCCAACTGGAAGCGGTGGTTTGGTTGACCTCAACCAAATGCCTGGTGGAGGAGCTCCCTTTTGCAGGCCCTGTGGAACTGTTTAGGTTCTGTCAGGGCCCTGATCTCCTCTGGGAGCTCGTTCCACCAGGTGGGGGCCAGAATGAAGAAAGCTCTGGCCCTGGTTGAGGTCAAGAGGGCTTCCTTGGGGCCAGGGACCACCAGGAGGTTGGATGTAGTAGAGCGCAGGCCTCTCTGCAGGGCATTTGTTTTTGCAGCTTGGTGTTACAGACCTCTTTGTTTAATTAAACTCTTCCAACTATTACTCCCTGCCCATTCTCAGTGTAAGACTTGCAATGCAAATTGACACACTTTTCTAAGCCTCTAAAAGACATAGAAAGACATTCTTTGACATGAAAGGTATAAAACTACACTGTGGATTATTTTGGTGTGGAGGCTCTGGCATGGACAGGATAGCACCCATTTTTTGGAAGTTTGGTCCTCTGTACAGTGGCCGATGTTTTTTTCCAGGCATTCATGGAGAATAACAAAGAAACTGTATTCACTGATCACTTGACAGTGAGTCTTGCAGGGGAGGGGGACAATTCTTTGATCAGGAGATTAGTAGAGATCACTCATCACAGAAGAAACATTCACTTGCCTAACT
Source organism: Paroedura picta (assembly GCF_049243985.1). Classification (NCBI taxonomy): domain Eukaryota; kingdom Metazoa; phylum Chordata; class Lepidosauria; order Squamata; family Gekkonidae; genus Paroedura; species Paroedura picta. The sequence continues at coordinate 121,069,063 of NC_135372.1, forward strand.
TTTAAAAAATCATATCTGATGAAGCTTCAAGGAAGGTGAAGGTAGAGGAAGTCTACATTATTTGTGAAGGTTTGCCCTGTTATTCGATGACACCCCATGTCACTACTTTAGAGAAATGCATTGCCCTTCCCCCACTTGAGTGCATGGATAATATTGTCATTGTAAATCATCCATTTCTCTACCTCCCTCCTTGCCTGAGCCCATGATGAATGGTACCTAAGGGAACACAGAGAGCCGTTCCACTCTAGCCGAGTTCCAAAAACTGGAACGAAAGGCAATGTTCTGATTTGCTTTCCCTTTTATTATTAGCAGAGAGCAGCACTAAATGGGGCATGGAATATACATATGTTCCCAATCATGGCCCACACAATGCAAATGTTTTCTTTTGGGGACAATCTAAAGAAAGCTCACAAGGATTTTGGCTTTTCTAAATATCTGTGTAATGGAATAATAACAAACAGCATCGCACAAATGTTAACTCTGCAACCCTGCGCCACACTTTAGAAATTGTTTAGAGATCAAGGAGATTTCTCCTAAAAAACAACCACCACCCATGTGCAACCTTTCACCCGGGGCCATATGAAGAGAAAAGTCCTACAATAAAGCCCTGCAGGCAGGAAACATCTCGCCAATTGTGTGATATGGATTGGGTGGTTTCTTTGGGGTGAGTGGCTGAAAAATTGTGTGAAGCCAGTAAACTGTTAGAAACAATCATCTGGCAACATTTGATGAAGGAAAATAGGTACATTTATGAGATCAACGGGTCGGCAGTATTGACAGGTTAGCAATCTCAAGGTGAGATCTTGATCTCACTTGAAACTACATCTGATCTCCACATTACAGAGATCGGTTCACCTCAAGGGAATGGCATTTTTGGAAGACAGACTATAGTAGGGTTGTCAGCTGAAAGGAGGAAAAAATGCCCCACCCCTTTAATTGATGCATAATATGATGTCAATTTACCTCCATGTCATGAAAAGCTTCACCTGCCCACTTACATACATTAAGGTAAAGGTAAAGGTAAAGGTATCCCCTGTGCAAGCACCGAGTCATGTCTGACCCTTGGGGTGACGCCCTCTAGCGTTTTCATGGCAGACTCAATACGGGGTGGTTTGCCAGTGCCTTCCCCAGTCATTACCGTTTACCCCCCAGCAAGCTGGGTACTCATTTTACCGACCTCGGAAGGATGGAAGGCTGAGTCAACCTTGAGCCGGCTGCTGGGATTGAACTCCCAACCTCATGGGCAAAGCTTTCAGGCGGCTGCCTTACCACTCTGCGCCACAAGAGGCTCTCTACATACATTAAGCATGTATAAAAGGGGACTGGACATATACTAAGGTGACCAGATATCCCACCTTTGGCAGGACAGTCCCACCTTTGGGGGCATTTTCCCCATGTCCTGCGGCATTTTCAAGATGTCCCACGATGTTCTCCATTTAAAAAACGTAAAAATAATTTTTTAAAATTTTTTCTTCTGTGCAGGCAGCCCAGCAGACAGGCTGGGTTCAGGAGGCCCCCACGGAGGCCAGGGCTCCAGGGCGGGTCTTGTGTGGTGCTGCCATTCCCGCCAGCTGGCAGCGGCTGTGGGGCCCTGGAGGGCAGCGGCAATGCCTTGAGCAGTGTAAGCCCTGCCCTGGAGCCCGAGCGCCTCTTGATCTCGGCCCGCTCTGCTGTGCTCTTGCTATGCCGCCACTGCCGCTTTTTCTGACTTCCTTCTCTTGTGGTGGGAGAGCCAGTCATTACCATTTACCCCCCAGCAAGCTGGGTACTCATTTTACCGACCTTGGAAGGATGGAAGGCTGAGTCAACCTTGAGCCGGCTGCTGGGATTGAACTCACCACCTCCTTAGGCAGCCTATCCCACTGCTGAACTACTCTGACTGTGAAATTTTTTTTCCTGATATCTAGCCTGTATCATTGTACTTGTTTAACAGTTTCTTAATAACTTTGATACATGTTATTTTGGGGTAGACTACATTTATGGTTTTAAAATCACTTCCCCAATACCTTTAGATGCTTGTCAGGGATCCTTTAGTGAAAATATCCATACTAGGTATATGCTGCTCAAAAGACAGTTTGTCCCGAGTAGCAGAGTGCTTTGCCAGAGGGTAGTAAAAAAGTTAAAGTTGAAAGAGGCCTTGGTTCTGGCAAATCTTCAGAACTTGTAGATGATATCAGCAGACCACAAGCCACTTAGTGGATGCTTCTCTACCTCCAGCCCTCTGGAACACTTGTTCCATATTTAGAGGAGCTAGGGAAAGCTTCACTGGCACTTCACCTCGTGTAGGGTGATAGTGGAGCTCTCATCCTTGCTGCCTCTGTCCAGAAATTCACATTTTGTCTCTTCTGTCAGTCACTGAACCAGGGCATTGAAAATTCAACACACTGCATTCCCTTGTTCCATTGTATACATTTTCAGTGCTATTTACATTTTAGTACTACACATATGTGTGTAGGTAGGTATGTGTATGTATGTGTATACACACACACATATACATACATATCTATTGCTAGTTTGGAGCTTGGTGGTTTTTGGTCTTCATGGTCAGGAGTCTAATCTGGACCCAAAAGTGCTATCCAAGGGGTTACTCTTTGATTGCCCCTCCAAATCTGATGGTTAGTGACTGCTCTTTCTATGTGAACTTCTAAACCCTTTACCTAAAATCAGAATCACTTACAAAACTTGCTTTGGGTGCTTGATTCACCAAATATTTCAGAGGACAGAAAGATCACGAAATGGGCTTCAGAGCTTACCTTTTATCCTCATTGATCTGTTAAGTTAGGTAGGGGAAGAAGATACTTATCAGCAGGTTGTGTGGCTTGGTATAGGTGGGGAACGATTTACATGTAGGTGGGGAACGATTAGATCTGAAGAGCTTCAACCTGGCTGAACTTGATCAAGGTAGCAACATTAGCTAGGGCCTCTTTTTATAAGAAGGGCCATGCTTCATAAGTATTGCTTGGATTATGCTGGTCACAGAAATATGAAAGGGAGTAAGGTATTTGCTTGGGTTTCATTGCAATTGGGCCTTGAAGCCGTGTGTTATGTTATGGAACATCTGCTATTTTGGGCACTCACACTTCAGGTTTTAAACCATATCCTGCCCAGTACTGCTGAAGTAAACCAGGTGTAAGTGGTTTTGATGAGTGAGCCAAAACCACATCTTACTGAGAGAAACTGTCTTGAACATGAAGGGTCTCTTCTCAGGAGCTAGAGTCCGAGTCCCCCTCCCCCACCCAGGTTGTTGCTGAAAATGTTTGCAGAGGCTGGCAGCCCAGAAGGGTTGAATTCAGAATCTTGAAAGCTCTGTCTTTCACAAAATAAACCATCAAAGACAGGTTGGAACCATACGCATAAGAATCCTTTCTATTCTCAATCATAACAGCTCCTCCATTACTATTTCATGTTTAATTGATGATTTTTGAACAAATAAACTCCTGCTTTGGAGTTCTGGTGATGGATGGTTTCAAGGTCCATGTTCTTAAAAATATTATCATAATATTTTATGTTGCCATTCCCGTTCCTAGAATTTCACTTTGGCTATCAACAAAATTCTCTTTCATTGACCTGGACAATCCAGCCCTATGCATGTTTACGTATGTCCTGCTAAATTCATAAGAACGTACATCCATGAGTACAAGGGCAATTTTATTGAGTAAGGGTATCATATTGCTGGATTTGTCAATTTCTTGATAGGCAAATTATTTTCTGGCTATTGATTATTGTTTTATTTTTCAACATTTATACGACGTATCTTTGTCATTAATATATATTATATTAAAATGTGCTGATGAGAAACTTTAGGAATAAAAATACAGATTTGTGACTTCATTTCAAAGAAGGAGAAAATGATACTCATCCAGTGCAGCTAAATGCCTCTCAACAACCGCTCTGTCCATGTCAACCTGAATACTCATTTATTCAATTTTCAGGTCACCACCTCTTGAAAAGATGCTTAGATGACTACAGAAACTGAGAGGAGCCAAACCAGTTCTTAGATAGATTTTTTAGAGGTGGCCTTCCAAGCATGGAGCCCAGACTTTGAATGTATTCTAGGCCTCAAACATAGGCCTGGTGAAAAACTACCCTTCATCAGTAATAAAGCACTGTTTCATATCCATTTTTAAAAAAAATGTAATCCTACCTTAGCCCAAACCAGTCCCTAGCTACAGTGCCGGTTCTCCTGGAGTTCTCTGGATACACTTCTGATGGTCCCCAAGTTGTTGCTTGAGTGACAGCAATTTACTTGCTGTCATGAGCCCAACGGATCCATAGTTTGACCTATTTCTGTGATTTTGTATTTTTTTTTCCTTTCAGCTTATGTCCCAGTTGATCCTCCTCCTTTTCTACTCATTCCTTCTTGTTACACTTGTGGACTGTTTCTTCACCTACACATGCTGGATTCTCCCTGACAGATTCCCACCTTTCTCTTCTGACATACCATTGACCTCAGCTCATCCTTGACCTCCTTTTTGCCTCTTCCCTCTGCTGCAAACCTCTCCGAAGCTACACAGTGATCAGTGCAGATCATGCTTCTGTCTTATTCCCCAGATGCCATTCTTTATCATGAACAGCTCCAGGGAATGGAAAGGAGCCACTTATTGCTCAACCAATAACCAACAAGGTACTCTCCTGTCTAGCACTCCTTATCCACCAGAATGGCTGAGCCCACTTAGCTGACATGTCATACTTCAGCATGAAACTGGAGGATGGGGAAAAAAGTGTCTAGCAATGATGATCTTCGGCTGTATTAAATTACAGTTATTTACATGGGATTTTCTCATCTGCATTCACAACCAGGCTGGTGCTATGCTAATATTACACATGCCATTGTGCTTGGGATTAATAAATGCATCCGAGCACTTCAACAACAGTCTCAAAATCTGAAGTGTTAAGAAATATTTTTCTCCGTGCATCTTGCAAAGCCAACAGCCCTTACCCTTGCCAATATAACTGCAATAAAGAGCTCTTTGTGATAAATTCCACATTTATTCACACAGTAAATAGCCCCCCTTATTGCCACCCCCACCCCCCAGTACTACAAAGCAAATGAGATTATTGCTTAAATTGTCCCATAGCCACCAGCTCCTGTCCTCTGGCTTGTTTTGTTTGCAGCTTTTGTATTGTGGTTTATAGAGAGGCAGGGAGGAACTGTTTAAGATTAGCTCCCCTCATAAATCACACTAACAATGATGAGAACATTTCTGCAGGGTGACATATCTGTGGCTTTTTATGCTTGTAATGATGATGATCCATTTGCTAGCTAATTTATTTCCTTTTGCTTTCATTCTGTAAAACTTGGAAAATTGCAGCCAGGCAAAAAGTTGTGAGAGAATGAAGCTGGAGAGACTGTTCCAAAAACACACACCTACACACTGAGACCCCCTAATGGCAAATATTCCAGAGGATTTCCAAGGGCTAGTTAGAAGATCTTCCATGACTAGTTACTACTCAACCTTGGCCCTCCTTTCTGATTAATTGCTTGGAATCAGATACAGAAGTGAAAGTAACTTAAAATCCTTACTAATACTGGTTGGCAACTCAAAACAGAGGGTTTGGTGCTTCCACTTCAGCCACTTTCTTATGAGCACTCTTTAGAATCATAGAATTGGAAGGTATCTCCAGCTCACCTAGTCCAATCCCCTGAAGAATTCACAACTACCTGCCCACCCACAGTGACCCCAATTCACAACAACCCCCCCCCCAAAAAAAAAGAAAACATAATCCCTGGCCAGTCTGACCTGGAGGAAATTCAACTCCTGACCGCAAAGTGGCGATAGGCATTTCCCTGGGCATGCAAGAACGGGCCACAAGAGCCAAGCTCAGACACAATCACTTCTACAATCTGCCTAAATTCACAGAATCAGAATTTCTGTGAGGTTGACAATTGAGCCTCTGTTTAAAAAGTTCCAAGGAAGGAGAACCCACCACCTCCCGAGGAAGACTGTTCCACTGAGGAAGTGCCTCTGTCAGGAACTTATCTGGATGTTTAGCCAAAAATTCTTTTGAATTAATTTCTTCCCTTAGGTTCTGGTTTTAACCTTTGGGGCAACAGAAAATGACTTCGCTCCATGCTTTAATAACTTACTTTCACTCTGTCAGAGGGTGGAATCAGGTCTGGGGTTCAGAGGGGTGCCCACATATTTCTTAGCAATGCACTCCTTAATGTCAACAACACACACAGTTTTGTTTTGTCATGTGATCTCCTGTTTCATGGCTCAACATGCTTCCCATATGGTACCCATTTTCAAAGTAACACACACAAGTGTATTTGAGATGGCCATGTCACAGAAACTAGCAAAATAACTCTTCTTTTAAATAGTGTCTTTGTGTTGATTTCCATCTGTTGGTATTTTTAAATGGGACCAATGTGCATAGCATGTTTAACATGGCACCACAGATAGAATCAAACTATTCCAGGTGATGGAAAAGCATTGCCATTTCTGCCAAGTTCTGCTTTGCATTCTATACTGTCCTTAAGGGTCAGTTTATGTAGCCCTGGATCAAATTTTGGAGGTTCAGCGGGCTGCAGAAGGAGGAGTGAATGAGAAAGTCCTGGTCCATGTTGTCCATGAGTGGTTGGAAAAATGCTGGTCATGGCAACATAATAAGTACCACCTTTTTGTTACTGAACAAAATCACTGAACACATCACTGAACATTCATTCTGATAAGAGACACATCAATAGCAAATGGACATGCATGTTCCTTGCAACTCTCCTGTTCACCCAGTATACCAGATGGCAGGAAGTGGTTCTACACAGAAATTTTATAGCAGTTGAAGCTTTATTCTTGCTTCAATAACTGATTCAGACTTAAGAAGAAAGAAATTTTATTGCGGTTTGCACCAGACATACAACAAAGGAAATTATACAATGCATCCCAGATAAAACATGATGTTAAAATACAAAAATATATGTAAAAGGTAAAGGTAAAGGTAAAGGTAAAGGTATCCCCTGTGCAAGCACCGGGTCATGTCTGACCCTTGGGGTGACGCCCTCCAGCGTTTTCATGGCAGACTCAATAAGGGGTGGTTTGCCAGTGCCTTCCCCAGTCATTACCGTTTTACCCCCCAGCAAGCTGGGTACTCAGAAGGATGGAAGGCTGAGTCAACCTTGAGCCGGCTGCTGGGATTGAACTCCCAGCCTCATGGGCAAAGCTTTCAGACAGCTGCCTTACCACTCTGCGCCACAAGAGGCTCCTCAAAAAAATATATGTATATATTATTAAAAATAACTTTAAAACTTGGTGGTAAAATGTATAGTGGATTTTTAAAACTTCACAATCAAGACTTCACAATCAAGATCCAAACAATATTAAATATGTTTGAGCACCATCAGACTATTTGCAGCTCTTGTCAAATGTTCACCTAGTAACAAACCTGGGTATTCTGCCATGTAATGTATGAAACAACTTCAAGTTGATTGCAAAAGCTAACTTGAGAAGGGGGGGGGGGGAGAGAATTCTTTGAAATATATGCTTTGCCTTAAGGGCAAATCATTGGCTTGTAATTTCTATGTTGTACATGAGAGCCAGCAGCAGCTTCTAATCTGGTGAGCCGGGTTTGATTCCCCACTCCTCCACATGCAGCCAGCTGGGTGACCTTGGGCTTACCACAGCACTGATGCTGTTCTGACCAACCAGAAAAATTGGGGCTCTCACAGCCTCACCTACCTCACAGGGTGTCTGTCATGGGGAGAGGAAAGGGAAGGCGATTGTAAGCCACTTTGAGACTCCTTCTGGTAGAGAAAAGCGGCATATAAAAATGATTCTTCATCATCTTCTTCTTCTAATAGGTCTTGTTCATATATTACAAGTGTGGTAACCACCATGGTTAAATTATTATGAGACAAAACATTGGGAGGAGAGACTTAATAAATTATAGGGAAATCATGCATTCCAATCAGTAGCTTTTCTGAAAACAGTATAGTGCATCCTGCCCCTGTCCTACATGTCTACTGAGCAAAGTTTGAAGCATTCCTCCCACCAAAGGAGCCTTCCTTCAATTTTGCTGGCTCTTCTTTCAATGGCAGCCTTGTAAGTTGGAGGAAAGCTCCTTGGGGTAAGGTTGGATCCATAATAGTAGCTTGAGGAGCTATTACAAAGGATAACAGCTGGGATCTCCCCCATCCTCCTTGAAATCCAAACCTGCTGGAGAGCAGGCCATATGGGAACATGTGTGTGAAGTAGCATCACAACAATCACAGCTGAATAACCACAGCACAACTTACATCAATTTGGACCTTAAAAAGTGCTTCCCCTTTTTACAATGGGATATATTTGTTATAGAAATAATATTACTAATTTATAGACAAGCTTGACAAATTTATATTGAGATTTTTAGGAGACTTTCACGTCACGGTTCTGTAAAGTACTTATGATTTGGTGGTATTTTCCAGTTTTCTACATATGAAATGCATACAACATGCTCTCTTTTTACTTGAAATGTGCAAATGGAACATTCCAAAGTAATTTCACAGCATAAGGCTTTAGGATACATTAATAAAAGTGAGAGTCCAAGAGGGACTCTTCCCCCTCGTTAACATAGTAGCAGATAAATGGCATTTTTTATTTCCTCTTTGCCAGCTCTCCAACATTAGCAAAGTATTTCAGTGATAATTATTGATTTTTTTTGTATTTATAGAAAGCCAGCACCTAGTGTAATTCAGTATTCAGGAGGTGCCAATTTTCTATGAATACCTGAAAACGACTTGGTTGGTGTCCATTTCTGTAATTGCTTTCACATTCCCTTGGATGTGAATTATTTTCTTCCAAGTTTGCTTGAAAATAGAATAGCTTTAAAGTGGCAGACTCTGCATTTCATACAAGAAAGGGACATAAGGAAAACTTAGTCATCAGGAAAATTTGAGGCCAATAGCACCTTTAAGCCAGTTTGGAGAGCCAGTTTGGTATAGTGGTTAGGAGTGCGGACTTCTAATCTGGCATGCCGGGTTCGATTCTGCACTCCCTCACATGCAGCCAGCTGGGTGACCTTGGGCTCATCACGGCACTGATAAAACTGTTCTGACTGCTCTCTCAGCCTCATCCACCTCACAGGGTGTCTGTTGTGGGGAGAGGAAAGGGAAGGCGAATGTAAGCCACTTTGAGACTCCTTCGGGTAGAAAAAAGCAGCATATAAGAACCAACTCTTCTTCTTCTTCTTCTTCAACCAACAAAGATTTATTCAAGGTGTGAGCGTTTATGTGCATGCATTTTGGTTTAAAACGAGCGATTGGACTCGAATTTTGTTGTGCTACTTCAGACCAATATGACTACTCACTTGAATCTATCAGTGATCAGGATCATCTTTTATGGCAGCAGCAATGGGTTCATCCCCCTAGTACATCACGAAAAACCCAGCACTGCATGGGTGGAGCCAAACCCAGGGGTCTTTCCATACAATATCACCTGTTCAGGATCAGGGGTAGTGATTGGTGAGACTGGCCCTTGTCATTGTCTCTACACATGGATTAATGCCATAACATTACAGTTTGTTTAATTCCTTTAGACACCAACTTCCTCCCCGGTGAGGAACAAACATGGTTTATATCATTGACTCGCAGGAGGGCATTTTGGGCTGGAATAAGACACGACATGCCAATGTTGGGATGAACAAGGCCACAGCTTTTATTACCTCCCCATGGGAGGGTTGGCGCAGCATGGGAGAGGGAGCCTGACCTAGCAGTCAGCAGACTGCACCACAACGCGCAGAGTCCAGAGGCGCCCTGGGGACCCGCACCATTCCCTGTCGGGAGAGCAGATCCCCTTGCCTACTGAAGTCCGCCCTATGGGAAGCGATCTATACGGGGGAGCCAATGGGCGTCCACCTCATTTGGCTGTCCCCAGGCCGCCTGGCAAAACGAGTCCCTGGCCTCCCAGCTGGGTAAGCCGCGCTCGTTTACATGCCAACTGTTACCGAGGTCCCGAACTCCAGGAAGTCCGATCGCACACCGGACTCCCTGCCAACAGGCTCCATCCCATGCAAACCCGCAACTGTGACGAAACATTAACAGAGAACATCCACCTTAAACATTGACATAGGGTGGGAGGGAGGGAAGCTGCTCCGCGGCGTCCTGGAGAAGAGGCTGGGACCTGCACACGTGGCGCTTTTATACCCGCCTCTGTCCCGCCTTTCCTTCTTTACGCAAGCACGCAGCCTGCAAGGGCTGCTGGGGCAGTCGCGTCCGCCTCCAGCCAGCCCTCCGCAGCGTCAATCAGCGTCTGCGGTGAGTCTTTGCCGCACATTCTGTTCTCTTCCATTCTATCCTCACAACAATATTTTAGGTTGGACTTAGTGTGTGTGACTAGCACAAGGTCATCAGAAAGCTTCCATGGCAGAGCAGCGATCCCAATCTGAGTCTCCCAGATCCTCATCTGATACTCTAGCCACTGCACTACACTGGCTCAAAGTAAACAGCTTCCATGCTGTTTTTGTAAACCTTTGAAGGATTCTTTGTTTGTAGGGTCTTACTGGTGTAAGAAGTAAAGTTTGTTATGAATTTTGGCTGGTTTGTGAAAGTGCTTATGAAAGAGCGACTGGTATGAACATTCAACAAACTTTGGTGGTTTGTGAATGGATACATTTCCAGCCAGACTGTCTCTGCTCAATTAAACTGTTTACAAAAGTCCAAAGCAATGGGTGTGTATGTGTGGAATTCTCCAGCCTTTGAATCACCAATAGGAGCCCTTCAAAGCTTAGCATCCACTGCTGTTTTATAGGAACTGGATTTTATATATCAGCTCAGCTGTCTGTTCTTTATTGGCTGTTGGCAATTAGACAAAGAGGCAGAGAACCTGATAAAAACACACTACATTTATTTATTTCTGATTGTAAATACCAGTCCCCTGCTGGCTTTTGGATATTAGGAGGACTCTGGGATCTGAGTTCCCTGCTTCTCTGCTGATAATTAGTGCCTTTGGCTGGGGACTCACATTTTAGACCCTTCTAACCATTAACTTTTCTCCCTTGCTGGGATCTGAGGGTTTGGAGAACTCAGGATTCTGAGCAACCCTGTATCTCTGCTCAAGTCAAGTGTCTTGGCTAAGAACCCATAATTTTATACCCTTCTGATGGTGAACTCCACTCCCCTGCTGGGGTTTGAATGTTAAGTGCACTGGGGACCACACAAGTGAAGTTGGGTCAGATGAGAGCCTTGCATGACCAGTACTTAAGAGATCTGCATCAGCAGACTCAGAGTACTTGGCAATATACTCCCTCATGATCACCTCTGCTGAATCTTCCACCATTGCATGCCTACCAGTTGACTACTCAAAACTAGTAAAGGGGCTTTCTCAGACCTTTGAGACAGAAGTGCTGGCCTATGGCTCCTCCTCCCCAACCTCTTCCACCCACTGTTCCCTCTGGCCACATCCACACTTCTTTTGCAGTGCTCATGTTTCTACAGCAAGAACTATGCATTCAGCAGAGCAACATTGCCTTTTATTCAGGATAAGCCAGGTTGTACCCTATTTATTTCAGAGACAATGCAACCTGTTGGTGATGCCCACCTGAAATCTCTTGTGCATGGGTTTGTGCATGGGCAAGAGAAAGCATGAAGCAGCAGCATTGTCCTGTTGAGTTTGGAGCCAGAGTGGGATTACCAAATCATTGGCGACTTCATAAGGAACCCCCTTGAAAGGCATAGGGAGATTAATAAGATTTATACTTTAACGCAAGTCTTGCTTCTTCATTTTGGGTTACGGAATGAAACCAACCACCAGATCTGCACAGGCAAAACAGGCATGCCATTTTTCCAAACTAAAGCCTCGCCTGGGCTGCCAATTTCCAGCATTCTCAGTATTCAATATCAACTCCAGGTCCTTCACTTTCTGATTCTCTCTCTAAAAGCTGGCAGCCTCTGTCAATAAGCCATAAGTGCCAAGCTAAGAAGAACTGCTGTCATCAGACAAAAAGGCCTCCAAGTCCACTTCCCTAACAGCCCATTTTAATAACAAGAGCAATAACGGGATTTATTATGCATGCGCTCGCCGCAATCATTTCTGAAGAGAAAATTAGTTTGAAGCCTTGGGCGACAGTTGAACTCTCCAAAGCGCTTAAAATAAAATAAGGAAGGGGAGGGAAATATATACATATAATGCATAAAAAGAGAAAAAAATAACAATAACTACCTAGCAAGAGTGCAATGTGAATATTTATGGGGGCAAGTGGGCTGGTAAACTTTATCTGTGACTTGCGAAGCTCCTTTTTATAGGAAGGGTGGAGGAGAAGGCTTTGTCATTCCCAACGTTGGTGGGTTTACTCATGTTAAGAGGCTTCATGCCCTTTGATGCTGCAGACACCAAGGCAAGGATCATTGCACTGCATAAATTGAGTAGCAAGCAAGCCCTGGTGCTCCAGTAGGGTGACATGAAGATTTACAGTCCAGGCCAGATTGCAATAAATTCTAGGCACCTCCACACCACGGCGTAAATCTCAGATGTGTTGATAGGGAGTTAAGAATGAAGGCAAGTCTCTGTGCTGCAGGCAAAGAGCACTAGATTAACCCTTATGCTGGGCTGCCCTCTCTCAGTAGGGACCAACGTGTGCCTGCAGAAGGCCCCCGAAATGCATGACTCAGCCCTGAGAACCAGATGTACAGAAATCAATGGCAGTTATAACTGTTGGTAGCTTTTCCACAAGTGGGCTTCCCGCCCTCTGCTTAAATCCAGAGAATGGATCTAAATGATTTTCTCCGTGTGCTTTTTTCTAGCTGTTCCACCTTGGATATTAATTTCAGCAGATGAAAACCTACTTCATGCTCCTTGACTACTGAGATATGTACCTGATGGTAACAAGAAGCACTTTTTCTACATTTGATTTGATTTGATTTGATTTGATTTGATTTGATTTGATTTGATTTGATTTGATTTGATTTGATACTCGCCTCTCCCTGGAGACTCGAGGTGAGTTACAGCACATAAAAACTCCAATAAAACCATACAGTAAAATCCATAAAAACAAGAATATACAAAATGCTAAACACAATAAAACAGTAAAACAGATGCAGCAAAAAAATCCACTCTTATCTATACTACCCCAAGACAACCTGTTCTAGACGGGGGATGGGTCCTGATTGCACTTCACTACTGCTGCTATAAGGGGAGCCAGATCTTCCTTGCGGCCCAGCCTCATCCAACTACATGGGGTGGAAGAGCTCTGCTGGAAGCTCCCGCAAGGGAGCACCCTCCCTGTGGGATCTCAAGCAACAGCAGTACAGATACATATCCTGGATGCTTTAGGCGGGTTCTGCATTGAACAGGAGTTGGACTAGGTGGCCTGTATAGTCCCTTCCAGCTCTATGATTCTGCCTTAGTTAGTCAATTCTCTGGTTCTTGTAAGCAACTAGTGAAATTGAATTAATACGAAATAACTAATGGTACCTTGCTCTTCAGCAGTTCCTTCACATTGTATTCTGCAATTTGTACTATTTGGAAGTCTGTTTCTTTTCTTCTGCATTTCCACTATGTACAATCTTCACATTCCTCTCCAGTAGTAGATCAATGAAACAACTCCAAAAATTCTCCTCAGCCAACTTTCACCCCATATTTTAAGAGTCCAAATTACCTGGTCTTCTTTTCAGAGTTGTAACAATGCTCTGGTAAGTCTCCATTGTTTTGTGTTTGTTTTTGTGTATGTTTGAATTTCTCAGTTTAAAACATGGCACTTTTAATGTGAAGTTACTTCCATATTTCAATTCCATCCACTTGTTTTCCTTTTTTCCAATTGCTATTTTACCAATATATATATATACCAAAATATATATATATATATTTACCAGTGCACATGAGTATGTGGCCTTCCCCAAGAGTCCAACTAGATAAGATACCAGAAGTCTGTGAATGGATATCCCTTCTACTTGAGGGAAAGTTTATACATTTGTATTTGATATTTAACACCTCAAATTTAGTAGTTGATATTCAACACTCCATGGTGTCTGCCATGTATAAATTAGTGGTACTGAATATCTTGCTGAGCAGTTTATATAGTTAACAGAGAAGACAGTGGGCTTGTGTTTCCTGTCTGGATATAGCCAAAATAAATGTTCTAACTTCATTCTTGTCAAATTAAATCATTTATTTACGGTCATTTAGACCAAAATTTTAGAAGCACTACTATACAATAGCAGTTTGTAAAATGGAAGGTAATACATTAAAAGGTTAAAAATGCATCAACAATAAAACTTAAAACTTTCTACCATAACTTCATTCTAATTAGGGCACGAATTTGGTCCCATGACAGATAGACTCTTCACTCTCCACTAAGGAGTTGTTGTTTCACACAGCGCCTTCTCTGCAGTAGCTCAAGAGATGTGTGTTCTTACAGTCTGGTGAAATGCATTCATTACCAAAGAAATAAAACAAAAACAAAGAAACATGTTTGCTTTATTCATTATATATATGTGTGTGTGTGTGTGTGTGTGTGTGTGTGTGTGTGTGTGTGTAGTATGTAAGTATTATGTATGTATGTGTATGTGTGTATATATATATATACACATATATAAGGAGCTAAGAGCTCCTTAACAGGCTCAGCTTAGTAGGCCCAGCCTAGCAGCCCGGGAGGCCCTCGTATGCAGGCCCAGCCTAGCAGCCCGGGAGGCCCTCATTAGCAGACCCTGCTTAGCAGGCCAAGAGGCCCTCGTTAGCAGGCCCTCCACCATGACCCTTTGCCCAGGACACTCTCCCCATACCTGCTGCTGGCTCCAGGCACTGAGGTGCGTCTGAAAGCAAAGAGGCTAGAGTCCAGGGACAGAGGGCAGGAGCTGCAGGGGCAGGGCCAATCAGGGTGCAGCCAGCTTTTCTGGGCCTGCATACGAGCTTTGCTGGCTGCACCCTGATTGGCCCTATTCCAACTTGGACATTCCACCCTCCCCCCCCCCCCCAGGCTGTTTCACAAATATACAGAGGAACCATGGATAAGGATATATAATCTATTTAAAAGAAAGAAATCTAGTGATATTTTATCAGCAGCCCAATTTGGCTTGAGTTGCTGCCTGCTAGTTGTCTCCAAATCTGGAATGGATCCACCCTGGCTCCAAACTTGGCCCTCATTACTGCTGGCTCCATTTATCTTAGCTAGCACATTAAATCCTGCCAAGAAATGCTAAGTCTCACACTTCTCCTTAAATATGTGGCTCCACCAGCTAAGGCTTTGGTTGATACAACTCCTTCCTGATCCCAAAAATCCTGAGCAAGAGCAGCAATTGGCCCTACGGGAGGGGAGATTCCACCAATAGGATTATTTGGAACCTTCAGTATGTTGTCAGAAGTATGAATCACATTTGATGTATAATACAGTATGGAGTAGGGGGAGGGGCTGTTTGATGAGACAGCTGAACACAGTCTCCTTCAAAATACCTTCTCTGTCCCCAAGCAAACAGCTAGTCCCATATTGTAAATAGCCTATTACATGTACATCCATATAAATACTTAAATTCAGACTAAATTTCAAGATAATCCACATCCATCTCTTTTCTGTTAGAGGCAACTCTTTAATTGACTGCAAGGTCTAATATCGCACCAGCCCATATATCAACGTGTAATATAGATGTTGTTTTCCAGTATGAGAGATTTCTTTGTGTAAATCTTCCATCTATTTAAACTTTGTTCAATAATATGGAGAAGGCACTAATATGGAGAAGTCCCAGTTTGGGCCAATAATATGGAGAAGTCCCAGTTTGGACTGTGACTGCACAGCTGAGTGAGGGGCAACCATAGGAAACCATAGATGACCCTTATGGGAGCAAATAGTACGGGGGGGGGGGTCTGATTTATATGGAAGTTTTGAGGCTGGGTAGGAAAGGCTCAGATGAGAAAGTGCACTTCCCCTACTTTGACGGAGCATGATTAACTTCACACTCTGTCAGGAATTTGGGGATGATCTTTGATGCTTCCTTAAAAATGGGGGCACATATCACGAAGATAGCTTGCCGGACATTCTTCCATTTTTGCCACTCAAAGCTACTAGCATTCTACCTGAGTCTAGAAAACCTAGCCACAGTGATTAATGTAATGGTCACTTCTAGATTAGATTATTGTATATTCTTTTGTGCAAGTCTACTTGAATCTGCAACTGGTGTAAAATGGAGCTATGTGGGTTCTCATGAGGACACTGTGAAGGACAAATGTGTTGTAACCTGCCATGAGCCACTGGGAGTGGCAGGCTAGAAATGAATTCTAAGATCTACAATGTGAATATGCTGGTGGTCCCTGGCCCTAAAGAAGTGGGACTGACCTTGAGCCAACCTGGTGGAATTTGCTTCTGTCAGAGTTGTAGACCCTGACGGAACTATTAAATTTCTGCAGGGCCTACAAAAATGGTGTGATGCCCCTAGGCATATGGCTGAGGCCAGGAAACACAGGTGAACTATATGTCCACCCAGAATACCCTATGCCACTCCAATATGCTGAGACAGAGCATCAGGATAGAGTTTTATTATTTATTATGACCATTTATATTCTGATTCTAACTTTGTTGTAGAAATGTTTGCATTGATAATGCTGGGCAAGAAGATGCAAATAAACTAAACCAGCATGCTGGCATTCAATATACTGACTCTATGTATTGTGAAAAATATGACATGTTGGACATTCATTATGCTTTCTTGGCCAATGTGATGCCCAAATGAATATTCAGTTGACTGGCAAGAAGCACCCACTTATATGTAGTAATGCATTATATGGGCAGTGATGAGTGAAATGACTTTAGTGATGGGCACACCATGGTGTATTTTCACTCCTAGTCCTAAACAACCCTAGTCCTAAACAACCCTGTACTATACCTGTTCATTTCAGAGGACATGTCCTTGCTGGATGTATTATTGTGTGAGATATCACTAACCTTTGGTATAAATGCACATTGATAGTGAACAGAAAATATCAAATAAGCAAAGCACAAAAGTTGAAATCTTAAAGGAAAGGGAAAGAAATCTTCATAATCCATTCACGCACAATTTTTAAAACCCTTTTTTTTGTGGTATAAGTCACTGCTCACAACTTTTATAAATGCAGGACTGCTTCTAATTGTCAAAATAAATTATGGACCTTGGAACCTGGAAGCCACAAATCATGTCATTAGAGCATTAAGCTCAGCTGCTTTAATTTTTTTCAAGCCTCCTTGATGGAGGGGAGTCCACATGGGGAAAGGCTTGGGTCATTTTCATATTGCTGCGGCATCTGCTGATACACTACAGCCTGACAGGGATTCTGCACAGCAGGTTTCCCTGGACGTTACAGTGTTTGTTTCCATCAGCAATGTAATAGTGCCATAGCAATGTACCATTATACCAACATATGCATTTGATTGTCTGAATTGCCAGCTTTCATTTTGTCAGAAGCAAGTCTCTATCCCTCTTCATTGCTAAGACCCCCCCCCCCCATATATTGCTTACTTTTTAAAACAACGAAAGTGTAGAACTCAGAGAAGCAGATGCTTAATCTGGTATACTGGGAAATTAATAGGATGCTACAAATTCACTTATTGTTTTTAAAAAGAAAAGTGTGTAGCAGAAGGGAGAGTAAATGGCTACTGCGGGGGGGGGGGCACCACTGCTTGTGGACAGAATCAGAAAGCTTGGGGGGGGGGTTGTTTCATCCACACAGCAGCCCCTTAGGTCTTTCTATGATCTTCCCCAATGTTTTGAAGGAAGGCAGGTTTGAGAAGGATTTCAGAAAAGCTGGGGAAACCCTAGGAATGCTACAAATGCACCACAAGGCTGTGGGGAGCAGGGGGAGGGAGAAAAAAAAATACAACTTTCCGACAGCATCAGACTCAGGGCAAATAACCCATGCAGAAACAATGAGAGGAGCCTGGGTAATGAACTTGTAAGCAAAGTGTATCCACCTCAAACTGGAAGTGGAGGTTTCCCTAAATGAATGTGCCTTTGTACAGAAAAAAAAATACCCATGGGAAATTATCATATTAAAGACAAGGCTAAACCA